>NC_086196.1:75424961-75742249 GCF_035770615.1 Melospiza melodia melodia | reverse complement strand
CGCGAAGAAGCCGCTTCTTGGGCTCCGGCAGCCGGCGAGAGCGGCAGCTTCGGGAAGGTGAAGAAGCAAGCTGTACAACACTGGGATTGTGTGCGCACCTTGCCAACTGATAGAAAACAGTACCTTTGCACTCTCCTGACTTTTCCAATCACAGGAACATTCGATTGGAAGCTGTTTTGGACAACTTTTCTTTTCTTCCTGCCAAACACTTGGCAGACATCCGTGCAACTTCTAGAACACGATGGGAGATGTTTTCTGTGCTGGCACAGTTTTTCCTAGCCAGACATAGTGGAAAAGCGTTTTGCTAAGATGTAGACTACAAAAGACGCGAAAGACGAAGGTAGGATGCTCTCCGGAGGTAAGAGCCGCTGCCGGGCGTCTTTCGGCAGAAGCCGCGCTAAGGAGAGCCCTGTGAGCGGCACAATCGTCTTTGCGCGAAGAAGCCGCTTCTTGGGCTCCGGCAGCCGGCGAGAGCGGCAGCTTCGGGAAGGTGAAGAAGCAAGCTGTACAACACTGGGATTGTGTGCGCACCTTGCCAACTGATAGAAAACAGTACCTTTGCACTCTCCTGACTTTTCCAATCACAGGAACATTCGATTGGAAGCTGTTTTGGACAACTTTTCTTTTCTTCCTGCCAAACACTTGGCAGACATCCGTGCAACTTCTAGAACACGATGGGAGATGTTTTCTGTGCTGGCACAGTTTTTCCTAGCCAGACATAGTGGAGAAGCTTTTTGCCTAGGTGTAGATGAGAAGAGGAGCTAAAGACGAAGGTAGGATGCTCTCCGGAGGTAAGAGCCGCTGCCGGGCGTCTTTCGGCAGAAGCCGCGCTAAGGAGAGCACTGTGAGCGGCACAATCGTCTTTGCGCGAAGAAGCCGCTTCTTGGGCTCCGGCAGCCGGCGAGAGCGGCAGCTTCGGGAAGGTGAAGAAGCAAGCTGTACAACACTGGGATTGTGTGCGCACCTTGCCAACTGATAGAAAACAGTACCTTTGCACTCTCCTGACTTTTCCAATCACAGGAACATTCGATTGGAAGCTGTTTTGGACAACTTTTCTTTTCTTCCTGCCAAACACTTGGCAGACATCCGTGCAACTTCTAGAACACGATGGGAGATGTTTTCTGTGCTGGCACAGTTTTTCCTAGCCAGACATAGTGGAAAAGCGTTTTGCTAAGATGTAGACGACAAGAGAGGCTAAAGAGTGGATGTTAGCAAATGACACCCATCTTCAAAAAAGGCAATTAAGAGGACTCGCCATAGTACAAACCAGCCAGCCTCTTTTTTATCCCCAGGAAGTTGATGAAGCAGCTCTTCCTGGAAATCCTTGCCAGGCACATGACAGATGACCAAATAATGTAGTTAGCATGATTTTTCAGGGGAATTTCATGCTGAACATCACTTTAAACTCCTCTGATGAATCAACTTGACTGGTAGATGAAGGGAATATTATCTGCCTGGGCTTCAGGGAGGTTTTTGACGTACCTCTACATGGCATCACACATACATATGGAAGCAATAGTGCAAAGGGGAGGGAATCAGTGTCTTTTCAGTGATGCTGAGGGAAAAGACAAGAGGCAGTGGGCACACACTGAAATACAGGAGATTGCCTTTGAACATCAGTAAATGTTTCTTTACTGTCAGGGTGACTGAACCACGGCACAGACTGCCCAGAAAGATTGTGGAGCCTGGATCTTTGAAGACATTAAAAGTACACCCAGATAGAATCCTGGGCAAGAGGCTCTAGGTATCCTGGTTTAGGCAGGGGGGTTGGGCCTGGTTAGCCCCACCAACCCCTTCCACTCTCTTTCATTCTGTGCTAGTGAATTCTCTTCAAGATGCATTTCAAAGCACTGGCATGACAAAGTTCTGTGCAGACAGAGATCCAAATGGACATGGCATCTAAGTTCCTTAAGCAGTGTTCAAGAAGAATGTAAAACTCTGGCACAAGTGTCTCTTCCCTAACTGAATCCCTTTCATGGGAAAATTCCCAGCTCTAGAAAGATCTTCTGATACGCATGCTTAAGACTGACACTGGCTGAGCAAATTTCTCCCTATGTATATCTAAGACCAGTTAGGATCTTCACCCAAAGTGCTGTCAACATAGTCACAGAATGCCTATTGTTAAGAAGTGACAGCTTCCATCAGAATGGCAGCTATTGGTCCACAAAATGGATTAATGGATGGGAATTATCTACGTGGGTTAAAAACAAAAATAAAGAGTTGGTCTTTATTTATCAATTTCATGGCAATATTGATAAGGGAAGAAAAAGATCTAAGTCCTTGACTTTCTGGACTCGAGGAAAGATTTTAAAAATTCCTTGTAAAAATGTATGATCACAATCAGACTATTGAAACCATTTTAGTTGGGAACAAAGTTCCAAAATTGTCTAGATAGTGGCAAAGAAGCCAAGAAAATAGGAAAGAAACAAAAAGAGAGCAAAAGAGTCAGCTTCAGTGTACAAGCTCGTTCTAGAAGTAGTCTGCTGGGAAAAGGAACCCCCAGCTAAATTTCCAATGTATTCCTGCGCTTGATTCAGTAACTGGTCAATGTAAAAACCAATCCTTTTGTACAACTTCTTCCAGCAACAAAAACTCCAACAGGTTGACACTACCATCATGCCTGTTCCAGACATATTTAAAAGAGAAATGATGATTTTCTTGAAAACCTACTTACATAAAAGTTGCAAGATGGTGGAGGGATTCCCACATCCTCCTTCCTCCATCTGGCTTGAAAGTATATTTGATAAAATATGCAACAAAGCACATGATTTATAAGGGAGAGTCAAATGGATGATTTGGGAATCGATCTCTTGTTGATAGTAAACTTCATATCCACTCGGTGTGACCTTTTTAAAACAAAATGTGGAGCTGAGGCATGAATCTGCCACAACAATTGTAAAGCAAACATACACACTCCCCTTCATATGCCCCCCCCTCCACACACACCTAGGCACACACAGAGATCAGCATAGCAGATCATGAACACCTTGGAAAAGACTGAAATGCTAAATGCCTCTCTTGATGGGCAAAAGAGCTGGTGCAGTAATTCAAATGCCTGGTACAAAAATTCTGTTTAATATTTAGCTCCTATTTAAAACACAGCTTTTCATTTCATTCTATTTACAGAATATTTTCATTTCATTTGTTTCTTTAAAATTACTTAGTTCTCACCTGTTGTATGTCTAGGAATATTTTCTTCCAAAAATAGAAAAAAATAGATGATATCTTTTCAGCAGAAAACATTGGTTGATACAATTTTAAACCATCATGATATGGAAGAATTCTTCTGTCCCTCTCGAAGGTGGAAGAAGCATTTGGATCACAGATCATCTACAATGAAATACTTGACATGTTTAAGATGCTTTCAATCAATTTTGATCGTCAATTGCTTATTTGTTGTAAACAGTAATTTTTCAGTGAAGGGAAAGCGTGTGTGGTATATCTACATGATATGTTCAAAGGCAGTTCCTACTAATGGCCAGGCTGAATTCCAGTAAATAATGTCCCGAATGATATTTTGCCGCCTTCTTTGGCACTTCATGAAATCTTACCCCGATGAAGTGCTGAAACACAGAGATTTTCTCTTAGAGAGTGTCTCATGTTGTAACCTATCCCATGGATTTTATGCTGTAATTCTTATCTCTTTTAAAATTTACTATCTTCTGTACAGTTTTCATGAAACTTTCTGTTACAGTAGTGAATAGCACAGATAAATGTCATTTTGTACAACTTTGAATTTACCCCAAGAGCTGAGAGAAAACTTGATCCTATACTTCAATCCGAGTTTCTTCTATAGTCCAACTTTGTTTCTCTACCATCAAGCTTCTCCTTTGTTGCTGCTCCAAGCCCCGTCCAAGGTGACCTTGAATACTTTCAGGGATGGGACACCCACAACTTCTCTGGGCAACCTGTTCCAGTGTTCCAGCACTCCCACAGTAAAAAAGGCCTTCCTTTCATCTAATATGTGTAGGAAATCATAAATCTAGGCATAGAAGCTTGGAGTGCAAATTTGAAATTCTTTGGATTTGAAGCACATTTTATATGAATACTGACTTACAGATGACTAAAAGATGTTGATGGGCATTTGAGCTGACAAGTTTTGAAAAAGTGCACGGAAATTAAAATTGAAACCACTAAAATTAAAAACTCCTTGCCATTTTCTTTTTCCTCTCCTATTCAAAATTGCATATGTCAGATATCAGTGCTTCATGCAAACCTCTCAGATGCTCTCAGAGAAAAAGCTTTTCTTTCAGACTAAGTTGCGGTTGACGTAGAACACTAGCAGGAGTGAAAGATTTTCTGGGCATCGGGGCAGCCCGTTCTCCTTGGATTTGTGTGCAGAATGCATTTTATCCAAACTGGAAAATAGATCCCAGCTCTGTTCTATTCATCATCCTTACTTCATCAGGCCAGAAGATTCTGTGAAAAGTAGCCTGTGGACCTTGAAGACAGCGCATGTGAACCAGATGAGAGGTGATAGAGAAGTTGAGGGAGAGAAGAAAGAGCATGAGGCTGAAACCAGAAAGTATTTCTCCACGTGATCATGGAAGATTGCAGGAGCCACTTGGTACTATCAAACCAGCCCAACTTGGCACTTGTGCCACCTTGGGTCTGGGAGCCATGTTGCATATCGTGCATTTTAAGGAGCCAGCTGGCCACACCCAGCCATATGCCCCCAAACACAAACCAAGGCCCTTTTCTCTGGCAAACAAAACTCAGCTGCCCTGCTTCTGGATGGCAGATTGCAGGAGCCACTTGGTACTATCAAACCAGCCCAACTTGGCACTGGTGCCACCATGGGTCTGGTCACCATCCTGCCTATTGTAGCTTTTCAGGAGCCAGCCGGTCACTCTCAGCCATAGGCCCCCAACACAAACCTCGGCCCGTTTCCCTGGCAAACAAAAGTAAGCTGCCCCGCTTCTGCATGGCAGATTGCAGGAGCTACTTAGTACTATCAAATCAGCCCGACTTGGCACAGGTGCCACCTTGGATCTGGGAACCATCCTGTGTATCGTGGATTTTCAGGGGCCAGCCGGCCACTCTCAGCCATATGCCCCCAAACACAAACCACGGACCTTTTCTCTGGCAAACAAAAATCAGCTGCCCCACTTCTGGATGGCAGATTGCAGGAGCCACTTGGGACTATCACACCAGCACAACATGGCACTGCTGCCACCTTGGATCTGGGAACAATCCTGCGTATCGTACATATTCAGGAACCAGCCGAACACTCCCAGCCATATGCCCCCAAACACAAACCTCGGCCCTTTTCTCTGGCAAACAAAACTCAACTGCCCCTCTTCTGGATGGCAAATTGCAGGACGCACTTGGTACTACAAAAAGAGCCCGACTTGGCAGTGGTGCCACCTTGGCTCTGGGAACCATCCTGCGTATCGAGCATTTTAAGGAGCCAGCCGGCAATTCCCAGCCGTATGCCCCAAAAAGAAACCATGGACCTTTTCTCTGGCAAAAAAAACTCAGCTGTCCCGCTTCTGGATGGCAGATTGCAGGAGTCACTTTGAACCATACAACCAGCCTTACTTGGCACTGGTGCCACCTTGGATCTGGGAACCATCCTGCCTATCGTTGATTTTCAGGGGCCAGCCGGCCACTCTCAGCCATAGGCCCCCAAACACAAACCACAGCCCTTTTCTCTAGCAAACAAAATTTAGCTGCCCCGCTTCTGGATGGCAAATTGCAGAAGCCACTGGGTACTACAAAAACAGCCCGACTTGGCACTGGTGCCACCTTGCGTCTGGTTACCATGCGGCGTATCGTGCATTTTAAGGAGCCAGGTGGCCACTCCCAGCCATATGCCCCCAAACACAACCCACGGCCCTTTTCTCTGGCAAACAAAACTCAGCTGCCCCGCTTCTGGATGGCAGATTGCAGGAGACACTTGGTACTATCAAACCAGCCCGACTTGGCATTGGTGCCACCTTTGGTCTGGGAACCATCCTGCGTATTGTGGATTGTCAGGAGACAGCCGACCACTCTCGGCCACAGACCCCAATCAAAAACAAAGGTCCGTTTCCCTGGCAAAAAAAACTCAGCTGCCCCGCTTCTGGATGGGAGATTGCAGGAGGCACTTTACACTGTCAAACGAGACCCACTTGGCACTGGTGCCACCTTGGGTCTGGGAACCATGCTGCGTATCGTGGATTTTCAGGAGCCAGCCGGCCACTGCCAGCCACAGGCCCCCAAACACAAACCACAGCCTTTTTCTCTGGCAAACAAAACTCAGCTGCCCCGCTTCTGGATGGCAGATTGCAGGAGCCACTTGGTACTATCAAACCAGCCCGACTTGACACTGGTGCCACCTTGGGTCTGGGAACCATCCTGCCTATCGTGGATTTTAAGGAGCCAGCCGGCTACTCCCAGCCACAGGCCCCCAACAAAAACCACGGCCCTTTTTTCTGGCAAACAAAACTTAGCTGCCTCACTTCTGAATGGCAGATTGCCGGAGCCACTTGGTACTATCAAACCAGCCCGACTTGCCACTGGTGCCACCTTGGGTCTGGGAACCATCCTGCGTATCGTGGATTCTAAGGAGCCAGCCGGCCACTCCCAGCCACAGGCCCCCAAACAAAATCAACGGCGCTGTTCCCTGGAAAACAAAACACGCCTGCCAACTTTTTGATGGAGTTTGCAGGAGCCACTTGGTACTATCAAACCAGCCCAACTTGGCACTGGTGCCACCATGGGTCATGTAAACATCCTGCGTATCGTGGATTCTTAGGAGCCAGCCGGCCACTCCTAGCCACAGGCCCCCAAACAAAAACCTAGGCCTATTTCTCTGGCAAACAAAAGTAAGCTGCCCCGCTTCTGGATGGCAGATTGCAGGAGACACTTGGGACTATCAAACCAGCCCAACTTGGCACTGGTGCCACCTCTGGTCTGGGAACCATCCTGCGTATCTTGTGTTCTAAGGAGCCAGCCGGCCACTCCCAGCCACAGTCCCCCAAACACAAACAACGGCGCTTTTCCCTGGAAAACAAAACTGGCCTGCCAACTTTTTGATGGCAGATTGCAGGAGCCACTTGGTACCATCAAACCAGCCCAACTTGGCACTGGTGCCACCTTGGGTCTGGGAACCATCCTGCATATTGTAGCTTTTCAGGAGCCAGCCAGTCACTCCTAGCCCTAGGCCCCCAGTCATAAACCTCGGCCCGTTTCCCTGGCACACAAAAGTAAGCTACCCCGCTTCAGGATGGCAGATTGCAGGAGCCACTTTTCACCATCAAACCAGCCCGACGTGGCACTGGTGCCACCTTGGGTCTGGGAACCATCCTGCGTATCGTGTGTTCTAAGGAGCCAGCCGGCCACTCCCAGCCACAGTCCCCCAAACACAAACAACGGTGCTTTTCCCTGGAAAAGAAAACTGGCCTGCCAACTTTTTGATGGCAGATTGCAGGTGCTATTTAGTACTATCAAACCAGCCCGACTTGGCACTGGTGCCACCTCTGGTCTGGGAACCATCCTGCCTATCGTGGATTTTCAGGGGCCAGACGGCCACTCTCAGCCATATGCCCCCAAAAAAAAACCACGGCCCTTTTCTCTGATAAACAAAACTCAACTGCCCCTCTTCTGGATGGCAAATTTTAGGACGCACTTTGTACTACGAAAACCGCCCGACTTGGCACTGGTGCCACCTTGGGTCAGGGAACCATCCTGCCTATCGTAGCTTTTTAAGGAGCCAGCAGGCCACGCCCAGCCATATACCCCCAAAAACAAACCACGGACCATTTCTCTTGGAAACAAAAATCTGCTGCCCTGCGTCTGGATGGCAGATTGCAGGAGCCACTTTGCACCATCAAACCAGCCCGACTTGGCACTGGTGCCACCTTGGATCTGGGAACCATCCTGCCTATCGTAGCTTTTCAGGAGCCAGCCGGTTACTCCCAACCATAGGCCCCCAGACACAAACCTCGGCCCGTTTCCCTGGCAAACAAAAGTAAGCTACCCCACTTCTGGATGGCAGATTGCAGGAGCCACTTGGTACTATCAAACCAGTCCGACTTGGCACTGGTGCCACCTTGGGTCTGGGAACCATCCTGCATATCGTGGATTCTAAGGAGCCAGCCGGCCACTCCCAGCCACAGGCCCCCAAACACAAACAACGGCGCTTTTCCCTGGAAAACAAAACTCGCCTGCCAAGTTTTTGATGGCAGATTGCAGGAGCCACTTGGTACTATCAAACCAGCCCAACTTGGCACTGGTGCCACCATGGGTCTGGTCACCATCCTGCCTATCGTAGCTTTTCAGGAGCCAGCCGGTCACTCCCAGCCATAGGCCCCCAGTCACAAACCTCGGCCCGTTTCCCTGGCAAACAAAAGTAAGCTGCCCCGCTTCTGGATGGCAGATTGCAGGAGCCACTTGGTACTATCAAACCAGCCCAACTTGGCACTGGTGCCACCTTGGGTTGGGAACCATCCGGCGTATCGTGTGTTGAAAGGAGCCAGCCGGCCACTCCCAGCCACAGGCCTCCAAACAAAAACAACGGCGCTTTTCCCTGGAAAACAAAACTCAACTGCCCTTCTTCTGGATGGAAAATTGCAGGACGCACTTGGTACTACAAAAACAGCCAAACTAGGCAATGGTGCCACCATGGATCTGGGAACCATCCTGCGTATCGAGCTTCTTAAGGAGCCAGCCGGCCACTCCCAGCCATATGCCCCCAAAAACAAACCACGGAACTTTACTCTGGCAAACAAAGATCCGCTGCCCCGCGTCAGGATGGCAGATTGCAGGAGCCACTTGGTACTATCAAACGAGCCCGACTTGGCCCTGGTGCCACCTTGAGTCTGGGAACCATCCTGCGTATTGTGGATTGTCAGTAGCCAGTCGACCATTCTCGGCCACAGACCCCAATCAAAAACAACGGCCGGTTCACAGGCAAAAGAACTCAGCTGCCCCGTTTCTGGATGGGAGATTGCATGAGGCACTTGACACTGTCAAACCAGCCCCACTTGGCACTGGTGCCATCTTGGGTCTGGGAACCATGCTGCGTATCATGGATTTTCAGGAGCCAGCTGGCCACTGCCAGCCACAGGCCCCCAAAAACAAAGCTCGGCCCGTTTCCCTGGCAAACAAAAGTAAGCTACCCCGCTTCTGGATGGCAGATTGCAGGAACCACTTGGTACTATCAAACCAGCCCGACTTGGCACTGGTGCCATCTTGGGTCTGGGAACCATCCTGCGTATCGTGGATTCTAAGGAGCCAGCCGGCCACTCCCAGCCACAGGCCCGCAAACACAAACAACGGCGCTTTTCCCTGGAAAACAAAACTCGCCTGACAACGTTTTGATGGCAGATTGCAGGAGCCACTTGGTACTATCAAACCAGCCCAACTTGGCACTGGTGCCACCATGGGTCTGGTCACCATCCTGCCTATCGTAGCTTTTCAGGACCTAGCCGGTCACTCCCAGCCATAGGCCTCCAGACAAAAACCTCGGCCCGTTTCCCTGGCAAAAAAAAGTAAGCTACCCCGCTACTGGATGGCAGATTGCAGGAGCCACTTTGCACCATCAAACTAGCCCGACTTGGCACTGGTGCCACCTCTGGTCTGGGAACAATGCTGCGTATCGTGGATTCTAAGGAGCCAGCCGGCCACTCCCAGCCACAGGCCCCCAAACACAAACAACGGCGCTTTTTCCTGGAAAACAAAACTCGCCTGCCAACTTTTTGATGGCAGATTGCAGGAGCCACTTGGTACTATCAAACCAGCCCAACTTGGCACTGGTGCCACCATGGGTCTGGTCACCATCCTGCCTATCGTAGCTTTTCAGGACCTAGCAGGTCACTCCCAGCCATAGGCCCCCAGACACAAAGCTCGGCCCGTTTCCCTGGCAAACAAAAGTAAGCTGCCCCGCTTCTGGATGGCAGATTGCAGGAACCACTTGGTATAATCAAACCAGCCCAACTTGGCACTGGTGCCACCTTGGGTCTGGGAACCATCCTGCGTATCGTGGATTCTAAGGAGCCAGCCGGTCACTCCCAGCCACAGGCCCCCAAATACAAACAACAGCGCTTTTCCCTGGAAAACAAAACTCGCCTGCCAACTTTTTGATGGCAGATCGCAGGAGCCACTTGGTACTATCAAATCAGCCCAACTTGGCACTGGTGCCACCATGGGTCTGGTCACCATCCTGATTATCGTAGCTTTTCAGGAGCCAGCCGGTCACTCCCAGCCATAGGCCCCCAGTCACAAACCTCGGCCCGTTTCCCTGGCAAACAAAAGTAAGCTGCCCCGCTTCTGGATGGCAGATTGCAGGAGCCACTTGGTACTATCAAACCAGCCCAACTTGGCACTGGTGCCACCTTGGGTTGGGAACCATCCGGCGTATCGTGTGTTGAAAGGAGCCAGCCGGCCACTCCCAGCCACAGGCCTCCAAACAAAAACAACGGCGCTTTTCCCTGGAAAACAAAACTCAACTGCCCTTCTTCTGGATGGAAAATTGCAGGACGCACTTGGTACTACAAAAACAGCCAAACTAGGCAATGGTGCCACCATGGATCTGGGAACCATCCTGCGTATCGAGCTTCTTAAGGAGCCAGCCGGCCACTCCCAGCCATATGCCCCCAAAAACAAACCACGGAACTTTACTCTGGCAAACAAAGATCCGCTGCCCCGCGTCAGGATGGCAGATTGCAGGAGCCACTTGGTACTATCAAACGAGCCCGACTTGGCCCTGGTGCCACCTTGAGTCTGGGAACCATCCTGCGTATTGTGGATTGTCAGTAGCCAGTCGACCATTCTCGGCCACAGACCCCAATCAAAAACAACGGCCGGTTCACAGGCAAAAGAACTCAGCTGCCCCGTTTCTGGATGGGAGATTGCATGAGGCACTTGACACTGTCAAACCAGCCCCACTTGGCACTGGTGCCATCTTGGGTCTGGGAACCATGCTGCGTATCATGGATTTTCAGGAGCCAGCTGGCCACTGCCAGCCACAGGCCCCCAAAAACAAAGCTCGGCCCGTTTCCCTGGCAAACAAAAGTAAGCTACCCCGCTTCTGGATGGCAGATTGCAGGAACCACTTGGTACTATCAAACCAGCCCGACTTGGCACTGGTGCCATCTTGGGTCTGGGAACCATCCTGCGTATCGTGGATTCTAAGGAGTCAGCCGGCCACTCCCAGCCACAGGCCCGCAAACACAAACAACGGCGCTTTTCCCTGGAAAACAAAACTCGCCTGACAACGTTTTGATGGCAGATTGCAGGAGCCACTTGGTACTATCAAACCAGCCCAACTTGGCACTGGTGCCACCATGGGTCTGGTCACCATCCTGCCTATCGTAGCTTTTCAGGACCTAGCCGGTCACTCCCAGCCATAGGCCTCCAGACAAAAACCTCGGCCCGTTTCCCTGGCAAACAAAAGTAAGCTGCCCCGCTTCTGGATGGCAGATTGCAGGAGACACTTGGGACTATCAAACCAGCCCAACTTGGCACTGGTGCCACCTCTGGTCTGGGAACCATCCTGCGTATCTTGTGTTCTAAGGAGCCAGCCGGCCACTCCCAGCCACAGTCCCCCAAACACAAACAACGGCGCTTTTCCCTGGAAAACAAAACTGGCCTGCCAACTTTTTGATGGCAGATTGCAGGAGCCACTTGGTACCATCAAACCAGCCCAACTTGGCACTGGTGCCACCTTGGGTCTGGGAACCATCCTGCATATTGTAGCTTTTCAGGAGCCAGCCTGTCACTCCTAGCCCTAGGCCCCCAGTCATAAACCTCGGCCCGTTTCCCTGGCACACAAAAGTAAGCTACCCCGCTTCAGGATGGCAGATTGCAGGAGCCACTTTTCACCATCAAACCAGCCCGACGTGGCACTGGTGCCACCTTGGGTCTGGGAACCATCCTGCGTATCGTGTGTTCTAAGGAGCCAGCCGGCCACTCCCAGCCACAGGCCCCCAAACACAAACAACGGTGCTTTTCCCTGGAAAAGAAAACTGGCCTGCCAACTTTTTGATGGCAGATTGCAGGTGCTATTTAGTACTATCAAACCAGCCCGACTTGGCACTGGTGCCACCTCTGGTCTGGGAACCATCCTGCCTATCGTGGATTTTCAGGGGCCAGACGGTTACTCTCAGCCATATGCCCCCAAAAAAAAACCACGGCCCTTTTCTCTGATAAACAAAACTCAACTGCCCCTCTTCTGGATGGCAAATTTTAGGACGCACTTTGTACTACGAAAACCGCCCGACTTGGCACTGGTGCCACCTTGGGTCAGGGAACCATCCTGCCTATCGTAGCTTTTTAAGGAGCCAGCAGGCCACGCCCAGCCATATACCCCCAAAAACAAACCACGGACCATTTCTCTTGGAAACAAAAATCTGCTGCCCTGCGTCTGGATGGCAGATTGCAGGAGCCACTTTGCACCATCAAACCAGCCCAACTTGGCACTGGTGCCACCTTGGATCTGGGAACCATCCTGCCTATCGTAGCTTTTCAGGAGCCAGCCGGTTACTCCAAACCATAGGCCCCCAGACACAAACCTCGGCCCGTTTCCCTGGCAAACAAAAGTAAGCTACCCCACTTCTGGATGGCAGATTGCAGGAGCCACTTGGTACTATCAAACCAGTCCGACTTGGCACTGGTGCCACCTTGGGTCTGGGAACCATCCTGCATATCGTGGATTCTAAGGAGCCAGCCGGCCACTCCCACCCACAGGCCCCCAAACACAAACAACGGCGCTTTTCCCTGGAAAACAAAACTCGCCTGCCAAGTTTTTGATGGCAGATTGCAGGAGCCACTTGGTACTATCAAACCAGCCCAACTTGGCACTGGTGCCACCATGGGTCTGGTCACCATCCTGCCTATCGTAGCTTTTCAGGAGCCAGCCGGTCACTCCCAGCCATAGGCCCCCAGTCACAAACCTCGGCCCGTTTCCCTGGCAAACAAAAGTAAGCTGCCCCGCTTCTGGATGGCAGATTGCAGGAGCCACTTGGTACTATCAAACCAGCCCAACTTGGCACTGGTGCCACCTTGGGTTGGGAACCATCCGGCGTATCGTGTGTTGAAAGGAGCCAGCCGGCCACTCCCAGCCACAGGCCTCCAAACAAAAACAACGGCGCTTTTCCCTGGAAAACAAAACTCAACTGCCCTTCTTCTGGATGGAAAATTGCAGGACGCACTTGGTACTACAAAAACAGCCAAACTAGGCAATGGTGCCACCATGGATCTGGGAACCATCCTGCGTATCGAGCTTCTTAAGGAGCCAGCCGGCCACTCCCAGCCATATGCCCCCAAAAACAAACCACGGAACTTTACTCTGGCAAACAAAGATCCGCTGCCCCGCGTCAGGATGGCAGATTGCAGGAGCCACTTGGTACTATCAAACGAGCCCGACTTGGCCCTGGTGCCACCTTGAGTCTGGGAACCATCCTGCGTATTGTGGATTGTCAGTAGCCAGTCGACCATTCTCGGCCACAGACCCCAATCAAAAACAACGGCCGGTTCACAGGCAAAAGAACTCAGCTGCCCCGTTTCTGGATGGGAGATTGCATGAGGCACTTGACACTGTCAAACCAGCCCCACTTGGCACTGGTGCCATCTTGGGTCTGGGAACCATGCTGCGTATCATGGATTTTCAGGAGCCAGCTGGCCACTGCCAGCCACAGGCCCCCAAAAACAAAGCTCGGCCCGTTTCCCTGGCAAACAAAAGTAAGCTACCCCGCTTCTGGATGGCAGATTGCAGGAACCACTTGGTACTATCAAACCAGCCCGACTTGGCACTGGTGCCATCTTGGGTCTGGGAACCATCCTGCGTATCGTGGATTCTAAGGAGCCAGCCGGCCACTCCCAGCCACAGGCCCCCAAACACAAACAACGGCGCTTTTCCCTGGAAAACAAAACTCGCCTGACAACGTTTTGATGGCAGATTGCAGGAGCCACTTGGTACTATCAAACCAGCCCAACTTGGCACTGGTGCCACCATGGGTCTGGTCACCATCCTGCCTATCGTAGCTTTTCAGGACCTAGCCGGTCACTCCCAGCCATAGGCCTCCAGACAAAAACCTCGGCCCGTTTCCCTGGCAAAAAAAAGTAAGCTACCCCGCTACTGGATGGCAGATTGCAGGAGCCACTTTGCACCATCAAACTAGCCCGACTTGGCACTGGTGCCACCTCTGGTCTGGGAACAATGCTGCGTATCGTGGATTCTAAGGAGCCAGCCGGCCACTCCCAGCCACAGGCCCCCAAACACAAACAACGGCGCTTTTTCCTGGAAAACAAAACTCGCCTGCCAACTTTTTGATGGCAGATTGCAGGAGCCACTTGGTACTATCAAACCAGCCCAACTTGGCACTGGTGCCACCATGGGTCTGGTCACCATCCTGCCTATCGTAGCTTTTCAGGACCTAGCAGGTCACTCCCAGCCATAGGCCCCCAGACACAAACCTCGGCCCGTTTCCCTGGCAAACAAAAGTAAGCTGCCCCGCTTCTGGATGGCAGATTGCAGGAACCACTTGGTATAATCAAACCAGCCCAACTTGGCACTGGTGCCACCTTGGGTCTGGGAACCATCCTGCGTATCGTGGATTCTAAGGAGCCAGCCGGTCACTCCCAGCCACAGGCCCCCAAATACAAACAACAGCGCTTTTCCCTGGAAAACAAAACTCGCCTGCCAACTTTTTGATGGCAGATCGCAGGAGCCACTTGGTACTATCAAATCAGCCCAACTTGGCACTGGTGCCACCATGGGTCTGGTCACCATCCTGATTATCGTAGCTTTTCAGGAGCCAGCCGGTCACTCCCAGCCATAGGCCCCCAGTCACAAACCTCGGCCCGTTTCCCTGGCAAACAAAAGTAAGCTGCCCCGCTTCTGGATGGCAGATTGCAGGAGCCACTTGGTACTATCAAACCAGCCCAACTTGGCACTGGTGCCACCTTGGGTTGGGAACCATCCGGCGTATCGTGTGTTGAAAGGAGCCAGCCGGCCACTCCCAGCCACAGGCCTCCAAACAAAAACAACGGCGCTTTTCCCTGGAAAACAAAACTCAACTGCCCTTCTTCTGGATGGAAAATTGCAGGACGCACTTGGTACTACAAAAACAGCCAAACTAGGCAATGGTGCCACCATGGATCTGGGAACCATCCTGCGTATCGAGCTTCTTAAGGAGCCAGCCGGCCACTCCCAGCCATATGCCCCCAAAAACAAACCACGGAACTTTACTCTGGCAAACAAAGATCCGCTGCCCCGCGTCAGGATGGCAGATTGCAGGAGCCACTTGGTACTATCAAACGAGCCCGACTTGGCCCTGGTGCCACCTTGAGTCTGGGAACCATCCTGCGTATTGTGGATTGTCAGTAGCCAGTCGACCATTCTCGGCCACAGACCCCAATCAAAAACAACGGCCGGTTCACAGGCAAAAGAACTCAGCTGCCCCGTTTCTGGATGGGAGATTGCATGAGGCACTTGACACTGTCAAACCAGCCCCACTTGGCACTGGTGCCATCTTGGGTCTGGGAACCATGCTGCGTATCATGGATTTTCAGGAGCCAGCTGGCCACTGCCAGCCACAGGCCCCCAAAAACAAAGCTCGGCCCGTTTCCCTGGCAAACAAAAGTAAGCTACCCCGCTTCTGGATGGCAGATTGCAGGAACCACTTGGTACTATCAAACCAGCCCGACTTGGCACTGGTGCCATCTTGGGTCTGGGAACCATCCTGCGTATCGTGGATTCTAAGGAGCCAGCCGGCCACTCCCAGCCACAGGCCCGCAAACACAAACAACGGCGCTTTTCCCTGGAAAACAAAACTCGCCTGACAACGTTTTGATGGCAGATTGCAGGAGCCACTTGGTACTATCAAACCAGCCCAACTTGGCACTGGTGCCACCATGGGTCTGGTCACCATCCTGCCTATCGTAGCTTTTCAGGACCTAGCCGGTCACTCCCAGCCATAGGCCTCCAGACAAAAACCTCGGCCCGTTTCCCTGGCAAAAAAAAGTAAGCTACCCCGCTACTGGATGGCAGATTGCAGGAGCCACTTTGCACCATCAAACTAGCCCGACTTGGCACTGGTGCCACCTCTGGTCTGGGAACAATGCTGCGTATCGTGGATTCTAAGGAGCCAGCCGGCCACTCCCAGCCACAGGCCCCCAAACACAAACAACGGCGCTTTTTCCTGGAAAACAAAACTCGCCTGCCAACTTTTTGATGGCAGATTGCAGGAGCCACTTGGTACTATCAAACCAGCCCAACTTGGCACTGGTGCCACCATGGGTCTGGTCACCATCCTGCCTATCGTAGCTTTTCAGGACCTAGCAGGTCACTCCCAGCCATAGGCCCCCAGACACAAAGCTCGGCCCGTTTCCCTGGCAAACAAAAGTAAGCTGCCCCGCTTCTGGATGGCAGATTGCAGGAACCACTTGGTATAATCAAACCAGCCCAACTTGGCACTGGTGCCACCTTGGGTCTGGGAACCATCCTGCGTATCGTGGATTCTAAGGAGCCAGCCGGTCACTCCCAGCCACAGGCCCCCAAATACAAACAACAGCGCTTTTCCCTGGAAAACAAAACTCGCCTGCCAACTTTTTGATGGCAGATCGCAGGAGCCACTTGGTACTATCAAATCAGCCCAACTTGGCACTGGTGCCACCATGGGTCTCGTCACCATCCTGATTATCGTAGCTTTTCAGGAGCCAGCCGGTCACTCCCAGCCATAGGCCCCCAGACACAAAGCTCGGCCCGTTTCCCTGGCAAACAAAAGTAAGCTGCCCCGCTTCTGGATGGCAGATTGCAGGAGCCACTTTGCACCATCAAACTGGCCCGACTTGTCACTGGTGCCACCTCAGGTCTGGGAACCATCATGCGTATCGTGGATTCCAATTAGCAAGACGGCCACTCCCAGCCACAGGCCCCCAAACACAAACAACGACGCTTTTCCCTGGAAAACAAAACTCGCCTGCCAACTTTTTGATGGCAGATTGCAGGAGCCACTTGGTACTATCAAACCAGCCCAACTTGGCACTGGTGCCACCATGGGTCTGGTCACCATCCTGCCTATCGTAGCTTTTCAGGAGCCAGCCGGTCACTCCCAGCCATAGGCCCCCAGACACAAAGCTCGGCCCGTTTCCCTGGCAAACAAAAGTAAGCTGCCCCGCTTCTGGATGGCAGATTGCAGGATCCACTTGTTATTATCAAACCAGCCCGACTTGGTACTGGTGCCACCTCTGGTCTGGGAACCATCCTGCGTATCGTGGATTCTAAGGAGCCAGCCGGCCACTCCCAGCCACAGGCCCCCAAAAAAAAACAACGGCGCTTTTCCCTGGAAAACAAAACTCGCCTGCCAACATTTTGATGGCAGATTGCAGGAACCACTTGGTACTATCAAACCAGCCCAACTTGGCACTGGTGCCACCTCAGGTCTGGGAACCATCCGGCGTATCGTGTGTTGAAAGGAGCCAGCCGGCCACTCCAGCCACAGGCCCGCAGACACAAACAACGGCGCTTTTCCCTGGAAAACAAAACTCGCCTGCTGACTTTTTGATGGAAGATTGCAGGAGCAACTTTGTACTTTGAAATCAGCCGAACATGGCTCTGGTGCCACCATGGGTCTGGTCACCATCCTGCCTATCGTAGCTTTTCAGGAGCCAGCCGGTCACTCCCAGCCATAGACCCCAGACAAAAAGCTCGGCCCGTTTCCCTGGAAAACAAAAGTAAGCTGCCCCGCTTCTGGATGGCAGATTGCAGGAGCCACTTTGCACCATCAAACTAGCCCGACTTGGCACTGGTGCCACCTCAGGTCTGGGAACCATCCTGCGTATCGTGGATTCTAAGGAGCCAGCCGGCCACTCCCAGCCACAGGCCCTCAAACACAAACAACGGCGCTTTTCCCTGGAAAACAAAACTCGCCTGCCAAATTTTGATGGCAGATTGCCGGAGCCACTTGGTACTATCAAACCAGCCCAACTTGGCACTGGTGCCACCATGGGTCTGGTCACCATCCTGCCTATCGTAGATTTTCAGGACCTAGCCGGTCACTCCCAGCCATAGGCCCCCAGACACAAACCTCGGCCCGTTTCCGTGGCAAACAAAACTAAGCGGCGCCGCTTGTGGATGGCAGATTGCAGGACGCACTTGGTACTATCAAACCAGCCCAACTTGGCACTGGTGCCACCTTGGGTCTGGGAACCATCCTGCGTATCGTGGATTCTAAGGAGCCAGCCGGCTACTCCCAGCCACAGGCCCCCAACAAAAACCACGGCCCTTTTTTCTGGCAAACAAAACTTAGCTTCCTCACTTCTGGATGGCAGATTGCAGGAGCCACTTGGTACTATCAAACCAGCCCGACTTGGCACTGGTGCCACCTTGGGTCTGGGAACCATCCTGCGTATCGTGGTCTCTAAGGAGCCAGCCGGCCACTCCCAGCCACAGGCCCCCAAACAAAATCAACGGCGCTGTTCCCTGGAAAACAAAACACGCCTGCCAACTTTTTGATGGAGTTTGCAGGAGCCAATGGTACTATCAAACCAGCCCAACTTGGCACTGGTGCCACCATGGGTCTGGTAAACATCCTGCGTATCCTGGATTCTTAGGAGCCAGCCGGCCACTCCTAGCCACAGGCCCCCAAACAAAAACCTAGGCCTATTTCTCTGGCAAACAAAAGTAAGCTGCCCCGCTTCTGGATGGCAGATTGCAGGAGACACTTGGGACTATCAAACCAGCCCAACTTGGCACTGGTGCCACCTCTGGTCTGGGAACCATCCTGCGTATCTTGTGTTCTAAGGAGCCACCTGGCCACTCCCAGCCACAGTCCCCCAAACACAAACAACGGCGCTTTTCCCTGGAAAACAAAACTGGCCTGCCAACTTTTTGATGGCAGATTGCAGGAGCCACTTGGTACTATCAAACCAGCCCAACTTGGCACTGGTGCCACCATGGGTCTGGTCACCATCCTGCCTATTGTAGCTTTTCAGGAGCCAGCCTGTCACTCCTAGCCCTAGGCCCCCAGTCATAAACCTCGGCCCGTTTCCCTGGCACACAAAAGTAAGCTACCCCGCTTCAGGATGGCAGATTGCAGGAGCCACTTTTCACCATCAAACCAGCCCGACGTGGCACTGATGCCACCATGGGTCTGGGAACCATCCTGCGTATCGTGTGTTCTAAGGAGCCAGCCGGCCACTCCCAGCCATAGTCCCCCAAACACAAACAACGGTGCTTTTCCTTGGAAAACAAAACTGGCCTGCCAACTTTTTGATGGCAGATTGCAGGTGCTATTTAGTACTATCAAACCAGCCCGACTTGGCACTGGTGCCACCTCTGGTCTGGGAACCATCCTGCCTATCGTGGATTTTCAGGGGCCAGACGGCCACTCTCAGCCATATGCCCCCAGACACAAAGCTCTGCCCGTTTCCCTGGCAAACAAAAGTAAGCTACCCCGCTTCTGGATGGCAGATTGCAGGAGCCACTTGGTACTATCAAACCAGCCCAACTTGGCACTGGTGCCACCATGGGTCTGGTCACCATCCTGCCTATCGCAGCTTTTCAGGACCTAGCAGGTCACTCCCAGCCATAGGCCCCCAGACACAAACCTCGGCCCGTTTCCCTGGCAAACAAAAGTAAGCTGCCCCGCTTCTGGATGGCAGATTGCAGGACGCACTTGGTACTATCAAACCAGCCCAACTTGGCAAAGGTGCCACCTCTGGTCTGGGAACCATCCTGCGTATCGTGGATTCTAAGGAGCCAGCCGGCCACTCCCAGCCACAGGCCCTCAAACACAAACAACGGCGCTTTTCCCTGGAAAACAAAACTCGCCTGCCAACTTTTTGATGGCAGATTGCAGGAGCCACTTGGTACTATCAAACCAGCCCAACTTGGCACTGGTGCCACCATGGGTCTGGTCACCATCCTGCCTATCGTAGCTTTTCAGGAGCCAGCCGGTCACTCCCAGCCATAGGTCCCCAGTCACAAACCTCGGCCCGTTTCCCTGGCAAACAAAAGTAAGCTGCCCCGCTTCTGGATGGCAGATTGCAGGAGCCCCTTGGTACTATCAAACCAGCCCGACTTGGAACTGGTGCCACCTCTGGTCTGGGAACCATGCTGCGTAACACAGATTCTAAGGCGCCAGTCGGCCACTCCCAGCCACAAGCCCCCAAACACAAACAACGGCGCTATTCTCTGGCAAACAAAACTCCACTGCCCCTCTTCTGGATGGCAAATTGCAGGACGCACTTGGTACTATAAAAACAGCCCGACTTGGCACTGGTGCCACCTTGGGTCTCGGAACCATCCTGCGTATCGATCTTTTTAATGAGACAGCCGGCCACTCCCAGCCATATGCCCCCAAACACAACCCACGGCCCTTTTCTCTGGCAAACAAAACTCAACTGCACCGCTTCTGGATGGCAGATTGCAGGAGCCACTTGGTACTATCAAACCAGCCCGACTTGGCACTGGTGCCACCTTGGGTCTGGGAACCATCCTGCGTATTGTGGGTTGTCAGGAGCCAGCCGAACACTCTCGGCCACAGACCCCAATCAAAAACAACGGCCCGTTTCACAGGCAAACAAAACTCAACTGCCCCTCTTCTGGATGGCAAATTTTAGGACGCACTTTGTACTACGAAAACCGCCCGACGTGGCACTGGTCCCACCTTGTGTCAGGGAACCATCCTGCATATCGAGCTTTTTAAGGAGCCAGCCGGCCACGCCGAGCCATATACCCCCAAAAACAAACCACGGACCATTTCTCATGGAAACAAAAATCCGCTGCCCCGCGTCTGGATGGCAGATTGCAGGAGCCACTTTGCACCATCAAACCAGCCCGACTTGGCACTGGTGCCACCTTGGGTCTGGGAACAATCCTGCATATCGTGGATTCTAAGGAGCCAGCCGGCCACTCCCAGCCACAGGCCCCCAAACACAAACAACGGCGCTTTTCCCTGGAAAACAAAACTCGCCTGCCAGCTTTTTGATGGCAGATTGCAGGAGCCACTTGGTACTATCAAATCATCCCAACTTGGTACTGGTGCCACTATGGGTCTGGGAACCATCCTGCCTATTGTAGCATTTCAGGAGCCAGCCGGTCACTCCCAGCCATAGGCCCCCAGACACAAACCTCGGACCGTTTCCCTGGCAAACAAAATTAAGCTGCCCCGATTCTGGATGGCAGATTGCAGGAGCCACTTGGTAGTGTCAAACCAGCCCGACTTGGCACTGGTGCCACCTTGGGTCTGGGAACCATCCTGCGTATCGTGGATTCTAAGCAGCCACCCGGCCACTCTGAGCCACAGGCGCCCAAACACAAAATACGGCGCTTTTCCCTGGAAAACAAAACTCGCCTGCCAACATTTTGATGGCAGATTGCAGGAGGCACATGGTACTATCAGACCAGGCAAACATGGCACTGGTGCCACCTTGGCTCTGGGAACCATCCTGCCTATCGTGGATTTTCAGGGGCCAGCCGGCCAATCTCAGCCATATGGATCCAAACACATACCACGGCCCTTTTCTCTGACAAACAAAACTCAACTGCCCCTCTTCTGGATGGCAAATTGCAGGACGCACTTGGTACTACGAAAACAGCCCGACTTGGCACTGATGCCACCTTGGGTCAGGGAACAATCCTGCGTATCGATCTTTTTATGGAGCCAGCCGGCCACGTCCAGCCATATACCCCCAAAAAAAAACCACGGAACTTTTCTCCAGCAAACAAAAATCCGCTGCCCCGCGTCTGAATGGCAGATTTCAGGAGCTATTTAGTATTATCAAACCAGCCCGACTTGGCACTGGTGCCACCATGAGTCTGGTAACCATCCTGCCTATCGTAGCTTTTCAGTAGCCAGCCGGTCACTCCCAGCCATAGGCCCCCAGACAAATACCTCGGCCCGTTTCCCTGGGAAACAAAAGTAAGCTGTCCCGCTTCTGGATGGCAGATTGCAGGAGCCACTTGGTACTATCAAACCAGCCCAACTTGGCACTGGTGCCACCTTGGCTCTGGGAACCATCCTGCGTATCCTGGGTTCAAAGGAGGCAGCCGGCCACTCCCAGCCACAGGCCTCTAAACAAGAGCAACGGCGCTTTTCCCTGGAAAACAAAACTCGCCTGACAACTTTTGGATGGCAGATTGCAGGAGCCACTTGGTACTATCAAACCAGCCCAACTTGGCACTGGTGCCACCATGGGTCTGGTCACCATCCTGCCTATCGTAGCTTTTCAGGAGCCAGCCGGTCACTCCCAGCCATAGGCCCCCAGACAAA
Organism: Melospiza melodia melodia; assembly: GCF_035770615.1. Lineage (NCBI taxonomy): Eukaryota > Metazoa > Chordata > Aves > Passeriformes > Passerellidae > Melospiza > Melospiza melodia. The sequence continues at coordinate 75,720,047 of NC_086196.1, read as the reverse complement.
TATCTCGGCCCGTTTCCCTGGCAAGCAAAAGTAAGCAGCCCCGCTTCTGGATGGCAGATTGCAGGAGCCACATGGTACTATCAAACCAGGCCAACATGGCACTGGTGCCACCTTGGTTCTGGGAACCATCCTGCCTATCGTGGATTTTCAGGGGCCAGCCGGCCACTCTCAGCCATATGCCCCCAAACATATACCACGGTCCTTTTCTCTGGCAAACAAAACTCAACTGCCCCTCTTCTGGATGGCAAATTGCAGGACGCACTTGGTACTACGAAAACAGCCCGACTTGGCACTCATGCCACCTTGGGTCAGGGAACAATCCTGCGTATCGAGATTTTTAAGGAGCCAGCCGGCCACGTCCAGCCATATACCCCCAAAAAAAAACCACGGAACTTTTCTCCAGGAAACAGAAATCCGCTGCCCCGCGTCTGGATGGCAGATTTCAGGAGTTATTTAGTATTATCAAACCAGCCCGACTTGGCAGTGGGGCCACCATGAGCCTGGTAACCATCCTGCCTATCGTAGCTTTTCAGTAGCCAGCCGGTCACTCCCAGCCATAGGCCCCCAGTCACAAACCTCGGCCCGTTTCCCTGGCAAACAAAAGTAAGCTGCCCCGCTTCTGGATGGCAGATTGCAGGAGCCACTTGGTACTATCAAACCAGCCCAACTTGGCACTGGTGCCACCTTGGGTTGGGAACCATCCGGCGTATCGTGTGTTGAAAGGAGCCAGCCGGCCACTCCCAGCCACAGGCCTCCAAACAAAAACAACGGCGCTTTTCCCTGGAAAACAAAACTCAACTGCCCTTCTTCTGGATGGAAAATTGCAGGACGCACTTGGTACTACAAAAACAGCCAAACTAGGCAATGGTGCCACCATGGATCTGGGAACCATCCTGCGTATCGAGCTTCTTAAGGAGCCAGCCGGCCACTCCCAGCCATATGCCCCCAAAAACAAACCACGGAACTTTACTCTGGCAAACAAAGATCCGCTGCCCCGCGTCAGGATGGCAGATTGCAGGAGCCACTTGGTACTATCAAACGAGCCCGACTTGGCCCTGGTGCCACCTTGAGTCTGGGAACCATCCTGCGTATTGTGGATTGTCAGTAGCCAGTCGACCATTCTCGGCCACAGACCCCAATCAAAAACAACGGCCGGTTCACAGGCAAAAGAACTCAGCTGCCCCGTTTCTGGATGGGAGATTGCATGAGGCACTTGACACTGTCAAACCAGCCCCACTTGGCACTGGTGCCATCTTGGGTCTGGGAACCATGCTGCGTATCATGGATTTTCAGGAGCCAGCTGGCCACTGCCAGCCACAGGCCCCCAAAAACAAAGCTCGGCCCGTTTCCCTGGCAAACAAAAGTAAGCTACCCCGCTTCTGGATGGCAGATTGCAGGAACCACTTGGTACTATCAAACCAGCCCGACTTGGCACTGGTGCCATCTTGGGTCTGGGAACCATCCTGCGTATCGTGGATTCTAAGGAGTCAGCCGGCCACTCCCAGCCACAGGCCCGCAAACACAAACAACGGCGCTTTTCCCTGGAAAACAAAACTCGCCTGACAACGTTTTGATGGCAGATTGCAGGAGCCACTTGGTACTATCAAACCAGCCCAACTTGGCACTGGTGCCACCATGGGTCTGGTCACCATCCTGCCTATCGTAGCTTTTCAGGACCTAGCCGGTCACTCCCAGCCATAGGCCTCCAGACAAAAACCTCGGCCCGTTTCCCTGGCAAAAAAAAGTAAGCTACCCCGCTACTGGATGGCAGATTGCAGGAGCCACTTTGCACCATCAAACTAGCCCGACTTGGCACTGGTGCCACCTCTGGTCTGGGAACAATGCTGCGTATCGTGGATTCTAAGGAGCCAGCCGGCCACTCCCAGCCACAGGCCCCCAAACACAAACAACGGCGCTTTTTCCTGGAAAACAAAACTCGCCTGCCAACTTTTTGATGGCAGATTGCAGGAGCCACTTGGTACTATCAAACCAGCCCAACTTGGCACTGGTGCCACCATGGGTCTGGTCACCATCCTGCCTATCGTAGCTTTTCAGGACCTAGCAGGTCACTCCCAGCCATAGGCCCCCAGACACAAAGCTCGGCCCGTTTCCCTGGCAAACAAAAGTAAGCTGCCCCGCTTCTGGATGGCAGATTGCAGGAACCACTTGGTATAATCAAACCAGCCCAACTTGGCACTGGTGCCACCTTGGGTCTGGGAACCATCCTGCGTATCGTGGATTCTAAGGAGCCAGCCGGTCACTCCCAGCCACAGGCCCCCAAATACAAACAACAGCGCTTTTCCCTGGAAAACAAAACTCGCCTGCCAACTTTTTGATGGCAGATCGCAGGAGCCACTTGGTACTATCAAATCAGCCCAACTTGGCACTGGTGCCACCATGGGTCTCGTCACCATCCTGATTATCGTAGCTTTTCAGGAGCCAGCCGGTCACTCCCAGCCATAGGCCCCCAGACACAAAGCTCGGCCCGTTTCCCTGGCAAACAAAAGTAAGCTGCCCCGCTTCTGGATGGCAGATTGCAGGAGCCACTTTGCACCATCAAACTGGCCCGACTTGTCACTGGTGCCACCTCAGGTCTGGGAACCATCATGCGTATCGTGGATTCCAATTAGCAAGACGGCCACTCCCAGCCACAGGCCCCCAAACACAAACAACGACGCTTTTCCCTGGAAAACAAAACTCGCCTGCCAACTTTTTGATGGCAGATTGCAGGAGCCACTTGGTACTATCAAACCAGCCCAACTTGGCACTGGTGCCACCATGGGTCTGGTCACCATCCTGCCTATCGTAGCTTTTCAGGAGCCAGCCGGTCACTCCCAGCCATAGGCCCCCAGACACAAAGCTCGGCCCGTTTCCCTGGCAAACAAAAGTAAGCTGCCCCGCTTCTGGATGGCAGATTGCAGGATCCACTTGTTATTATCAAACCAGCCCGACTTGGTACTGGTGCCACCTCTGGTCTGGGAACCATCCTGCGTATCGTGGATTCTAAGGAGCCAGCCGGCCACTCCCAGCCACAGGCCCCCAAAAAAAAACAACGGCGCTTTTCCCTGGAAAACAAAACTCGCCTGCCAACATTTTGATGGCAGATTGCAGGAACCACTTGGTACTATCAAACCAGCCCAACTTGGCACTGGTGCCACCTCAGGTCTGGGAACCATCCGGCGTATCGTGTGTTGAAAGGAGCCAGCCGGCCACTCCAGCCACAGGCCCGCAGACACAAACAACGGCGCTTTTCCCTGGAAAACAAAACTCGCCTGCTGACTTTTTGATGGAAGATTGCAGGAGCAACTTTGTACTTTGAAATCAGCCGAACATGGCTCTGGTGCCACCATGGGTCTGGTCACCATCCTGCCTATCGTAGCTTTTCAGGAGCCAGCCGGTCACTCCCAGCCATAGACCCCAGACAAAAAGCTCGGCCCGTTTCCCTGGAAAACAAAAGTAAGCTGCCCCGCTTCTGGATGGCAGATTGCAGGAGCCACTTTGCACCATCAAACTAGCCCGACTTGGCACTGGTGCCACCTCAGGTCTGGGAACCATCCTGCGTATCGTGGATTCTAAGGAGCCAGCCGGCCACTCCCAGCCACAGGCCCTCAAACACAAACAACGGCGCTTTTCCCTGGAAAACAAAACTCGCCTGCCAAATTTTGATGGCAGATTGCCGGAGCCACTTGGTACTATCAAACCAGCCCAACTTGGCACTGGTGCCACCATGGGTCTGGTCACCATCCTGCCTATCGTAGATTTTCAGGACCTAGCCGGTCACTCCCAGCCATAGGCCCCCAGACACAAACCTCGGCCCGTTTCCGTGGCAAACAAAACTAAGCGGCGCCGCTTGTGGATGGCAGATTGCAGGACGCACTTGGTACTATCAAACCAGCCCAACTTGGCACTGGTGCCACCTTGGGTCTGGGAACCATCCTGCGTATCGTGGATTCTAAGGAGCCAGCCGGCTACTCCCAGCCACAGGCCCCCAACAAAAACCACGGCCCTTTTTTCTGGCAAACAAAACTTAGCTTCCTCACTTCTGGATGGCAGATTGCAGGAGCCACTTGGTACTATCAAACCAGCCCGACTTGGCACTGGTGCCACCTTGGGTCTGGGAACCATCCTGCGTATCGTGGTCTCTAAGGAGCCAGCCGGCAACTCCCAGCCACAGGCCCCCAAACAAAATCAACGGCGCTGTTCCCTGGAAAACAAAACACGCCTGCCAACTTTTTGATGGAGTTTGCAGGAGCCAATGGTACTATCAAACCAGCCCAACTTGGCACTGGTGCCACCATGGGTCTGGTAAACATCCTGCGTATCCTGGATTCTTAGGAGCCAGCCGGCCACTCCTAGCCACAGGCCCCCAAACAAAAACCTAGGCCTATTTCTCTGGCAAACAAAAGTAAGCTGCCCCGCTTCTGGATGGCAGATTGCAGGAGACACTTGGGACTATCAAACCAGCCCAACTTGGCACTGGTGCCACCTCTGGTCTGGGAACCATCCTGCGTATCTTGTGTTCTAAGGAGCCACCTGGCCACTCCCAGCCACAGTCCCCCAAACACAAACAACGGCGCTTTTCCCTGGAAAACAAAACTGGCCTGCCAACTTTTTGATGGCAGATTGCAGGAGCCACTTGGTACCATCAAACCAGCCCAACTTGGCACTGGTGCCACCTTGGGTCTGGGAACCATCCTGCCTATTGTAGCTTTTCAGGAGCCAGCCTGTCACTCCTAGCCCTAGGCCCCCAGTCATAAACCTCGGCCCGTTTCCCTGGCACACAAAAGTAAGCTACCCCGCTTCAGGATGGCAGATTGCAGGAGCCACTTTTCACCATCAAACCAGCCCGACGTGGCTCTGATGCCACCATGGGTCTGGGAACCATCCTGCGTATCGTGTGTTCTAAGGAGCCAGCCGGCCACTCCCAGCCATAGTCCCCCAAACACAAACAACGGTGCTTTTCCTTGGAAAACAAAACTGGCCTGCCAACTTTTTGATGGCAGATTGCAGGTGCTATTTAGTACTATCAAACCAGCCCGACTTGGCACTGGTGCCACCTCTGGTCTGGGAACCATCCTGCCTATCGTGGATTTTCAGGGGCCAGACGGCCACTCTCAGCCATATGCCCCCAGACACAAAGCTCTGCCCGTTTCCCTGGCAAACAAAAGTAAGCTACCCCGCTTCTGGATGGCAGATTGCAGGAGCCACTTGGTACTATCAAACCAGCCCAACTTGGCACTGGTGCCACCATGGGTCTGGTCACCATCCTGCCTATCGCAGCTTTTCAGGACCTAGCAGGTCACTCCCAGCCATAGGCCCCCAGACACAAACCTCGGCCCGTTTCCCTGGCAAACAAAAGTAAGCTGCCCCGCTTCTGGATGGCAGATTGCAGGACGCACTTGGTACTATCAAACCAGCCCAACTTGGCAAAGGTGCCACCTCTGGTCTGGGAACCATCCTGCGTATCGTGGATTCTAAGGAGCCAGCCGGCCACTCCCAGCCACAGGCCCTCAAACACAAACAACGGCGCTTTTCCCTGGAAAACAAAACTCGCCTGCCAACTTTTTGATGGCAGATTGCAGGAGCCACTTGGTACTATCAAACCAGCCCAACTTGGCACTGGTGCCACCATGGGTCTGGTCACCATCCTGCCTATCGTAGCTTTTCAGGAGCCAGCCGGTCACTCCCAGCCATAGGTCCCCAGTCACAAACCTCGGCCCGTTTCCCTGGCAAACAAAAGTAAGCTGCCCCGCTTCTGGATGGCAGATTGCAGGAGCCCCTTGGTACTATCAAACCAGCCCGACTTGGAACTGGTGCCACCTCTGGTCTGGGAACCATGCTGCGTAACACAGATTCTAAGGCGCCAGTCGGCCACTCCCAGCCACAAGCCCCCAAACACAAACAACGGCGCTATTCTCTGGCAAACAAAACTCCACTGCCCCTCTTCTGGATGGCAAATTGCAGGACGCACTTGGTACTATAAAAACAGCCCGACTTGGCACTGGTGCCACCTTGGGTCTCGGAACCATCCTGCGTATCGATCTTTTTAATGAGACAGCCGGCCACTCCCAGCCATATGCCCCCAAACACAACCCACGGCCCTTTTCTCTGGCAAACAAAACTCAACTGCACCGCTTCTGGATGGCAGATTGCAGGAGCCACTTGGTACTATCAAACCAGCCCGACTTGGCACTGGTGCCACCTTGGGTCTGGGAACCATCCTGCGTATTGTGGGTTGTCAGGAGCCAGCCGAACACTCTCGGCCACAGACCCCAATCAAAAACAACGGCCCGTTTCACAGGCAAACAAAACTCAACTGCCCCTCTTCTGGATGGCAAATTTTAGGACGCACTTTGTACTACGAAAACCGCCCGACGTGGCACTGGTCCCACCTTGTGTCAGGGAACCATCCTGCATATCGAGCTTTTTAAGGAGCCAGCCGGCCACGCCGAGCCATATACCCCCAAAAACAAACCACGGACCATTTCTCATGGAAACAAAAATCCGCTGCCCCGCGTCTGGATGGCAGATTGCAGGAGCCACTTTGCACCATCAAACCAGCCCGACTTGGCACTGGTGCCACCTTGGGTCTGGGAACAATCCTGCATATCGTGGATTCTAAGGAGCCAGCCGGCCACTCCCAGCCACAGGCCCCCAAACACAAACAACGGCGCTTTTCCCTGGAAAACAAAACTCGCCTGCCAGCTTTTTGATGGCAGATTGCAGGAGCCACTTGGTACTATCAAATCATCCCAACTTGGTACTGGTGCCACTATGGGTCTGGGAACCATCCTGCCTATTGTAGCATTTCAGGAGCCAGCCGGTCACTCCCAGCCATAGGCCCCCAGACACAAACCTCGGACCGTTTCCCTGGCAAACAAAATTAAGCTGCCCCGATTCTGGATGGCAGATTGCAGGAGCCACTTGGTAGTGTCAAACCAGCCCGACTTGGCACTGGTGCCACCTTGGGTCTGGGAACCATCCTGCGTATCGTGGATTCTAAGCAGCCACCCGGCCACTCTGAGCCACAGGCGCCCAAACACAAAATACGGCGCTTTTCCCTGGAAAACAAAACTCGCCTGCCAACATTTTGATGGCAGATTGCAGGAGGCACATGGTACTATCAGACCAGGCAAACATGGCACTGGTGCCACCTTGGCTCTGGGAACCATCCTGCCTATCGTGGATTTTCAGGGGCCAGCCGGCCAATCTCAGCCATATGGATCCAAACACATACCACGGCCCTTTTCTCTGACAAACAAAACTCAACTGCCCCTCTTCTGGATGGCAAATTGCAGGACGCACTTGGTACTACGAAAACAGCCCGACTTGGCACTGATGCCACCTTGGGTCAGGGAACAATCCTGCGTATCGATCTTTTTATGGAGCCAGCCGGCCACGTCCAGCCATATACCCCCAAAAAAAAACCACGGAACTTTTCTCCAGCAAACAAAAATCCGCTGCCCCGCGTCTGAATGGCAGATTTCAGGAGCTATTTAGTATTATCAAACCAGCCCGACTTGGCACTGGTGCCACCATGAGTCTGGTAACCATCCTGCCTATCGTAGCTTTTCAGTAGCCAGCCGGTCACTCCCAGCCATAGGCCCCCAGACAAATACCTCGGCCCGTTTCCCTGGGAAACAAAAGTAAGCTGTCCCGCTTCTGGATGGCAGATTGCAGGAGCCACTTGGTACTATCAAACCAGCCCAACTTGGCACTGGTGCCACCTTGGCTCTGGGAACCATCCTGCGTATCCTGGGTTCAAAGGAGGCAGCCGGCCACTCCCAGCCACAGGCCTCTAAACAAGAGCAACGGCGCTTTTCCCTGGAAAACAAAACTCGCCTGACAACTTTTGGATGGCAGATTGCAGGAGCCACTTGGTACTATCAAACCAGCCCAACTTGGCACTGGTGCCACCATGGGTCTGGTCACCATCCTGCCTATCGTAGCTTTTCAGGAGCCAGCCGGTCACTCCCAGCCATAGGCCCCCAGACAAATATCTCGGCCCGTTTCCCTGGCAAGCAAAAGTAAGCAGCCCCGCTTCTGGATGGCAGATTGCAGGAGCCACATGGTACTATCAAACCAGGCCAACATGGCACTGGTGCCACCTTGGTTCTGGGAACCATCCTGCCTATCGTGGATTTTCAGGGGCCAGCCGGCCACTCTCAGCCATATGCCCCCAAACATATACCACGGTCCTTTTCTCTGGCAAACAAAACTCAACTGCCCCTCTTCTGGATGGCAAATTGCAGGACGCACTTGGTACTACGAAAACAGCCCGACTTGGCACTCATGCCACCTTGGGTCAGGGAACAATCCTGCGTATCGAGATTTTTAAGGAGCCAGCCGGCCACGTCCAGCCATATACCCCCAAAAAAAAACCACGGAACTTTTCTCCAGAAAACAGAAATCCGCTGCCCCGCGTCTGGATGGCAGATTTCAGGAGTTATTTAGTATTATCAAACCAGCCCGACTTGGCAGTGGGGCCACCATGAGCCTGGTAACCATCCTGCCTATCGTAGCTTTTCAGTAGCCAGCCGGTCACTCCCAGCCATAGGCCCCCAGTCACAAACCTCGGCCCGTTTCCCTGGCAAACAAAAGTAAGCTGCCCCGCTTCTGGATGGCAGATTGCAGGAGCCACTTGGTACTATCAAACCAGCCCAACTTGGCACTGGTGCCACCTTGGGTTGGGAACCATCCGGCGTATCGTGTGTTGAAAGGAGCCAGCCGGCCACTCCCAGCCACAGGCCTCCAAACAAAAACAACGGCGCTTTTCCCTGGAAAACAAAACTCAACTGCCCTTCTTCTGGATGGAAAATTGCAGGACGCACTTGGTACTACAAAAACAGCCAAACTAGGCAATGGTGCCACCATGGATCTGGGAACCATCCTGCGTATCGAGCTTCTTAAGGAGCCAGCCGGCCACTCCCAGCCATATGCCCCCAAAAACAAACCACGGAACTTTACTCTGGCAAACAAAGATCCGCTGCCCCGCGTCAGGATGGCAGATTGCAGGAGCCACTTGGTACTATCAAACGAGCCCGACTTGGCCCTGGTGCCACCTTGAGTCTGGGAACCATCCTGCGTATTGTGGATTGTCAGTAGCCAGTCGACCATTCTCGGCCACAGACCCCAATCAAAAACAACGGCCGGTTCACAGGCAAAAGAACTCAGCTGCCCCGTTTCTGGATGGGAGATTGCATGAGGCACTTGACACTGTCAAACCAGCCCCACTTGGCACTGGTGCCATCTTGGGTCTGGGAACCATGCTGCGTATCATGGATTTTCAGGAGCCAGCTGGCCACTGCCAGCCACAGGCCCCCAAAAACAAAGCTCGGCCCGTTTCCCTGGCAAACAAAAGTAAGCTACCCCGCTTCTGGATGGCAGATTGCAGGAACCACTTGGTACTATCAAACCAGCCCGACTTGGCACTGGTGCCATCTTGGGTCTGGGAACCATCCTGCGTATCGTGGATTCTAAGGAGTCAGCCGGCCACTCCCAGCCACAGGCCCGCAAACACAAACAACGGCGCTTTTCCCTGGAAAACAAAACTCGCCTGACAACGTTTTGATGGCAGATTGCAGGAGCCACTTGGTACTATCAAACCAGCCCAACTTGGCACTGGTGCCACCATGGGTCTGGTCACCATCCTGCCTATCGTAGCTTTTCAGGACCTAGCCGGTCACTCCCAGCCATAGGCCTCCAGACAAAAACCTCGGCCCGTTTCCCTGGCAAAAAAAAGTAAGCTACCCCGCTACTGGATGGCAGATTGCAGGAGCCACTTTGCACCATCAAACTAGCCCGACTTGGCACTGGTGCCACCTCTGGTCTGGGAACAATGCTGCGTATCGTGGATTCTAAGGAGCCAGCCGGCCACTCCCAGCCACAGGCCCCCAAACACAAACAACGGCGCTTTTTCCTGGAAAACAAAACTCGCCTGCCAACTTTTTGATGGCAGATTGCAGGAGCCACTTGGTACTATCAAACCAGCCCAACTTGGCACTGGTGCCACCATGGGTCTGGTCACCATCCTGCCTATCGTAGCTTTTCAGGACCTAGCAGGTCACTCCCAGCCATAGGCCCCCAGACACAAAGCTCGGCCCGTTTCCCTGGCAAACAAAAGTAAGCTGCCCCGCTTCTGGATGGCAGATTGCAGGAACCACTTGGTATAATCAAACCAGCCCAACTTGGCACTGGTGCCACCTTGGGTCTGGGAACCATCCTGCGTATCGTGGATTCTAAGGAGCCAGCCGGTCACTCCCAGCCACAGGCCCCCAAATACAAACAACAGCGCTTTTCCCTGGAAAACAAAACTCGCCTGCCAACTTTTTGATGGCAGATCGCAGGAGCCACTTGGTACTATCAAATCAGCCCAACTTGGCACTGGTGCCACCATGGGTCTCGTCACCATCCTGATTATCGTAGCTTTTCAGGAGCCAGCCGGTCACTCCCAGCCATAGGCCCCCAGACACAAAGCTCGGCCCGTTTCCCTGGCAAACAAAAGTAAGCTGCCCCGCTTCTGGATGGCAGATTGCAGGAGCCACTTTGCACCATCAAACTGGCCCGACTTGTCACTGGTGCCACCTCAGGTCTGGGAACCATCATGCGTATCGTGGATTCCAATTAGCAAGACGGCCACTCCCAGCCACAGGCCCCCAAACACAAACAACGACGCTTTTCCCTGGAAAACAAAACTCGCCTGCCAACTTTTTGATGGCAGATTGCAGGAGCCACTTGGTACTATCAAACCAGCCCAACTTGGCACTGGTGCCACCATGGGTCTGGTCACCATCCTGCCTATCGTAGCTTTTCAGGAGCCAGCCGGTCACTCCCAGCCATAGGCCCCCAGACACAAAGCTCGGCCCGTTTCCCTGGCAAACAAAAGTAAGCTGCCCCGCTTCTGGATGGCAGATTGCAGGATCCACTTGTTATTATCAAACCAGCCCGACTTGGTACTGGTGCCACCTCTGGTCTGGGAACCATCCTGCGTATCGTGGATTCTAAGGAGCCAGCCGGCCACTCCCAGCCACAGGCCCCCAAAAAAAAACAACGGCGCTTTTCCCTGGAAAACAAAACTCGCCTGCCAACATTTTGATGGCAGATTGCAGGAACCACTTGGTACTATCAAACCAGCCCAACTTGGCACTGGTGCCACCTCAGGTCTGGGAACCATCCGGCGTATCGTGTGTTGAAAGGAGCCAGCCGGCCACTCCAGCCACAGGCCCGCAGACACAAACAACGGCGCTTTTCCCTGGAAAACAAAACTCGCCTGCTGACTTTTTGATGGAAGATTGCAGGAGCAACTTTGTACTTTGAAATCAGCCGAACATGGCTCTGGTGCCACCATGGGTCTGGTCACCATCCTGCCTATCGTAGCTTTTCAGGAGCCAGCCGGTCACTCCCAGCCATAGACCCCAGACAAAAAGCTCGGCCCGTTTCCCTGGAAAACAAAAGTAAGCTGCCCCGCTTCTGGATGGCAGATTGCAGGAGCCACTTTGCACCATCAAACTAGCCCGACTTGGCACTGGTGCCACCTCAGGTCTGGGAACCATCCTGCGTATCGTGGATTCTAAGGAGCCAGCCGGCCACTCCCAGCCACAGGCCCTCAAACACAAACAACGGCGCTTTTCCCTGGAAAACAAAACTCGCCTGCCAAATTTTGATGGCAGATTGCCGGAGCCACTTGGTACTATCAAACCAGCCCAACTTGGCACTGGTGCCACCATGGGTCTGGTCACCATCCTGCCTATCGTAGATTTTCAGGACCTAGCCGGTCACTCCCAGCCATAGGCCCCCAGACACAAACCTCGGCCCGTTTCCGTGGCAAACAAAACTAAGCGGCGCCGCTTGTGGATGGCAGATTGCAGGACGCACTTGGTACTATCAAACCAGCCCAACTTGGCACTGGTGCCACCTTGGGTCTGGGAACCATCCTGCGTATCGTGGATTCTAAGGAGCCAGCCGGCTACTCCCAGCCACAGGCCCCCAACAAAAACCACGGCCCTTTTTTCTGGCAAACAAAACTTAGCTTCCTCACTTCTGGATGGCAGATTGCAGGAGCCACTTGGTACTATCAAACCAGCCCGACTTGGCACTGGTGCCACCTTGGGTCTGGGAACCATCCTGCGTATCGTGGTCTCTAAGGAGCCAGCCGGCCACTCCCAGCCACAGGCCCCCAAACAAAATCAACGGCGCTGTTCCCTGGAAAACAAAACACGCCTGCCAACTTTTTGATGGAGTTTGCAGGAGCCAATGGTACTATCAAACCAGCCCAACTTGGCACTGGTGCCACCATGGGTCTGGTAAACATCCTGCGTATCCTGGATTCTTAGGAGCCAGCCGGCCACTCCTAGCCACAGGCCCCCAAACAAAAACCTAGGCCTATTTCTCTGGCAAACAAAAGTAAGCTGCCCCGCTTCTGGATGGCAGATTGCAGGAGACACTTGGGACTATCAAACCAGCCCAACTTGGCACTGGTGCCACCTCTGGTCTGGGAACCATCCTGCGTATCTTGTGTTCTAAGGAGCCACCTGGCCACTCCCAGCCACAGTCCCCCAAACACAAACAACGGCGCTTTTCCCTGGAAAACAAAACTGGCCTGCCAACTTTTTGATGGCAGATTGCAGGAGCCACTTGGTACCATCAAACCAGCCCAACTTGGCACTGGTGCCACCTTGGGTCTGGGAACCATCCTGCCTATTGTAGCTTTTCAGGAGCCAGCCTGTCACTCCTAGCCCTAGGCCCCCAGTCATAAACCTCGGCCCGTTTCCCTGGCACACAAAAGTAAGCTACCCCGCTTCAGGATGGCAGATTGCAGGAGCCACTTTTCACCATCAAACCAGCCCGACGTGGCACTGATGCCACCATGGGTCTGGGAACCATCCTGCGTATCGTGTGTTCTAAGGAGCCAGCCGGCCACTCCCAGCCATAGTCCCCCAAACACAAACAACGGTGCTTTTCCTTGGAAAACAAAACTGGCCTGCCAACTTTTTGATGGCAGATTGCAGGTGCTATTTAGTACTATCAAACCAGCCCGACTTGGCACTGGTGCCACCTCTGGTCTGGGAACCATGCTGCCTATCGTGGATTTTCAGGGGCCAGACGGCCACTCTCAGCCATATGCCCCCAGACACAAAGCTCTGCCCGTTTCCCTGGCAAACAAAAGTAAGCTACCCCGCTTCTGGATGGCAGATTGCAGGAGCCACTTGGTACTATCAAACCAGCCCAACTTGGCACTGGTGCCACCATGGGTCTGGTCACCATCCTGCCTATCGCAGCTTTTCAGGACCTAGCAGGTCACTCCCAGCCATAGGCCCCCAGACACAAACCTCGGCCCGTTTCCCTGGCAAACAAAAGTAAGCTGCCCCGCTTCTGGATGGCAGATTGCAGGACGCACTTGGTACTATCAAACCAGCCCAACTTGGCAAAGGTGCCACCTCTGGTCTGGGAACCATCCTGCGTATCGTGGATTCTAAGGAGCCAGCCGGCCACTCCCAGCCACAGGCCCTCAAACACAAACAACGGCGCTTTTCCCTGGAAAACAAAACTCGCCTGCCAACTTTTTGATGGCAGATTGCAGGAGCCACTTGGTACTATCAAACCAGCCCAACTTGGCACTGGTGCCACCATGGGTCTGGTCACCATCCTGCCTATCGTAGCTTTTCAGGAGCCAGCCGGTCACTCCCAGCCATAGGTCCCCAGTCACAAACCTCGGCCCGTTTCCCTGGCAAACAAAAGTAAGCTGCCCCGCTTCTGGATGGCAGATTGCAGGAGCCCCTTGGTACTATCAAACCAGCCCGACTTGGAACTGGTGCCACCTCTGGTCTGGGAACCATGCTGCGTAACACAGATTCTAAGGCGCCAGTCGGCCACTCCCAGCCACAAGCCCCCAAACACAAACAACGGCGCTATTCTCTGGCAAACAAAACTCCACTGCCCCTCTTCTGGATGGCAAATTGCAGGACGCACTTGGTACTATAAAAACAGCCCGACTTGGCACTGGTGCCACCTTGGGTCTCGGAACCATCCTGCGTATCGATCTTTTTAATGAGACAGCCGGCCACTCCCAGCCATATGCCCCCAAACACAACCCACGGCCCTTTTCTCTGGCAAACAAAACTCAACTGCACCGCTTCTGGATGGCAGATTGCAGGAGCCACTTGGTACTATCAAACCAGCCCGACTTGGCACTGGTGCCACCTTGGGTCTGGGAACCATCCTGCGTATTGTGGGTTGTCAGGAGCCAGCCGAACACTCTCGGCCACAGACCCCAATCAAAAACAACGGCCCGTTTCACAGGCAAACAAAACTCAACTGCCCCTCTTCTGGATGGCAAATTTTAGGACGCACTTTGTACTACGAAAACCGCCCGACGTGGCACTGGTCCCACCTTGTGTCAGGGAACCATCCTGCATATCGAGCTTTTTAAGGAGCCAGCCGGCCACGCCGAGCCATATACCCCCAAAAACAAACCACGGACCATTTCTCATGGAAACAAAAATCCGCTGCCCCGCGTCTGGATGGCAGATTGCAGGAGCCACTTTGCACCATCAAACCAGCCCGACTTGGCACTGGTGCCACCTTGGGTCTGGGAACAATCCTGCATATCGTGGATTCTAAGGAGCCAGCCGGCCACTCCCAGCCACAGGCCCCCAAACACAAACAACGGCGCTTTTCCCTGGAAAACAAAACTCGCCTGCCAGCTTTTTGATGGCAGATTGCAGGAGCCACTTGGTACTATCAAATCATCCCAACTTGGTACTGGTGCCACTATGGGTCTGGGAACCATCCTGCCTATTGTAGCATTTCAGGAGCCAGCCGGTCACTCCCAGCCATAGGCCCCCAGACACAAACCTCGGACCGTTTCCCTGGCAAACAAAATTAAGCTGCCCCGATTCTGGATGGCAGATTGCAGGAGCCACTTGGTAGTGTCAAACCAGCCCGACTTGGCACTGGTGCCACCTTGGGTCTGGGAACCATCCTGCGTATCGTGGATTCTAAGCAGCCACCCGGCCACTCTGAGCCACAGGCGCCCAAACACAAAATACGGCGCTTTTCCCTGGAAAACAAAACTCGCCTGCCAACATTTTGATGGCAGATTGCAGGAGGCACATGGTACTATCAGACCAGGCAAACATGGCACTGGTGCCACCTTGGCTCTGGGAACCATCCTGCCTATCGTGGATTTTCAGGGGCCAGCCGGCCAATCTCAGCCATATGGATCCAAACACATACCACGGCCCTTTTCTCTGACAAACAAAACTCAACTGCCCCTCTTCTGGATGGCAAAATGCAGGACGCACTTGGTACTACGAAAACAGCCCGACTTGGCACTGATGCCACCTTGGGTCAGGGAACAATCCTGCGTATCGATCTTTTTATGGAGCCAGCCGGCCACGTCCAGCCATATACCCCCAAAAAAAAACCACGGAACTTTTCTCCAGCAAACAAAAATCCGCTGCCCCGCGTCTGAATGGCAGATTTCAGGAGCTATTTAGTATTATCAAACCAGCCCGACTTGGCACTGGTGCCACCATGAGTCTGGTAACCATCCTGCCTATCGTAGCTTTTCAGTAGCCAGCCGGTCACTCCCAGCCATAGGCCCCCAGACAAATACCTCGGCCCGTTTCCCTGGGAAACAAAAGTAAGCTGTCCCGCTTCTGGATGGCAGATTGCAGGAGCCACTTGGTACTATCAAACCAGCCCAACTTGGCACTGGTGCCACCTTGGCTCTGGGAACCATCCTGCGTATCCTGGGTTCAAAGGAGGCAGCCGGCCACTCCCAGCCACAGGCCTCTAAACAAGAGCAACGGCGCTTTTCCCTGGAAAACAAAACTCGCCTGACAACTTTTGGATGGCAGATTGCAGGAGCCACTTGGTACTATCAAACCAGCCCAACTTGGCACTGGTGCCACCATGGGTCTGGTCACCATCCTGCCTATCGTAGCTTTTCAGGAGCCAGCCGGTCACTCCCAGCCATAGGCCCCCAGACAAATATCTCGGCCCGTTTCCCTGGCAAGCAAAAGTAAGCAGCCCCGCTTCTGGATGGCAGATTGCAGGAGCCACATGGTACTATCAAACCAGGCCAACATGGCACTGGTGCCACCTTGGTTCTGGGAACCATCCTGCCTATCGTGGATTTTCAGGGGCCAGCCGGCCACTCTCAGCCATATGCCCCCAAACATATACCACGGTCCTTTTCTCTGGCAAACAAAACTCAACTGCCCCTCTTCTGGATGGCAAATTGCAGGACGCACTTGGTACTACGAAAACAGCCCGACTTGGCACTCATGCCACCTTGGGTCAGGGAACAATCCTGCGTATCGAGATTTTTAAGGAGCCAGCCGGCCACGTCCAGCCATATACCCCCAAAAAAAAACCACGGAACTTTTCTCCAGGAAACAGAAATCCGCTGCCCCGCGTCTGGATGGCAGATTTCAGGAGTTATTTAGTATTATCAAACCAGCCCGACTTGGCAGTGGGGCCACCATGAGCCTGGTAACCATCCTGCCTATCGTAGCTTTTCAGTAGCCAGCCAGTCACGCCCAGCCATAGGCCCCCAGACAAATACCTCGGCCCGTTTCCCTGGGAAACAAAATTAAGCTGTCCCGCTTCTGGATGGCAGTTTGCAGGATCCACTTGGTACTATCAAACCAGCCGAACTTGGCACTGGCGTAACCTTGGCTCTGGGAACCATCCTGCGTATCCTGGGTTCAAAGGAGGCAGCCGGCCACTCCCAGCCACAGGCCCCCAAACAGAAACAACGGCGCTTTTCCCTGGAAAACAAAACTGGCCTGCCAAGTTTTTGATGGCAGATTGCAGGAGCCACTTGGTACTATCAAACCAGCCCAACTTGGCACTGGTGCCACCATGGGTCTGGTCACCATCCTGCCTATCGTAGCTTTTCAGGCGCCAGCCGGTCACTCCCAGCCATAGGCCCCCAGTCACAAACCTCGGCCCGTTTCCCTGGCAAACAAAAGTAAGCTACCCCGCTTCTGGATGGCAGATTGCAGGAGCCACTTTGCACCATCAAACCAACCCGACTTGGCACTGCTGTGACCTCTGGTCTGGGAACCATCCTGCGTATCGTGGATTCTAAGGAGCCAGCTGGCCACTCCCAACCACAGGCCCCCAAACACAAACAACGGCGCTTTTCCCTGGAAAACAAAACTCACCTGCCAACTTTTTGATGGCAGATTGCAGGAGCCACTTGGTACTATCAAACCAGCCCAACTTGGCACTGGTGCCACCATGGGTCTGGTCACCATCCTGCCTATCGTAGCTTTTCAGGAGCCAGCCGGTCACTCCCAGCCATAGGCCCCGAGACACAAACCTCGGCCCGTTTCCCTGGCAAACAAAAGTAAGCTACCCCGCTTCTGGATGGCAGATTGCAGGACGCACTTGGTACTATCAAACCAGCCCAACTTGGCACTGGTGCCACTTCTGGTCTGGGAACCATCCTGCGTCTCGTGGATTCTAAGGAGCCAGCCGGCCACTCCCACCCATAGGCCCCCAAACAAAAACAACGGCGCTTTTCCCTGGAAAACAAAACTCGCCTGCCAACTTTTTGATGGCCGATTGCAGGAACCACTTGGTATTATCAAGCCAGCCCGACTTGGCACTGGTGCCACCTTGGGTCTGGGAACCATGCTGCGTATCGTGGATTCTAAGGAGCCAGCCGGCCACTCCCTGCCACAGGCCCCCAAACACAAACAACGGCGCTTTTCCCTGGAAATCAACACTCGCTTGCCGACTTTTTGATGGCAGATTGCAGGAGCCACTTGGTACTATCAAACCAGCCCAACTTGGCACTGGTGCCACCATGGGTCTGGTCACCATCATGCCTCTCGTAGCTTTTAAGGACCTAGCGGGTCACTCACAGCCATAGGCCCCCAGACACAAACCTTGGCCCGTTTCCCTGGCAAACAAAAGTAAGCTGCCCCGTTTCTGGATGGCAGATTTCAGTAGCAACTTTGCACCATCAAACTGGCCCGACTTGTCACTGGTGCCACTTTAGGTCTGGGAACCATCCTGCGTATCGTGGATTCTAATTAGCCATCCGGCCACTCCCACCCACAGGCCCCCAAACACAAACAACGGCGCTTTTCCCTGGAAAACAAAACTCGCCTACCAACATTTTGATGGCAGATTGCAGGAGCCACTTGGTACTATCAAATCATCCCAACTTGGCACTGGTGCCACCATGGGTCTGGTAAACATCCTGCCTATCGTACCTTTTCAGGAGCCAGCTGGTCACTCCCAGCCATAGGCCCCCAGACAAAAACCTCGGCTCCTTTCCCTGGCAAACAAAAGTAAGCAGCCCTGCTTCTGGATGGCAGATTGCAGGAGCCACTTTGCACCATCAAACTGGCCCGATTTGTCACTGTTGCCACCTCTGGTCTGGGAACCATCCTGCGTATCGTGGGTTCTAATTAGCCAGCCGGCCACTCCCAGCCACAGGCCCCCAAACACAAACAACGGCGCTTTTCCCTGGAAAACAAAACTCGCCTGACAACTTTTTGATGGCAGATTGCAGGAGCCACTTGGTACTATCAAACCAGGCCAACTTGGCACTGGTGCCACCATGGGTCTGGTCACCATCCTGCCTATCGTAGCTTTTCAGGAGCCAGCCGGTCACTCCCAGCCATAGGCCCCCAGACACAAAGCTCGGCCCGTTTCCCTGGCAAACAAAAGTAAGCTGCCCCGCTTCTGGATGGCTGATTGCAGGAGCCACTTGGTACTATCAAACCAGCCCGACTTGGCACTGGTGCCACGTCAAGTCTGGGAACCATCCTGCGTATCGTGGATTCTAAGGAGCCAGCCGGCCACTCCCAGCCACAGGCCCCCAAACACAAACAACGGCGCTTTTCCCTGGAAAACAAAACTCGCCTGCCAACTTTTTGATGGCAGATTGCAGGAGCAACTTGGTACTATCAAACCAGCCCAACTTGGCACTGGTGCCACCATGGGTCTGGTCACCATCCTGCCTATCGTAACTTTTCAGGAGCCAGCCGGTCACTCTCAGCCATAGGCCCCCAAACAAAACCCACGGCCCGTTTCCCTGGCAAACAAAAGTAAGCTGCCCCGCTTCTGGATGGCAGATTCCCGGACGCACTTGGTACTATCAAACCAGCCCAACTTGGCACTGGTGCCACCTCTGATCTGGGAACCATGCTGAGTATCGTGGATTCTAAGGAGCCAGCCGGCCACTCCCAGCCACAGGCCCCCAAACACAAACAACGGCGCTTTTCCCTGGAAAACAAAACTCGCCCGCCAAGTTTGTGATGGCAGATTGCAGGAGCCACTTAGTACTATCAAACCAGCCCAACTTGGCACTGGTGCCGTCATGGGTCTGGTCACCATCCTGCCTATCGTAGCTTTTCACGAGCCAGCCGGTCACTCCCAGCCATAGGCCCCCAGACAAAAACCTCGGCCTGTTTCCCTGGAAAACAAAAGTAAGCTGCCCCGCTTCTGGATGGCAGATTGCAGGAACCACTTGGTACTATCAAACCAGCCCAACTTGGCACTGGTGCCACCATGGGTCTGGGAACCATCCTTTGTATCGTGGATTCTAATTAGCCATCCGTCCAGTCCAGGCCATAGGGCCCCAGGCACAAACAACAGCGCTTTTCCCTGGAAAACAAAACTCGCCTGCCAACTTTTTGATGGCCGATTGCAGGAACCACTTGGTATTATCAAGCCAGCCCGACTTGGCACTGGTGCCACCTTGGGTCTGGGAACCATGCTGCGTATCGTGGATTCTAAGGAGCCAGCCGGCCACTCCCTGCCACAGGCCCCCAAACACAAACAACGGCGCTTTTCCCTGGAAAACAAAACTCGCCTGCCAAGTTTTTGATGGCAGATTGCAGGAGCCACTTGGTACTATCAAACCAGCCCAACTTGGCACTGGTGCCACCATGGGTCTGGTCACCATCCTGCCTATCGTAGCTTTTCAGGAGCCAGCCAGCCACCCCCAGCCAGAGGCCCCCAGACAAATATTTCGGCCCGTTTCCCTGGCAAACAAAAGTAAGCTGCCCCGCTTCTGCATGGCAGATTGCAGGAGCCACTTTGCACCGTCAAACCAGCCCAACTTGGCACTGGTGCCACCATGGGTCTGGGAACCATCCTGCGTCTCGTGGGTTCTAATTAGCCATCCGTCCACTCCAGGCCATAGGGCCCCAGGCACAAACAACGGCGCTTTTCCCTGGAAAACAAAACTCGCCTGCCAACATTTTGATGGCCGATTGCAGGAACCACTTGGTATTATCAAGCCAGCCCAACTTGGCACTGGTGCCACCATGGGTCTGGTCACCATCCTGCCTATCGTAGCTTTTCAGGAGCCAGCCGGTCACTCCCAGCCATAGGCCCCCAGACACAAACCTCGGACCGTTTCCCTGGCAAACAAAAGTAAGCTGCCCCGCTTCTGGATGGCAGATTGCAGGAACCACTTGGTGCTATCAAACCAGCCCAACTTGGCACTGGTGCCACCATGGGTCTGGGAACCATCCTGTGTATCGTGGATTCTAATTAGCCATCCGTCCACTCCAGGCCATAGGGCCCCAGGCACAAACAACGGCGCTTTTCCCTGGAAAACAAAACTCGCCTGCGAACATTTTGATGGCCGATTGCAGGAACCACTTGGTATTATCAAGCCAGCCCGACTTGGCACTGGTGCCACCTTGGGTCTGGGAACCATGCTGCGTATCGTGGATTCTAAGGAGCCAGCCGGCCACTCCCAGCCACAGGCCCCCAAACACAAACAACGACGCTTTTCCCTGGAAATCAACACTCGCTTGCCGACTTTTTGATGGCAGATTGCAGGAGCCACTTGGTACTATCAAACCAGCCCAACTTGGCACTGGTGCCACCATGGGTCTGGTCACCATCCTGCCTATCGTAGCTTTTCATGAGCCAGCCGGCCACTCCCAGCCATAGGCCCCCAGACACAAACCTCGGCCCGTTTCCCTGGCAAAGAAAAGTAAGCTGCCCCGCTTCTGGATGGCAGATTCCCGGACGCACTTGTTACAATCAAACCAGCCCAACTTGGCACTGGTGCCACCTCTGGTCTGGGAACCATGCTGAGTATCGTGGATTCTAAGGAGCCAGCCGGCCACTCCCAGCCACAGGCCCCCAAACACAAACAACGGCGCTTTTCCCTGGAAAACAAAACTCGCCTGCCAAGTTTTTGATGGCAGATTGCAGGAGCCACTTGGTACTATCAAACCAGCCCAACTTGGCACTGGTGCCGTCATGGGTCTGGTCACCATCCTGCCTATCGTAGCTTTTCACGAGCCAGCCGGTCACTTCCAGGCTTAGGCCCCCAGACACAATCCTCGGACCGTTTCCCTGGCAAACAAAAGTAAGCTGCCCCGCTTCTGGATGGCAGATTGCAGGAACCACTTGGTACTATCAAACCAGCCCAAGTTGGCACTGGTGCCACCATGGGTCTGGGAACCATCCTGTGTATCGTGGATTCTAATTAGCCATCCGTCCACTCCAGGCCATAGGGCCCCAGGCACAAACAACGGCGCTTTTCCCTGGATAACAAACTCGCCTGCCAAATTTTTGATGGCAGATTGCAGGAGCCACTTGGTACTATCAAACCAGCCCAACTTGGCACTGGTGCCACCATGGGTCTGGTCACCATCCTGCCTATCGTAGCTTTTCAGGAGCCAGCCGGTCACTCCCAGCCATAGGCCCCGAGACACAAACCTTGGCCCGTTTCCCTGGCAAACAAAAGTAAGCTGCCCCGCTTCTGGATGGCAGATTGCAGGAGCCACTTGGTACTATCAAACCAGCCCGACTTGGCACTGGTGCCACCACTGGTCTGGGAACCATCCTGCGTATCGTGGATTCTAATTAGCCAGCTGGCCACTCCCAGCCACAGGCACCCAAACACAAACGACGGCGCTTTTCCCTGGAAAACAAAACTCGCCTGACAACTTTTTGATGGCAGATTGCAGGAGCCACTTGGTACTATCAAACCAGCCCAACTTGGCACTGGTGCCACCATGGGTCTGGTCACCATCCTGCCTATCGTAGCTTTTCAGGAGCCAGCCGGTCACTCCCAGCCATAGGCCCCCAGACAAATACCTCGGCCCGTTTCCCTGGAAAACAAAAGTAAGCTGCCCCGCTTCTGGATGGCAGATTGCAGGACGCACTTGGTACTATCAAACCAGCCCGACTTGGCACTGGTGCCACGTCAAGTCTGGGAACCATCCTGCGTATCGTGGATTCTAAGGAGCCAGCCGGCCACTCCCTGCCACAGGCCCCCAAACACAAACAACGGCGCTTTTCCCTGGAAAACAAAACTCGCCTGCCAACTTTTTGATGGCAGATTGCAGGAGCAACTTGGTACTATCAAACCAGCCCAACTTGGCACTGGTGCCACCATGGGTCTGGTCACCATCCTGCCTATCGTAACTTTTCAGGAGCCAGCCGGTCACTCTCAGCCATAGGCCCCCAAACAAAACCCACGGCCCGTTTCCCTGGCAAACAAAAGTAAGCTGCCCCGCTTCTGGATGGCAGATTCCCGGACGCACTTGGTACTATCAAACCAGCCCAACTTGGCACTGGTTCCACCTCTGATCTGGGAACCATGCTGAGTATCGTGGATTCTAAGGAGCCAGCCGGCCACTCCCAGCCACAGGCCCCCAAACAAAAACAACGGCGCTTTTCCCTGGAAAACAAAACTCGCCCGCCAAGTTTGTGATGGCAGATTGCAGGAGCCACTTGGTACTATCAAACCAGCCCAACTTGGCACTGGTGCCGTCATGGGTCTGGTCACCATCCTGCCTATCGTAGCTTTTCAGGAGCCAGCCGGTCACTCCCAGCCATAGGCCCCCAGACAAAAACCTCGGCCCGTTTCCCTGGAAAACAAAAGTAAGCTGCCCCGCTTCTGGATGGCAGATTGCAGGAACCACTTGGTACTATCAAACCAGCCCAACTTGGCACTGGTGCCACCATGGGTCTGGGAACCATCCTGTGTATCGTGGATTCTAATTAGCCATCCGTCCACTCCAGGCCATAGGGCCCCAGGCACAAACAACAGCGCTTTTCCCTGGAAAACAAAACTCGCCTGCCAACTTTTTGATGGCCGATTGCAGGAACCACTTGGTATTATCTAGCCAGCCCAACTTGGCACTGGTGCCACCATGGGTCTGGTCACCATCCTGCCTATCGTAGCTTTTCAGGAGCCAGCCGGTCACTCCCAGCCATAGGCCCCCAGACACAAACCTCGGACCGTTTCCCTGGCAAACAAAAGTAAGCTGCCCCGCTTCTGGATGGCAGATTGCAGGAACCACTTGTTACTATCAAACCAGCCCAACTTGGCACTGGTGCCACCATGGGTCTGGGAACCATCCTGTGTATCGTGGATTCTAATTAGCCATCCGTCCACTCCAGGCCATAGGGCCCCAGGCACAAACAACGGCGCTTTTCCCTGGAAAACAAAACTCGCCTGCCAACTTTTTGATGGCCGATTGCAGGAACCACTTGGTATTATCAAGCCAGCCCGACTTGGCACTGGTGCCACCTTGGGTCTGGGAACCATGCTGCGTATCATGGATTCTAAGGAGCCAGCCGGCCACTCCCTGCCACAGGCCCCCAAACACAAACAACGGCGCTTTTCCCTGGAAAACAAAACTCGCCTGCCAAGTTTTTGATGGCAGATTGCAGGAGCCACTTGGTACTATCAAACCAGCCCAAGTTGGCACTGGTGCCACCATGGGTCTGGTCACCATCCTGCCTATCGTAGCTTTTCAGGAGCCAGCCAGCCACCCCCAGCCAGAGGCCCCCAGACAAATATTTCGGCCCGTTTCCCTGGCAAACAAAAGTAAGCTGCCCCGCTTCTGCATGGCAGATTGCAGGAGCCACTTTGCACCGTCAAACCAGCCCAACTTGGCACTGGTGCCACCTCAGGTCTGGGAACCATCCTGCGTCTCGTGGGTTCTAATTAGCCATCCGTCCACTCCAGGCCATAGGGCCCCAGGCACAAACAACGGCGCTTTTCCCTGGAAAACAAAACTCGCCTGCCAACTTTTTGATGGCCGATTGCAGGAACCACTTGGTATTATCAAGCCAGCCCAACTTGGCACTGGTGCCACCATGGGTCTGGTCACCATCCTGCCTATCGTAGCTTTTCAGGAGCCAGCCGGTCACTCCCAGCCATAGGCCCCCAGACACAAACCTCGGACCGTTTCCCTGGCAAACAAAAGTAAGCTGCCCCGCTTCTGGATGGCAGATTGCAGGAACCACTTGGTACTATCAAACCAGCCCAACTTGGCACTGGTGCCACCATGGGTCTGGGAACCATCCTGTGTATCGTGGATTCTAATTAGCCATCCGTCCACTCCAGGCCATAGGGCCCCAGGCACAAACAACGGCGCTTTTCCCTGGAAAACAAAACTCGCCTGCGAACATTTTGATGGCCGATTGCAGGAACCACTTGGTATTATCAAGCCAGCCCGACTTGGCACTGGTGCCACCTTGGGTCTGGGAACCATGCTGCGTATCGTGGATTCTAAGGAGCCAGCCGGCCACTCCCAGCCACAGGCCCCCAAACACAAACAACGACGCTTTTCCCTGGAAATCAACACTCGCTTGCCGACTTTTTGATGGCAGATTGCAGGAGCCACTTGGTACTATCAAACCAGCCCAACTTGGCACTGGTGCCACCATGGGTCTGGTCACCATCCTGCCTATCGTAGCTTTTCATGAGCCAGCCGGCCACTCCCAGCCATAGGCCCCCAGACACAAACCTCGGCCCGTTTCCCTGGCAAACAAAAGTAAGCTGCCCCTCTTCTGGATGGCAGATTCCCGGACGCACTTGTTACAATCAAACCAGCCCAACTTGGCACTGGTGCCACCTCTGGTCTGGGAACCATGCTGAGTATCGTGGATTCTAAGGAGCCAGCCGGCCACTCCCAGCCACAGGCCCCCAAACACAAACAACGGCGCTTTTCCCTGGAAAACAAAACTCGCCTGCCAAGTTTTTGATGGCAGATTGCAGGAGCCACTTGGTACTATCAAACCAGCCCAACTTGGCACTGGTGCCACCATGGGTCTGGTCACCATCCTGCCTATCGTAGCTTTTCACGAGCCAGCCGGTCACTTCCAGGCTTAGGCCCCCAGACACAATCCTCGGACCGTTTCCCTGGCAAACAAAAGTAAGCTGCCCCGCTTCTGGATGGCAGATTGCAGGAACCACTTGGTACTATCAAACCAGCCCAACTTGGCACTGGTGCCACCATGGGTCTGGGAACCATCCTGTGTATCGTGGATTCTAATTAGCCATCCGTCCACTCCAGGCCATAGGGCCCCAGGCACAAACAACGGCGCTTTTCCCTGGATAACAAACTCGCCTGCCAAATTTTTGATGGCAGATTGCAGGAGCCACTTGGTACTATCAAACCAGCCCAACTTGGCACTGGTGCCACCATGGGTCTGGTCACCATCCTGCCTATCGTAGCTTTTCAGGAGCCAGCCGGTCACTCCCAGCCATAGGCCCCGAGACACAAACCTCGGACCGTTTCCCTGGCAAACAAAAGTAAGCTACCCCGCTTCTGGATGGCAGATTGCAGGACGCACTTGGTACTATCAAACCAGCCCAACTTGGCACTGGTGCCACCTCAGGTCTGGGAACCATCCTGCGTCTCGTGGATTCTAAGGAGCCAGCCGGCCACTCCCACCCATAGGCCCCCAAACACAAACAACGGCGCTTTTCTCTGGAAAACAAAACTCGCCTACCAACATTTTGATGGCAGATTGCAGGAGCCACTTGGTACTATCAAATCAGCCGAACTTGGCACTGGTGCCACCATGGGTCTGGTAACCATCCTGCCTATCGTACCTTTTCAGGAGCCAGCTGGTCACTCCCAGCCATAGGCCCCCAGACACAAACCTCGGCTCCTTTCCCTGGCAAACAAAAGTAAGCAGCCCTGCTTCTGGATGGCAGATTGCAGGAGCCACTTTGCACCATCAAACTGGCCCGACTTGTCACTGTTGCCACCTCTGGTCTGGGAACCATCCTGCGTATCGTGGATTCTAAGGAGCCAGCCGGCCACTCCCAGCCACAGGCCCCCAAACACAAACAACGACGCTTTTCCCTGGAAAACAAAACTCGCCTGACAACTTTTTGATGGCAGATTGCAGGAGCCACTTGGTACTATCAAACCAGCCCAACTTGGCACTGGTGCCACCATGGGTCTGGTCACCATCCTGCCTATCGTAGCTTTTCAGGAGCCAGCCGGTCACTCCCAGCCATAGGCCCCCAGACACAAAGCTCGGCCCGTTTCCCTGGCAAACAAAAGTAAGCTGCCCCGCTTCTGGATGGCAGATAGTAGGACGCACTTGTTACTATCAAACCAGCCCGACTTGGCACTGGTGCCACCACTGGTCTGGGAACCATCCTGCGTATCGTGGATTCTAAGGAGCCAGCCGGCCACTCCCAGCCACAGGCACCCAAACACAAACAACGGCGCTTTTCCCTGGAAAACAAAACTCGCCTGACAACTTTTTGATGGCAGATTGCAGGAGCCACTTGGTACTATCAAACCAGCCCAACTTGGCACTGGTGCCACCATGGGTCTGGTCACCATCCTGCCTATCGTAGCTTTTCAGGAGCCAGCCGGTCACTCCCAGCCATAGGCCCCCAGACAAATACCTCGGCCCGTTTCCCTGGAAAACAAAAGTAAGCTGCCCCGCTTCTGGATGGCAGATTGCAGGACGCACTTGGTACTATCAAACCAGCCCGACTTGGCACTGGTGCCACGTCAAGTCTGGGAACCATCCTGCGTATCGTGGATTCTAAGGAGCCAGCCGGCCACTCCCAGCCACAGGCCCCCAAACACAAACAACGGCGCTTTTCCCTGGAAAACAAAACTCGCCTGCCAACTTTTTGATGGCAGATTGCAGGAGCCACTTGGTACTATCAAACCAGCCCAACTTGGCACTGGTGCCACCATGGGTCTGGTCACCATCCTGCCTATCGTACCTTTTCAGGAGCCAGCTGGTCACTCCCAGCCATAGGCCCCCAGACACAAACCTCGGCTCCTTTCCCTGGCAAACAAAAGTAAGCAGCCCTGCTTCTGGATGGCAGATTGCAGGAGCCACTTTGCACCATCAAACTGGCCCGACTTGTCACTGTTGCCACCTCTGGTCTGGGAACCATCCTGCGTATCGTGGATTCTAAGGAGCCAGCCCGCCACTCCCAGCCACAGGCCCCCAAACACAAACAACGGCGCTTTTCCCTGGAAAACAAAACTCGCCTGACAACTTTTTGATGGCAGATTGCAGGAGCCACTTGGTACTATCAAACCAGGCCAACTTGGCACTGGTGCCACCATGGGTCTGGTCACCATCCTGCCTATCGTAACTTTTCAGGAGCCAGCGGGTCACTCCCAGCCATAGGCCCCCAGACAAATACCTCGGCCCGTTTCCCTGGCAAACAAAAGTAAGCTGCCCCGCTTCTGGATGGCAGATTCCCGGACGCACTTGGTACTATCAAACCAGCCCAACTTGGCACTGGTGCCACCTCTGATCTGGGAACCATGCTGAGTATCGTGGATTCTAAGGAGCCAGCCGGCCACTCCCAGCCACAGGCCCCCAAACACAAACAACGGCGCTTTTCCCTGGAAAACAAAACTCGCCTGCCAACTTTTTGATGGCAGATTGCAGGAGCCACTTGGTACTATCAAACCAGCCCAACTTGGCACTGGTGCCGTCATGGGTCTGGTCACCATCCTGCCTATCGTAGCTTTTCAGGAGCCAGCCGGTCACTCCCAGCCATAGGCCCCCAGACAAAAACCTCGGCCCGTTTCCCTGGAAAACAAAAGTAAGCTGCCCCGCTTCTGGATGGCAGATTGCAGGAACCACTTGGTACTATCAAACCAGCCCAACTTGGCACTGGTGCCACCATGGGTCTGGGAACCATCCTGTGTATCGTGGATTCTAATTAGCCATCCGTCCACTCCAGGCCTTAGGGCCCCAGGCACAAACAACGGCGCTTTTCCCTGGAAAACAAAACTCGCCTGCCAACTTTTTGATGGCCGATTGCAGGAACCACTTGGTATTATCTAGCCAGCCCAACTTGGCACTGGTGCCACCATGGGTCTGGTCACCATCCTGCCTATCGTAGCTTTTCAGGAGCCAGCCGGTCACTCCCAGCCATAGGCCCCCAGACACAAACCTCGGACCGTTTCCCTGGCAAACAAAAGTAAGCTGCCCCGCTTCTGGATGGCAGATTGCAGGAACCACTTGTTACTATCAAACCAGCCCAACTTGGCACTGGTGCCACCATGGGTCTGGGAACCATCCTGTGTATCGTGGATTCTAATTAGCCATCCGTCCACTCCAGGCCATAGGGCCCCAGGCACAAACAAAGGCGCTTTTCCCTGGAAAACAAAACTCGCCTGCGAACATTTTGATGGCCGATTGCAGGAACCACTTGGTATTATCAAGCCAGCCCGACTTGGCACTGGTGCCACCTTGGGTCTGGGAACCATGCTGCGTATCGTGGATTCTAAGGAGCCAGCCGGCCACTCCCAGCCACAGGCCCCCAAACAGAAACAACGGCGCTTTTCCCTGGAAAACAAAACTCGCCTGCCAAGTTTTTGATGGCAGATTGCAGGAGCCACTTGGTACTATCAAACCAGCCCAAGTTGGCACTGGTGCCACCATGGGTCTGGTCACCATCCTGCCTATCGTAGCTTTTCAGGAGCCAGCCAGCCACCCCCAGCCAGAGGCCCCCAGACAAATATTTCGGCCCGTTTCCCTGGCAAACAAAAGTAAGCTGCCCCGCTTCTGCATGGCAGATTGCAGGAGCCACTTTGCACCGTCAAACCAGCCCAACTTGGCACTGGTGCCACCTCAGGTCTGGGAACCATCCTGCGTATCGTGGGTTCTAATTAGCCATCCGTCCACTCCAGGCCATAGGGCCCCAGGCACAAACAACGGCGCTTTTCCCTGGAAAACAAAACTCGCCTGCCAACTTTTTGATGGCCGATTGCAGGAACCACTTGGTATTATCAAGCCAGCCCAACTTGGCACTGGTGCCACCATGGGTCTGGTCACCATCCTGCCTATCGTAGCTTTTCAGGAGCCAGCCGGTCACTCCCAGCCATAGGCCCCCAGACACAAACCTCGGACCGTTTCCCTGGCAAACAAAAGTAAGCTGCCCCGCTTCTGGATGGCAGATTGCAGGAACCACTTGGTACTATCAAACCAGCCCAACTTGGCACTGGTGCCACCATGGGTCTGGGAACCATCCTGTGTATCGTGGATTCTAATTAGCCATCCGTCCACTCCAGGCCATAGGGCCCCAGGCACAAACAACGGCGCTTTTCCCTGGAAAACAAAACTCGCCTGCGAACATTTTGATGGCCGATTGCAGGAACCACTTGGTATTATCAAGCCAGCCCGACTTGGCACTGGTGCCACCTTGGGTCTGGGAACCATGCTGCGTATCGTGGATTCTAAGGAGCCAGCCGGCCACTCCCAGCCACAGGCCCCCAAACACAAACAACGGCCCGTTTCCGTGGCAAACAAAAGTAAGCTGCTCGCTTCTGGATGGCAGATTGCAGGAACCACTTGGTACTATCAAACCAGCCCAACTTGGCACTGGTGGCACCTCTTGTCTGGGAACCATGCTGCGTATCGTGGTTTCTAAGGAGCCAGCCGGCCACTCCCAGCCACAGGCCCCCAAACACAAACAACGACGCTTTTCCCTGGAAAACAAAACTCGCCTGACAACATTTTGATGGCAGATTGCAGGAGCCACTTGGTACTATCAAACCAGCCCAACTTGGCACTGGTGCCACCATGGGTCTGGTCACCATCCTGCCTATCGAAGCTTTTCAGGAGCCAGCCGGTCACTCACAGCCATAGGCCCCGAGACACAAAGCTCGGCCCGTTTCCCTGGCAAACAAAAGTAAGCTGCCCCGCTTCTGGATGGCAGATTGCAGAAGCCACTTGGTACTATCAAACCAGCCCAACTTGGCACTGGTGCCACCTCTGGTCTGGGAACCATCCTGCCTATCGTAGATTTTAAAGAGCCAGCCGGTTGTCCCAGCCATAGGCCCCCAAACACAAACAACGGTCCGTTTCCCTGGCAAACAAAAGTAAGCTGCCCCGCTTCTGGATGGCAGATTGCAGGAACCACTTGGTAGTATCAAACCAGCCCAACTTGGCACTGGTGGCACCTCTTGTCTGGGAACCATGCTGCATATCGTGGTTTCTAAGGAGCCAGCCGGCCACTCCCAACCATAGACCCCCAGACACAAAGCTCGGCCCGTTTCCCTGGAAAACAAAAGTAAGCTACCCCGATTCTGGATGGCAGATTGCAGGAGCCACTTGGTACTATCAAATCAGCCCAACTTGGCACTGGTGCCACCATGGGTCTGGTAAACATCCTGCCTATCGTAGCTTTTCAGGAGCCAGCCGGCCACTCTCAGCCATATGCCCCCAAAAACAAACCACGGCCCTTTTCTCTGGCAAACAAAACTCAACTGCCCCTCTTCTGGATGGCAAATTTTAGGACGCACTTTGTACTACGAAAACCGCCCGACGTGGCACTGGTGCCACCTTGTGTCAGGGAACCATCCTGCATATCGAGCTTTTTAAGGAGCCAGCCGGCCACGCCCAGCCATAAACCCCCAAAAACAAACCACGGACCATTTCTCTTGGAAACAAAAATCCGCTGCCCCGCGTCTGGATGGCAGATTGCAGGAGCCACTTTGCACCATCAAACCAGCCCGACTTGGCACTGGTGCCACCTTGGGTCTGGGAACAATCCTGCATATCGTGGATTCTAAGGAGCCAGCCGGCCACTCCCAGCCACAGGCCCCCAAACAAAAACAACGGCGCTTTTCCCTGGAAAACAAAATTCGCCTGCCAACTTTTTGATGGCAGATTGCAGGAGCCACTTGGTACTATCAAACCAGCCCAACTTGGCACTGGTGCCACCTCTGGTCTGGGAACCATCCTGCCTATCGTAGCTTTTCGGGAGCCAGCCGGTCACTCCCAGCCATAGACCCCCAGACACAAACCTCGGCCCGTTTCCCTGGAAAACAAAAGTAAGCTACCCCGATTCTGGATAGCAGATTGCAGGAGCCACTTGGTACTATCAAATCAGCCCAACTTGACACTGGTGCCACCATGGGTCTGGTAAACATCCTGCCTATCGTTGCTTTTGAGGAGCCAGCCGGTCACTCCCTGCCATAGGCCCCCAGACACAAACCTCGGCCCGTTTCCCTGGCAAACAAAAGTAAGCTGCCCCGCTTTTGGATGGCAGATTGCAGGAGCCACGTTGCACCATCAAACCAGCCCGACTTGGCACTGGTGCCACCTTGGGTCTGGGAACAAGTTGGGCTGGTTTGAGAGTACCAAGTGGCTCCTGCAATCTTCCATCCAGAAGCGGGACAGCTTACTTTTGTTTCCCAGGGAAACGGGCCGAGGTATTTGTCTGGGGGCCTATGGCTGGGAGTGACCGGCTGGCTACTGAAAAGCTACGATAGGCAGGATGGTTACCAGACTCATGGTGCCACCAGTGCCAAGTCGGGCTGGTTTGATAATACTAAATAGCTCCTGCAATCTGCCATCCAGACGCGGGGCAGCGGATTTTTGTTTGCTGGAGAAATGTTCCGTGGTTTTTTTTGGGGGTATATGACTGGACGTGGCCGGCTGGCTCCTTAAAAAGTTCTATACGCAGGATTGTTCCCTGACCCAAGGTGGCATCAGTGCCAAGTCGGGCTGTTTTCGTAGTACCAAGTGCGTCCTGCAATTTGCCATCCAGAAGCGGGGCAGCCTACTTTTGTTTGCCAGGGAAACGTGCCGAGGTATTTGTCTGGAGGCCTATGGCTGGGAGTGAGCTGCTGGCTCCTAAAAAGCTACGATAGGCAGGATGGTGACCAGACCCATGGTGGCACCAGTGCCAAGTTGGGCTGGTTTGATAGTACCAAGTGGCTCCTGCAATCTGCCATCAAGAAGTTGGCAGGCGAGTTTTGTTTTCCAGGGAAAAGCGCCATTGTTTTTGTTTAGAGGCCTGTGGCTGGGAGTGGCCGCCTGTCCTCGTAGAATCTACGTTACGCAGCATGGTTCCCAGAGCCAAGGTGGCACCAGGGCCAAGTCGGGCTGGTTTGTAAGTACCAAGTGCATCCTGCAATCTGCCATCCAAAAGCGGGGCAGCTTACTTTTGTTTGCCAGGGAAACGGGCCGAGGTTTGTGTCCAGGGGCCTATGGCAGGGAGTGACCGGCTGGCTCCTGAAAAGCTACGATAGGCAGGATGTTTACCAGACCCATGG
The DNA here is from genome assembly GCF_035770615.1 of Melospiza melodia melodia. Classification (NCBI taxonomy): domain Eukaryota; kingdom Metazoa; phylum Chordata; class Aves; order Passeriformes; family Passerellidae; genus Melospiza; species Melospiza melodia. Next base: position 75,687,750 of record NC_086196.1, on the reverse strand, counting down.
TGGCACCAGTGCCAAGTTGGGCTGATTTGATAGTACCAAGTGGCTCCTGCAATCTGCCATCCAGAATTGGGGTAGCTTACTTTTGTTTTCCAGGGAAACGGGCCGAGGTTTGTGTCTGGGGGTCTATGGCTGGGAGTGACCGGCTGGCTCCTGAAAAGCTACGATAGGCAGGATGGTTCCCAGACCAGAGGTGGCACCAGTGCCAAGTTGGGCTGGTTTGATAGTACCAAGTGGCTCCTGCAATCTGCCATCAAAAAGTTGGCAGGCGAATTTTGTTTTCCAGGGAAAAGCGCCGTTGTTTGTGTTTGGGGGCCTGTGGCTGGGAGTGGCCGGCTGGCTCCTTAGAATCCACGATATGCAGGATTGTTCCCAGACCCAAGGTGGCACCAGTGCCAAGTCGGGCTGGTTTGATGGTGCAAAGTGGCTCCTGCAATCTGCCATCCAGACGCGGGGCAGCGGATTTTTGTTTCCAAGAGAAATAGTCCGTGGTTTGTTTTTGGGGGTTTATGGCTGGGCGTGGCCGTCTGGCTCCTTAAAAAGCTCGATATGCAGGATGGTTCCCTGACACAAGGTGGCACCAGGGCCACGTCGGGCGGTGTTCGTAGTACTAAGGGCGTCCTAAAATTTGCCATCCAGAAGAGGGGCAGTTGAGTTTTGTTTGCCAGAGAAAAGGGCCGTGGTTTGTTTTTGGGGGCATATGGCTGAGAGTGGCCGGCTGGCCCCTGAAAATCCACGATAGGCAGGATGGTTCCCAGACCTGAGGTGGCACCAGTGCCAAGTCGGGCTGGTTTGATAGTACTAAGCAGCTCCTGCAATCTGCCATGCAGAAGCGGGGCAGCTTACTTTTGTTTGCCAGGGAAACGGGCCGAGGTTTGTGTCTAGGGGCCTCTGGCTGGGGGTGGCTGGCTGGCTCCTGAAAAGCTACGATAGGCAGGATGGTGACCAGACCCATGGTGGCACCAGTGCCAAGTTGGGCTGGTTTGATAGTACCAAGTGGCTCCTGCAATCTGCCATCAAAAGTTTGGCAGGCGAGTTTTGTTTTCCAGGGAAAAGCACCGTTGTGCGTGTTTTGGGGCCTGTGGCTGGGAGTGGCCAGCTGGCTCCTTAGAATCCACGATACGCAGGATGGTTCCCAGACCCAAGGTGGCACCAGTGCCAAGTCGGGCTGGTTTGATAGTACCAAGTGGTTCCTGCAATCTGCCATCCAGAAGCGGGGCAGCTGAATTTTGTTTGCCAGAGAAAAAGGCTGTTGTTTGTGTTTCGGGGCCTGTGGCTGGCAGTGGCCGGCTGGCTCCTGAAAATCCATGATACGCAGGATGGTTCCCAGACCCAAGGTGGCATCAGTGCCAAGTAGGGCTGGTTTCATAGTACCCAGTGGCTCCTGCAATCTGCCATCCAGAAGAGGGGCAGTTGAGTTTTGTTTTCCAGAGAAAAGGGCCGTGGTTTGTGTTTGGGGCCTATGGCTGAGAGTGACCGGCTGGCCCCTGAAAATCCACGATAGGAAGGATGGTTCCCAGATCCAAGGTGGCAGCAGTGCCATGTTGTTCTGGTGTGATAGTCCCAAGTGGCTCCTGCAATCTGCCATCCAGAAGCGGGGCAGCTGAGTTTTGTTTGCCAGAGAAAAAGGCTTTGGTTTGTATTTGGGGGCCTGTGGCTGGGAGTGTTCGGCTGGCTCCTGACAACCCACAATACGCAGGATGGTTCCCAGACCCAAGGTGGCACCAGTGCCAAGTCGGGCTGTTTTTATAGTACCAAGTGCGTCCTGCAATTTGCCATCCAGAAGAGGGGCAGTTGAGTTTTGTTTGCCAGAGAATAGCGCCGTTGTTTGTGTTTGGGGGCTTGTGGCTGGTAGTGGCCGACTGGCTCCTTAGAATCTGTGTTACGCAGCATGGTTCCCAGACCCAAGGTGGCACCAGTGCCAAGTTGGGCTGGTTTGATAGTACCAAGTGGCTCCTGCAATCTGCCATCCAGAAGCGGGGCAGCTTACTTTTGTTTGCCAGGGAAACGGGCCGAGGTTTGTGACTGGGGACCTATGGCTGGGAGTGACCGGCTGGCTCCTGAAAATCTACAATAGGCAGGATGGTTACCAGACCCATGGTGGCACCAGTGCCAAGTTGGGCTGGTTTGATAGTAACAAGTGGCTCCGGCAATCTGCCATCAAAAAGTTGGCAGGCGAGTTTTGTTTTCCAGGGAAAAGCGCCATTGTTTGTATTTGGGGGCCTGTGGCTGGGAGTGGCCGGCTGGCTCCTTTGAACCCACGATACGCAGGATGGTTCCCAGACCCAAGGTGGCACCAGTGCCAAGTCGGGCTGGTTTGATACTACCAAGTGCGTCCTGCAATCTGCCATCCAGAAGCGGGGCAGCTTACTTTTGTTTGCCAGGGAAACGGGCCGTGGGTTTTGATTGGGGGCATATAGCTGAGAGTGGCCGGCTGGCTCCTGAAAATCCACGCTAGGCAGCATGGTTCCCAGATGCAAGGTGGCACCAGTGCCAAGTCGGGCTGGTTTGATGGTGCAAAGTGTCTCCTGCAATCTGCCATCCAGAAGCGGGGCAGCTGATTTTTGTTTGCCAGAGAAAAATTCCGTGGATTGTTTTTGGGGGCATATTGCTGGGAGTGGCCGGCTGGCTCCTTAAAATGCTCGATACGCATGATGGTTCCCAGGCCCAAGGTGTCACCACTACCAAGTCGGCCTGCGGTTTTAGTATCAAGTTCATCCTGCAATTTGCCATCCAGAAGAGGGGCAGTTGAGTTTTGTTTGCCAGAGAAACGGGCCGAGGTTTCTGTTTGGGGACATATGGCTGAGAGTGGCCGGCTGGCCCCTGAATATCCACGATACACAGCATGGTTCCCAGATCCAAGGTGGCACCAGTGCCAAGTCGGGCTGGTTTGATAGTACCAAGTGTCTCCTGCAATCTGCCATCCAGAAGCAGGGCAGCTTACTTTTGTTTGCCAGAGAAATAGGCCTAGGTTTTTGTTTGGGGGCCTGTGGCTAGGAGTGGCCGGCTGGCTCCTAAGAATCCACGATACGCAGGATGTTTCCCAGACCCAAGGTGGCACCAGTGCCAAGTCGGGCTGGTTTGATAGTACCAAGTGGCTCCTGCAAACTCCATCAAAAAGTTGGCAGGCGTGTTTTGTTTTCCAGGGAACAGCGCCGTTGATTTGGTTTGGGGGCCTGTGGCTGGGAGTGGCCGGCTGGCTCCTTAGAATCCACGATACGCAGGATGGTTCCCAGACCCAAGGTGGCACCAGTGCCAAGTCGGGCTGGTTTGATTACACCAAGTGGCTCCTGCAATCTGCCATCCAGAAGTGAGGCAGCTAAGTTTTGTTTGCGAGAAAAAAGGGCCGTGGTTTTTGTTGGGGGCCTGTGGCTGGGAGTAGCCGGCTGGCTCCTTAAAATCCACGATAGGCAGGATGGTTCCCAGACCCAAGGTGGCACCAGTGCCAAGTTGGGCTGGTTTGATAGTACCAAGTGGCTCCTGCAATCTGCCATCCAGAAGCGGGGCAGCTGAGTTTTGTTTGCCAGAGAAAAAGGCTGTGGTTTGTGTTTGGGGGCCTGTGGCTGGCAGTGGCCGGCTGGCTCCTGAAAATCCACGATACGCAGCATGGTTCCCAGACCCAAGGTGGCACCAGTGCCAAGTGGGGCTCGTTTGACAGTGTCAAGTGCCTCCTGCAATCTCCCATCCAGAAGCGGGGCGGCTGAGTTTTTTTTGCCAGGGAAACGGACCTTTGTTTTTGATTGGGCTCTGTGGCCGAGAGTGGTCGGCTGTCTCCTGACAATCCACAATACGCAGGATGGTTCCCAGACCCAAGGTGGCACCAGTGCCAAGTCGGGCTGGTTTGATAGTACCAAGTGTCTCCTGCAATCTGCCATCCAGAAGCGGGGCAGCTGAGTTTTGTTTGCCAGAGAAAAGGGCCGTGGGTTGTGTTTGGGGGCATATGGCTGGGAGTGGCCACCTGGCTCCTTAAAATGCACGATACGCCGCATGGTAACCAGACGCAAGGTGGCACCAGTGCCAAGTCAGGCTGTTTTTGTAGTACCCAGTGGCTCCTGCAATTTGCCATCCACAAGCGGGGCAGTTGAATTTTGTTTGCTAGAGAAAAGGGCTGTGGTTTGTGTTTGGGGGCCTATGGCTGAGAGTGGCCGGCTGGCCCCTGAAAATCAACGATAGGCAGGATGGTTCCCAGATCCAAGGTGGCACCAGTGCCAAGTAAGGCTGGTTGTATGGTTCAAAGTGACTCCTGCAATCTGCCATCCAGAAGCGGGACAGCTGAGTTTTTTTTGCCAGAGAAAAGGTCCATGGTTTCTTTTTGGGGCATACGGCATGGAATTGCCGGCTGGCTCCTTAAAATGCTCGATACGCAGGATGGTTCCCAGAGCCAAGGTGGCACCACTGCCAAGTCGGGCTCTTTTTGTAGTACCAAGTGCGTCCTGCAATTTGCCATCCAGAAGAGGGGCAGTTGAGTTTTGTTTGCCAGAGAAAAGGGCCGAGGTTTGTGTTTGGGGGCATATGGCTGGGAATGACCGGCTGGCCCCTGAAAATCCACGATACGCCGGATGGTTCCCAGATCCAAGGTGGTACCATTACCAAGTCGGGCTGGTTTGATAGTCCCAAGTGGCTCCTGCAAACTGCCATCCAGAAGCGGGGCAGCTTACTTTTGTTTGCCAGGGAAATGGGCCGTTGTTTGTGTTTGGGGGCCTGTGGCTGGGAGTGTTCGGCTGGTTCCTGAATATGTACGATACGCAGGATTGTTCCCAGATCCAAGGTGGCAGCAGTGCCATGTTGTGCTGGTGTGATAGTCCCAAGTGGCTCCTGCAATCTGCCATCCAGAAGTGGGGCAGCTGATTTTTGTTTGCCAGAGAAAAGGTCCGTGGTTTGTTTTTGGGGGCATATGGCTGAGAGTGGCCGGCTGGCCCCTGAAAATCCACGATACACAGGATGGTTCCCAGATCCAAGGTGGCACCTGTGCCAAGTCGGGCTGATTTGATAGTACTAAGTAGCTCCTGCAATCTGCCATGCAGAAGCGGGGCAGCTTACTTTTGTTTGCCAGGGAAACGGGCCGAGGTTTGTGTTTGGGGGCCTATGGCTGAGAGTGACCGGCTGGCTCCTGAAAATCCATGATACGCAGCATGGTTCCCAGACCCAAGGTGGCACCAGTGCCAAGTGGGGCTGGTTTCACAGTGTCAAGTGCCTCCTGCAATCTCCCATCCAGAAGCGGGGCAGCTGAGTTTTGTTTGCCTGTGAAACGGGCCGTTGTTTTTAATTGGGGTCTGTGGCCGAGAGTGTTCGGCTGGCTCCTGACAACCCACAATACGCAGGATGGTTCCCAGACCCAAGGTGGCACCAGTGCCAAGTCGGGCTGTTTTTATAGTACCAAGTGCGTCCTGCAATTTGCCATCCACAAGAGGGGCAGTTGAGTTTTGTTTGCCAGAGAATAGCGCCGTTGTTTGTGTTTGGGGGCTTGTGGCTGGGAGTGGCCGACTGGCTCCTTAGAATCTGTGTTACGCAGCATGGTTCCCAGACCCAAGGTGGCACCAGTGCCAAGTTGGGCTGGTTTGATAGTACCAAGTGGCTCCTGCAATCTGCCATCCAGAAGCGGGGCAGCTTAATTTTGTTTGCCAGGGAAACGGGCCGAGGTTTGTGACTGGGGACCTATGGCTGGGAGTGACCGGCTGGCTCCTGAAAAGCTACAATAGGCAGGATGGTTACCAGACCCATGGTGGCAGCAGTGCCAAGTTGGGCTGATTTGATAGTACCAAGTGGCTCCTGCAATCTGCCATCAAAAAGTTGGCAGGCGAGTTTTGTTTTCCAGGGAAAAGCGCCATTGTTTGTATTTGGGGGCCTGTGGCTGGGAGTGGCCGGCTGGCTCCTTTGAACCCACGATACGCAGGATGGTTCCCAGACCCAAGGTGGCACCAGTGCCAAGTCGGGCTGGTTTGATACTACCAAGTGCGTCCTGCAATCTGCCATCCAGAAGCGGGGCAGCTTAATTTTGTTTGCCAGGGAAACGGGCCGTGGGTTTTGTTTGGGGGCATATAGCTGAGAGTGGCCGGCTGGCTCCTGAAAATCCACGCTAGGCAGCATGGTTCCCAGATGCAAGGTGGCACCAGTGCCAAGTCGGGCTGGTTTGATGGTGCAAAGTGGCTCCTGCAATCTGCCATCCAGAAGCGGGGCAGCTTACTTTTGTTTGCCAGAGAAATAGGCCTAGGTTTTTGTTTGGGGGTCTGTGGCTAGGAGTGGCCGGCTGGCTCCTAAGAATCCACGATACGCAGGATGTTTCCCAGACCCAAGGTGGCACCAGTGCCAAGTCGGGCTGGTTTGATAGTACCAAGTGGCTCCTGCAAACTCCATCAAAAAGTTGGCAGGCGTGTTTTGTTTTCCAGGGAACAGCGCCGTTGATTTTGTTTGGGGGCCTGTGGCTGGGAGTGGCCGGCTGGCTCCTTAGAATCCACGATACGCAGGATGGTTCCCAGACCCAAGGTGGCACCAGTGCCAAGTCGGGCTGGTTTGATTACACCAAGTGGCTCCTGCAATCTGCCATCCAGAAGTGAGGCAGCTAAGTTTTGTTTGCGAGAAAAAAGGGCCGTGGTTTTTGTTGGGGGCCTGTGGCTGGGAGTAGCCGGCTGGCTCCTTAAAATCCACGATAGGCAGGATGGTTCCCAGACCCAAGGTGGCACCAGTGCCAAGTCGGGCTGGTTTGATAGTACCAAGTGGCTCCTGCAATCTGCCATCCAGAAGCGGGGCAGCTGAGTTTTGTTTGCCAGAGGAAAAGGCTGTGGTTTGTGTTTGTGGGCCTGTGGCTGGCAGTGGCCGGCTGGCTCCTGAAAATCCACGATACGCAGCATGGTTCCCAGACCCAAGGTGGCACCAGTGCCAAGTGGGGCTCGTTTGACAGTGTCAAGTGCCTCCTGCAATCTCCCATCCAGAAGCGGGGCAGCTGAGTTTTTTTTGCCAGGGAAACGGACCTTTGTTTTTGATTGGGCTCTGTGGCCGAGAGTGGTCGGCTGTCTCCGGACAATCCACAATACGCAGGATGGTTCCCAGACCCAAGGTGGCACCAGTGCCAAGTCGGGCTGGTTTGATAGTACCAAGTGTCTCCTGCAATCTGCCATCCAGAAGCGGGGCAGCTGAGTTTTGTTTGCCAGAGAAAAGGGCCGTGGGTTGTGTTTGGGGGCATATGGCTGGGAGTGGCCACCTGGCTCCTTAAAATGCACGATACGCCGCATGGTAACCAGACGCAAGGTGGCACCAGTGCCAAGTCAGGCTGTTTTTGTAGTACCCAGTGGCTCCTGCAATTTGCCATCCAGAAGCGGGGCAGTTGAATTTTGTTTGCTAGAGAAAAGGGCTGTGGTTTGTGTTTGGGGGCCTATGGCTGAGAGTGGCCGGCTGGCCCCTGAAAATCAACGATAGGCAGGATGGTTCCCAGATCCAAGGTGGCACCAGTGCCAAGTAAGGCTGGTTGTATGGTTCAAAGTGACTCCTGCAATCTGCCATCCAGAAGCGGGACAGCTGAGTTTTTTTTGCCAGAGAAAATGTCCATGGTCTCTTTTTGGGGCATACGGCTGGGAATTGCCGGCTGGCTCCTTAAAATGCTCGATACGCAGGATGGTTCCCAGAGCCAAGGTGGCACCACTGCCAAGTCGGGCTCTTTTTGTAGTACCAAGAGCGTCCTGCAATTTGCCATCCAGAAGAGGGGCAGTTGAGTTTTGTTTGCCAGAGGAAAGGGCCGAGGTTTGTGTTTGGGGGCATATGGCTGGGAATGACCGGCTGGCCCCTGAAAATCCACGATAGGAAGGATGGTTCCCAGATCCAAGGTGGTACCATTACCAAGTCGGGCTGGTTTGATAGTCCCAAGTGGCTCCTGCAAACTGCCATCCAGAAGCGGGGCAGCTGAGTTTTGTTTGCCAGGGAAATGGGCCGTTGTTTGTGTTTGGGGGCCTGTGGCTGGGAGTGTTCGGCTGGTTCCTGAATATGTACGATACGCAGGATTGTTCCCAGATCCAAGGTGGCAGCAGTGCCATGTTGTGCTGGTGTGATAGTCCCAAGTGGCTCCTGCAATCTGCCATCCAGAAGTGGGGCAGCTGATTTTTGTTTGCCAGAGAAAAGGTCCGTGGTTTGTTTTTGGGGGCATATGGCTGAGAGTGGCCGGCTGGCCCCTGAAAATCCACGATACACAGGATGGTTCCCAGATCCAAGGTGGCACCTGTGCCAAGTCGGGCTGATTTGATAGTACTAAGTAGCGCCTGCAATCTGCCATGCAGAAGCGGGGCAGCTTACTTTTGTTTGCCAGGGAAACGGGCCGAGGTTTGTGTTTGGGGGCCTATGGCTGAGAGTGACCGGCTGGCTCCTGAAAATCCATGATACGCAGCATGGTTCCCAGACCCAAGGTGGCACCAGTGCCAAGTGGGGCTGGTTTCACAGTGTCAAATGCCTCCTGCAATCTCCCATCCAGAAGCGGGGCAGCTGAGTTTTGTTTGCCTGTGAAACGGGCCGTTGTTTTTAATTGGGGTCTGTGGCCGAGAGTGTTCGGCTGGCTCCTGACAACCCACAATACGCAGGATGGTTCCCAGACCCAAGGTGGCACCAGTGCCAAGTCGGGCTGTTTTTATAGTACCAAGTGCGTCCTGCAATTTGCCATCCACAAGAGGGGCAGTTGAGTTTTGTTTGCCAGAGAATAGCGCCGTTGTTTGTGTTTGGGGGCTTGTGGCTGGGAGTGGCCGACTGGCTCCTTAGAATCTGTGTTACGCAGCATGGTTCCCAGACCCAAGGTGGCACCAGTGCCAAGTTGGGCTGGTTTGATAGTACCAAGTGGCTCCTGCAATCTGCCATCCAGAAGCGGGGCAGCTTACTTTTGTTTGCCAGGGAAACGGGCCGAGGTTTGTGACTGGGGACCTATGGCTGGGAGTGACCGGCTGGCTCCTGAAAAGCTACAATAGGCAGGATGGTTACCAGACCCATGGTGGCAGCAGTGCCAAGTTGGGCTGATTTGATAGTACCAAGTGGCTCCTGCAATCTGCCATCAAAAAGTTGGCAGGCGAGTTTTGTTTTCCAGGGAAAAGCGCCATTGTTTGTATTTGGGGGCCTGTGGCTGGGAGTGGCCGGCTGGCTCCTTTGAACCCACGATACGCAGGATGGTTCCCAGACCCAAGGTGGCACCAGTGCCAAGTCGGGCTGGTTTGATACTACCAAGTGCGTCCTGCAATCTGCCATCCAGAAGCGGGGCAGCTTAATTTTGTTTGCCAGGGAAACGGGCCGTGGGTTTTGTTTGGGGGCATATAGCTGAGAGTGGCCGGCTGGCTCCTGAAAATCCACGCTAGGCAGCATGGTTCCCAGATGCAAGGTGGCACCAGTGCCAAGTCGGGCTGGTTTGATGGTGCAAAGTGGCTCCTGCAATCTGCCATCCAGAAGCGGGGCAGCTGATTTTTGTTTGCCAGAGAAAAATTCCGTGGATTGTTTTTGGGGGCATATTGCTGGGAGTGGCCGGCTGGCTCCTTAAAATGCTCGATACGCATGATGGTTCCCAGGCCCAAGGTGTCACCACTACCAAGTCGGCCTGCGGTTTTAGTATCAAGTTCATCCTGCAATTTGCCATCCAGAAGAGGGGCAGTTGAGTTTTGTTTGCCAGAGAAACGGGCCGAGGTTTCTGTTTGGGGACATATGGCTGAGAGTGGCCAGCTGGCCCCTGAATATCCACGATACACAGCATGGTTCCCAGATCCAAGGTGGCACCAGTGCCAAGTCGGGCTGGTTTGATAGTACCAAGTGTCTCCTGCAATCTGCCATCCAGAAGCAGGGCAGCTTACTTTTGTTTGCCAGAGAAATAGGCCTAGGTTTTTGTTTGGGGGTCTGTGGCTAGGAGTGGCCGGCTGGCTCCTAAGAATCCACGATACGCAGGATGTTTCCCAGACCCAAGGTGGCACCAGTGCCAAGTCGGGCTGGTTTGATAGTACCAAGTGGCTCCTGCAAACTCCATCAAAAAGTTGGCAGGCGTGTTTTGTTTTCCAGGGAACAGCGCCGTTGATTTTGTTTGGGGGCCTGTGGCTGGGAGTGGCCGGCTGGCTCCTTAGAATCCACGATACGCAGGATGGTTCCCAGACCCAAGGTGGCACCAGTGCCAAGTCGGGCTGGTTTGATTACACCAAGTGGCTCCTGCAATCTGCCATCCAGAAGTGAGGCAGCTAAGTTTTGTTTGCGAGAAAAAAGGGCCGTGGTTTTTGTTGGGGGCCTGTGGCTGGGAGTAGCCGGCTGGCTCCTTAAAATCCACGATAGGCAGGATGGTTCCCAGACCCAAGGTGGCACCAGTGCCAAGTCGGGCTGGTTTGATAGTACCAAGTGGCTCCTGCAATCTGCCATCCAGAAGCGGGGCAGCTGAGTTTTGTTTGCCAGAGGAAAAGGCTGTGGTTTGTGTTTGGGGGCCTGTGGCTGGCAGTGGCCGGCTGGCTCCTGAAAATCCACGATACGCAGCATGGTTCCCAGACCCAAGGTGGCACCAGTGCCAAGTGGGGCTCGTTTGACAGTGTCAAGTGCCTCCTGCAATCTCCCATCCAGAAGCGGGGCAGCTGAGTTTTTTTTGCCAGGGAAACGGACCTTTGTTTTTGATTGGGCCCTGTGGCCGAGAGTGGTCGGCTGTCTCCGGACAATCCACAATACGCAGGATGGTTCCCAGACCCAAGGTGGCACCAGTGCCAAGTCGGGCTGGTTTGATAGTACCAAGTGTCTCCTGCAATCTGCCATCCAGAAGCGGGGCAGCTGAGTTTTGTTTGCCAGAGAAAAGGGCCGTGGGTTGTGTTTGGGGGCATATGGCTGGGAGTGGCCACCTGGCTCCTTAAAATGCACGATACGCCGCATGGTAACCAGACGCAAGGTGGCACCAGTGCCAAGTCAGGCTGTTTTTGTAGTACCCAGTGGCTCCTGCAATTTGCCATCCAGAAGCGGGGCAGTTGAATTTTGTTTGCTAGAGAAAAGGGCTGTGGTTTGTGTTTGGGGGCCTATGGCTGAGAGTGGCCGGCTGGCCCCTGAAAATCAACGATAGGCAGGATGGTTCCCAGATCCAAGGTGGCACCAGTGCCAAGTAAGGCTGGTTGTATGGTTCAAAGTGACTCCTGCAATCTGCCATCCAGAAGCGGGACAGCTGAGTTTTTTTTGCCAGAGAAAATGTCCATGGTCTCTTTTTGGGGCATACGGCTGGGAATTGCCGGCTGGCTCCTTAAAATGCTCGATACGCAGGATGGTTCCCAGAGCCAAGGTGGCACCACTGCCAAGTCGGGCTCTTTTTGTAGTACCAAGTGCGTCCTGCAATTTGCCATCCAGAAGAGGGGCAGTTGAGTTTTGTTTGCCAGAGGAAAGGGCCGAGGTTTGTGTTTGGGGGCATATGGCTGGGAATGACCGGCTGGCCCCTGAAAATCCACGATAGGAAGGATGGTTCCCAGATCCAAGGTGGTACCATTACCAAGTCGGGCTGGTTTGATAGTCCCAAGTGGCTCCTGCAAACTGCCATCCAGAAGCGGGGCAGCTGAGTTTTGTTTGCCAGGGAAATGGGCCGTTGTTTGTGTTTGGGGGCCTGTGGCTGGGAGTGTTCGGCTGGTTCCTGAATATGTACGATACGCAGGATTGTTCCCAGATCCAAGGTGGCAGCAGTGCCATGTTGTGCTGGTGTGATAGTCCCAAGTGGCTCCTGCAATCTGCCATCCAGAAGTGGGGCAGCTGATTTTTGTTTGCCAGAGAAAAGGTCCGTGGTTTGTTTTTGGGGGCATATGGCTGAGAGTGGCCGGCTGGCCCCTGAAAATCCACGATACACAGGATGGTTCCCAGACCCAAGGTGGCACCAGTGCCAAGTCGGGCTGGTTTGATAGTACCAAGTGGCTCCTGCAATCTGCCATCCAGAAGCGGGGCAGCTGAGTTTTGTTTGCCAGAGGAAAAGGCTGTGGTTTGTGTTTGGGGGCCTGTGGCTGGCAGTGGCCGGCTGGCTCCTGAAAATCCACGATACGCAGCATGGTTCCCAGACCCAAGGTGGCACCAGTGCCAAGTGGGGCTCGTTTGACAGTGTCAAGTGCCTCCTGCAATCTCCCATCCAGAAGCGGGGCAGCTGAGTTTTTTTTGCCAGGGAAACGGACCTTTGTTTTTGATTGGGCTCTGTGGCCGAGAGTGGTCGGCTGTCTCCGGACAATCCACAATACGCAGGATGGTTCCCAGACCCAAGGTGGCACCAGTGCCAAGTCGGGCTGGTTTGATAGTACCAAGTGTCTCCTGCAATCTGCCATCCAGAAGCGGGGCAGCTGAGTTTTGTTTGCCAGAGAAAAGGGCCGTGGGTTGTGTTTGGGGGCATATGGCTGGGAGTGGCCACCTGGCTCCTTAAAATGCACGATACGCCGCATGGTAACCAGACGCAAGGTGGCACCAGTGCCAAGTCAGGCTGTTTTTGTAGTACCCAGTGGCTCCTGCAATTTGCCATCCAGAAGCGGGGCAGTTGAATTTTGTTTGCTAGAGAAAAGGGCTGTGGTTTGTGTTTGGGGGCCTATGGCTGAGAGTGGCCGGCTGGCCCCTGAAAATCAACGATAGGCAGGATGGTTCCCAGATCCAAGGTGGCACCAGTGCCAAGTAAGGCTGGTTGTATGGTTCAAAGTGACTCCTGCAATCTGCCATCCAGAAGCGGGACAGCTGAGTTTTTTTTGCCAGAGAAAATGTCCATGGTCTCTTTTTGGGGCATACGGCTGGGAATTGCCGGCTGGCTCCTTAAAATGCTCGATACGCAGGATGGTTCCCAGAGCCAAGGTGGCACCACTGCCAAGTCGGGCTCTTTTTGTAGTACCAAGTGCGTCCTGCAATTTGCCATCCAGAAGAGGGGCAGTTGAGTTTTGTTTGCCAGAGGAAAGGGCCGAGGTTTGTGTTTGGGGGCATATGGCTGGGAATGACCGGCTGGCCCCTGAAAATCCACGATAGGAAGGATGGTTCCCAGATCCAAGGTGGTACCATTACCAAGTCGGGCTGGTTTGATAGTCCCAAGTGGCTCCTGCAAACTGCCATCCAGAAGCGGGGCAGCTGAGTTTTGTTTGCCAGGGAAATGGGCCGTTGTTTGTGTTTGGGGGCCTGTGGCTGGGAGTGTTCGGCTGGTTCCTGAATATGTACGATACGCAGGATTGTTCCCAGATCCAAGGTGGCAGCAGTGCCATGTTGTGCTGGTGTGATAGTCCCAAGTGGCTCCTGCAATCTGCCATCCAGAAGTGGGGCAGCTGATTTTTGTTTGCCAGAGAAAAGGTCCGTGGTTTGTTTTTGGGGGCATATGGCTGAGAGTGGCCGGCTGGCCCCTGAAAATCCACGATACACAGGATGGTTCCCAGATCCAAGGTGGCACCTGTGCCAAGTCGGGCTGATTTGATAGTACTAAGTAGCTCCTGCAATCTGCCATGCAGAAACGGGGCAGCTTACTTTTGTTTGCCAGGGAAACGGGCCGAGGTTTGTGTTTGGGGGCCTATGGCTGAGAGAGTGACCGGCTGGCTCCTGAAAAGCTACAATAGGCAGGATGGTGACCAGACCCATGGTGGCACCAGTGCCAAGTTCGGCTGGTTTGATAGTACCAAGTGGTTCCTGCAATCTGCCATCCAGAAGCAGGGCAGCTGAGTTTTGTTTGCCAGAGAAAAGGGCCTTGGTTTGTGTTTGGGGGCATATGGCTGGGTGTGGCCAGCTGGCTCCTTAAAATGCACGATATGCAACATGGCTCCCAGACCCAAGGTGGTACCAGTGCCAAGTTGGGCTGGTTTGATAGTACCAAGTGGCTCCTGCAATCTTCCATGATCACGTGGAGAAATACTTTCTGGTTTCAGCCTCATGCTCTTTCTTCTCTCCCTCAACTTCTCTATCACCTCTCATCTGGTTCACATGCGCTGTCTTCAAGGTCCACAGGCTACTTTTCACAGAATCTTCTGGCCTGATGAAGTAAGAATGATGAATAGAACAGAGCTGGGATCTATTTTCCAGTTTGGATAAAATGCATTCTGCACACAAATCCAAGGAGAACGGGCTGCCCCGATGCCCAGAAAATCTTTCACTCCTGCTAGTGTTCTACGTCAACCGCAACTTAGTCTGAAAGAAAAGCTTTTTCTCTGAGAGCATCTGAGAGGTTTGCATGAAGCACTGATATCTGACATATGCAATTTTGAATAGGAGAGGAAAAAGAAAATGGCAAGGAGTTTTTAATTTTAGTGGTTTCAATTTTAATTTCCGTGCACTTTTTCAAAACTTGTCAGCTCAAATGCCCATCAACATCTTTTAGTCATCTGTAAGTCAGTATTCATATAAAATGTGCTTCAAATCCAAAGAATTTCAAATTTGCACTCCAAGCTTCTATGCCTAGATTTATGATTTCCTACACATATTAGATGAAAGGAAGGCCTTTTTTACTGTGGGAGTGCTGGAACACTGGAACAGGTTGCCCAGAGAAGTTGTGGGTGTCCCATCCCTGAAAGTATTCAAGGTCACCTTGGACGGGGCTTGGAGCAGCAACAAAGGAGAAGCTTGATGGTAGAGAAACAAAGTTGGACTATAGAAGAAACTCGGATTGAAGTATAGGATCAAGTTTTCTCTCAGCTCTTGGGGTAAATTCAAAGTTGTACAAAATGACATTTATCTGTGCTATTCACTACTGTAACAGAAAGTTTCATGAAAACTGTACAGAAGATAGTAAATTTTAAAAGAGATAAGAATTACAGCATAAAATCCATGGGATAGGTTACAACATGAGACACTCTCTAAGAGAAAATCTCTGTGTTTCAGCACTTCATCGGGGTAAGATTTCATGAAGTGCCAAAGAAGGCGGCAAAATATCATTCGGGACATTATTTACTGGAATTCAGCCTGGCCATTAGTAGGAACTGCCTTTGAACATATCATGTAGATATACCACACACACTTTCCCTTCACTGAAAAATTACTGTTTACAACAAATAAGCAATTGACGATCAAAATTGATTGAAAGCATCTTAAACATGTCAAGTATTTCATTGTAGATGATCTGTGATCCAAATGCTTCTTCCACCTTCGAGTGGGACAGAAGAATTCTTCCATATCATGATGGTTTAAAATTGTATCAACCAATGTTTTCTGCTGAAAAGATATCATCTATTTTTTTCTATTTTTGGAAGAAAATATTCCTAGACATACAACAGGTGAGAACTAAGTAATTTTAAAGAAACAAATGAAATGAAAATATTCTGTAAATAGAATGAAATGAAAAGCTGTGTTTTAAATAGGAGCTAAATATTAAACAGAATTTTTGTACCAGGCATTTGAATTACTGCACCAGCTCTTTTGCCCATCAAGAGAGGCATTTAGCATTTCAGTCTTTTCCAAGGTGTTCATGATCTGCTATGCTGATCTCTGTGTGTGCCTAGGTGTGTGTGGAGGGGGGGGCATATGAAGGGGAGTGTGTATGTTTGCTTTACAATTGTTGTGGCAGATTCATGCCTCAGCTCCACATTTTGTTTTAAAAAGGTCACACCGAGTGGATATGAAGTTTACTATCAACAAGAGATCGATTCCCAAATCATCCATTTGACTCTCCCTTATAAATCATGTGCTTTGTTGCATATTTTATCAAATATACTTTCAAGCCAGATGGAGGAAGGAGGATGTGGGAATCCCTCCACCATCTTGCAACTTTTATGTAAGTAGGTTTTCAAGAAAATCATCATTTCTCTTTTAAATATGTCTGGAACAGGCATGATGGTAGTGTCAACCTGTTGGAGTTTTTGTTGCTGGAAGAAGTTGTACAAAAGGATTGGTTTTTACATTGACCAGTTACTGAATCAAGCGCAGGAATACATTGGAAATTTAGCTGGGGGTTCCTTTTCCCAGCAGACTACTTCTAGAACGAGCTTGTACACTGAAGCTGACTCTTTTGCTCTCTTTTTGTTTCTTTCCTATTTTCTTGGCTTCTTTGCCACTATCTAGACAATTTTGGAACTTTGTTCCCAACTAAAATGGTTTCAATAGTCTGATTGTGATCATACATTTTTACAAGGAATTTTTAAAATCTTTCCTCGAGTCCAGAAAGTCAAGGACTTAGATCTTTTTCTTCCCTTATCAATATTGCCATGAAATTGATAAATAAAGACCAACTCTTTATTTTTGTTTTTAACCCACGTAGATAATTCCCATCCATTAATCCATTTTGTGGACCAATAGCTGCCATTCTGATGGAAGCTGTCACTTCTTAACAATAGGCATTCTGTGACTATGTTGACAGCACTTTGGGTGAAGATCCTAACTGGTCTTAGATATACATAGGGAGAAATTTGCTCAGCCAGTGTCAGTCTTAAGCATGCGTATCAGAAGATCTTTCTAGAGCTGGGAATTTTCCCATGAAAGGGATTCAGTTAGGGAAGAGACACTTGTGCCAGAGTTTTACATTCTTCTTGAACACTGCTTAAGGAACTTAGATGCCATGTCCATTTGGATCTCTGTCTGCACAGAACTTTGTCATGCCAGTGCTTTGAAATGCATCTTGAAGAGAATTCACTAGCACAGAATGAAAGAGAGTGGAAGGGGTTGGTGGGGCTAACCAGGCCCAACCCCCCTGCCTAAACCAGGATACCTAGAGCCTCTTGCCCAGGATTCTATCTGGGTGTACTTTTAATGTCTTCAAAGATCCAGGCTCCACAATCTTTCTGGGCAGTCTGTGCCGTGGTTCAGTCACCCTGACAGTAAAGAAACATTTACTGATGTTCAAAGGCAATCTCCTGTATTTCAGTGTGTGCCCACTGCCTCTTGTCTTTACCCTCAGCATCACTGAAAAGACACTGATTCCCTCCCCTTTGCACTATTGCTTCCATATGTATGTGTGATGCCATGTAGAGGTATGTCAAAAACCTCCCTGAAGCCCAGGCAGATAATATTCCCTTCATCTACCAGTCAAGTTGATTCATCAGAGGAGTTTAAAGTGATGTTCAGCATGAAATTCCCCTGAAAAATCATGCTAACTACATTATTTGGTCATCTGTCATGTGCCTGGCAAGGATTTCCAGGAAGAGCTGCTTCATCAACTTCCTGGGGATAAAAAAGAGGCTGGCTGGTTTGTACTATGGCGAGTCCTCTTAATTGCCTTTTTTGAAGATGGGTGTCATATGCTAACATCCACTCTTTAGCCTCTCTTGTCGTCTACATCTTAGCAAAACGCTTTTCCACTATGTCTGGCTAGGAAAAACTGTGCCAGCACAGAAAACATCTCCCATCGTGTTCTAGAAGTTGCACGGATGTCTGCCAAGTGTTTGGCAGGAAGAAAAGAAAAGTTGTCCAAAACAGCTTCCAATCGAATGTTCCTGTGATTGGAAAAGTCAGGAGAGTGCAAAGGTACTGTTTTCTATCAGTTGGCAAGGTGCGCACACAATCCCAGTGTTGTACAGCTTGCTTCTTCACCTTCCCGAAGCTGCCGCTCTCGCCGGCTGCCGGAGCCCAAGAAGCGGCTTCTTCGCGCAAAGACGATTGTGCCGCTCACAGTGCTCTCCTTAGCGCGGCTTCTGCCGAAAGACGCCCGGCAGCGGCTCTTACCTCCGGAGAGCACCCTACCTTCGTCTTTAGCTCCTCTTCTCATCTACACCTCGGCAAAAAGCTTCTCCACTATGTCTGGCTAGGAAAAACTGTGCCAGCACAGAAAACATCTCCCATCGTGTTCTAGAAGTTGCACGGATGTCTGCCAAGTGTTTGGCAGGAAGAAAAGAAAAGTTGTCCAAAACAGCTTCCAATCGAATGTTCCTGTGATTGGAAAAGTCAGGAGAGTGCAAAGGTACTGTTTTCTATCAGTTGGCAAGGTGCGCACACAATCCCAGTGTTGTACAGCTTGCTTCTTCACCTTCCCGAAGCTGCCGCTCTCGCCGGCTGCCGGAGCCCAAGAAGCGGCTTCTTCGCGCAAAGACGATTGTGCCGCTCACAGTGCTCTCCTTAGCGCGGCTTCTGCCGAAAGACGCCCGGCAGCGGCTCTTACCTCCGGAGAGCATCCTACCTTCGTCTTTCGCGTCTTTTGTAGTCTACATCTTAGCAAAACGCTTTTCCACTATGTCTGGCTAGGAAAAACTGTGCCAGCACAGAAAACATCTCCCATCGTGTTCTAGAAGTTGCACGGATGTCTGCCAAGTGTTTGGCAGGAAGAAAAGAAAAGTTGTCCAAAACAGCTTCCAATCGAATGTTCCTGTGATTGGAAAAGTCAGGAGAGTGCAAAGGTACTGTTTTCTATCAGTTGGCAAGGTGCGCACACAATCCCAGTGTTGTACAGCTTGCTTCTTCACCTTCCCGAAGCTGCCGCTCTCGCCGGCTGCCGGAGCCCAAGAAGCGGCTTCTTCGCGCAAAGACGATTGTGCCGCTCACAGTGCTCTCCTTAGCGCGGCTTCTGCCGAAAGACGCCCGGCAGCGGCTCTTACCTCCGGAGAGCACCCTACCTTCGTCTTTAGCTCCTCTTCTCATCTACACCTCGGCAAAAAGCTTCTCCACTATGTCTGGCTAGGAAAAACTGTGCCAGCACAGAAAACATCTCCCATCGTGTTCTAGAAGTTGCACGGATGTCTGCCAAGTGTTTGGCAGGAAGAAAAGAAAAGTTGTCCAAAACAGCTTCCAATCGAATGTTCCTGTGATTGGAAAAGTCAGGAGAGTGCAAAGGTACTGTTTTCTATCAGTTGGCAAGGTGCGCACACAATCCCAGTGTTGTACAGCTTGCTTCTTCACCTTCCCGAAGCTGCCGCTCTCGCCGGCTGCCGGAGCCCAAGAAGCGGCTTCTTCGCGCAAAGACGATTGTGCCGCTCACAGGGCTCTCCTTAGCGCGGCTTCTGCCGAAAGACGCCCGGCAGCGGCTCTTACCTCCGGAGAGCATCCTACCTTCGTCTTTCGCGTCTTTTGTAGTCTACATCTTAGCAAAACGCTTTTCCACTATGTCTGGCTAGGAAAAACTGTGCCAGCACAGAAAACATCTCCCATCGTGTTCTAGAAGTTGCACGGATGTCTGCCAAGTGTTTGGCAGGAAGAAAAGAAAAGTTGTCCAAAACAGCTTCCAATCGAATGTTCCTGTGATTGGAAAAGTCAGGAGAGTGCAAAGGTACTGTTTTCTATCAGTTGGCAAGGTGCGCACACAATCCCAGTGTTGTACAGCTTGCTTCTTCACCTTCCCGAAGCTGCCGCTCTCGCCGGCTGCCGGAGCCCAAGAAGCGGCTTCTTCGCGCAAAGACGATTGTGCCGCTCACAGTGCTCTCCTTAGCGCGGCTTCTGCCGAAAGACGCCCGGCAGCGGCTCTTACCTCCGGAGAGCATCCTACCTTCGTCTTTAGCTCCTCTTCTCATCTACACCTCGGCAAAAAGCTTTTCCACTATGTCTGGCTAGGAAAAACTGTGCCAGCACAGAAAACATCTCCCATCGTGTTCTAGAAGTTGCACGGATGTCTGCCAAGTGTTTGGCAGGAAGAAAAGAAAAGTTGTCCAAAACAGCTTCCAATCGAATGTTCCTGTGATTGGAAAAGTCAGGAGAGTGCAAAGATACTGTTTTCTATCAGTTGGCAAGGTGCGCACACAATCCCAGTGTTGTACAGCTTGCTTCTTCACCTTCCCGAAGCTGCCGCTCTCGCCGGCTGCCGGAGCCCAAGAAGCGGCTTCTTCGCGCAAAGACGATTGTGCCGCTCACAGTGCTCTCCTTAGCGCGGCTTCTGCCGAAAGACGCCCGGCAGCGGCTCTTACCTCCGGAGAGCATCCTACCTTCGTCTTTCGCGTCTTTTGTAGTCTACATCTTAGCAAAACGCTTTTCCACTATGTCTGGCTAGGAAAAACTGTGCCAGCACAGAAAACATCTCCCATCGTGTTCTAGAAGTTGCACGGATGTCTGCCAAGTGTTTGGCAGGAAGAAAAGAAAAGTTGTCCAAAACAGCTTCCAATCGAATGTTCCTGTGATTGGAAAAGTCAGGAGAGTGCAAAGGTACTGTTTTCTATCAGTTGGCAAGGTGCGCACACAATCCCAGTGTTGTACAGCTTGCTTCTTCACCTTCCCGAAGCTGCCGCTCTCGCCGGCTGCCGGAGCCCAAGAAGCGGCTTCTTCGCGCAAAGACGATTGTGCCGTTCACAGTGCTCTCCTTAGCGCGGCTTCTGCCGAAAGACGCCCGGCAGCGGCTCTTACCTCCGGAGAGCATCCTACCTTCGTCTTTCGCGTCTTTTGTAGTCTACATCTTAGCAAAACGCTTTTCCACTATGTCTGGCTAGGAAAAACTGTGCCAGCACAGAAAACATCTCCCATCGTGTTCTAGAAGTTGCACGGATGTCTGCCAAGTGTTTGGCAGGAAGAAAAGAAAAGTTGTCCAAAACAGCTTCCAATCGAATGTTCCTGTGATTGGAAAAGTCAGGAGAGTGCAAAGGTACT
The DNA here is from genome assembly GCF_035770615.1 of Melospiza melodia melodia. NCBI lineage: Eukaryota > Metazoa > Chordata > Aves > Passeriformes > Passerellidae > Melospiza > Melospiza melodia. The sequence continues at coordinate 75,667,371 of NC_086196.1, read as the reverse complement.
GTTTTCTATCAGTTGGCAAGGTGCGCACACAATCCCAGTGTTGTACAGCTTGCTTCTTCACCTTCCCGAAGCTGCCGCTCTCGCCGGCTGCCGGAGCCCAAGAAGCGGCTTCTTCGCGCAAAGACGATTGTGCCGCTCACAGTGCTCTCCTTAGCGCGGCTTCTGCCGAAAGACGCCCGGCAGCGGCTCTTACCTCCGGAGAGCATCCTACCTTCGTCTTTAGCTCCTCTTCTCATCTACACCTCGGCAAAAAGCTTTTCCACTATGTCTGGCTAGGAAAAACTGTGCCAGCACAGAAAACATCTCCCATCGTGTTCTAGAAGTTGCACGGATGTCTGCCAAGTGTTTGGCAGGAAGAAAAGAAAAGTTGTCCAAAACAGCTTCCAATCGAATGTTCCTGTGATTGGAAAAGTCAGGAGAGTGCAAAGATACTGTTTTCTATCAGTTGGCAAGGTGCGCACACAATCCCAGTGTTGTACAGCTTGCTTCTTCACCTTCCCGAAGCTGCCGCTCTCGCCGGCTGCCGGAGCCCAAGAAGCGGCTTCTTCGCGCAAAGACGATTGTGCCGCTCACAGTGCTCTCCTTAGCGCGGCTTCTGCCGAAAGACGCCCGGCAGCGGCTCTTACCTCCGGAGAGCATCCTACCTTCGTCTTTCGCGTCTTTTGTAGTCTACATCTTAGCAAAACGCTTTTCCACTATGTCTGGCTAGGAAAAACTGTGCCAGCACAGAAAACATCTCCCATCGTGTTCTAGAAGTTGCACGGATGTCTGCCAAGTGTTTGGCAGGAAGAAAAGAAAAGTTGTCCAAAACAGCTTCCAATCGAATGTTCCTGTGATTGGAAAAGTCAGGAGAGTGCAAAGGTACTGTTTTCTATCAGTTGGCAAGGTGCGCACACAATCCCAGTGTTGTACAGCTTGCTTCTTCACCTTCCCGAAGCTGCCGCTCTCGCCGGCTGCCGGAGCCCAAGAAGCGGCTTCTTCGCGCAAAGACGATTGTGCCGTTCACAGTGCTCTCCTTAGCGCGGCTTCTGCCGAAAGACGCCCGGCAGCGGCTCTTACCTCCGGAGAGCATCCTACCTTCGTCTTTCGCGTCTTTTGTAGTCTACATCTTAGCAAAACGCTTTTCCACTATGTCTGGCTAGGAAAACCCGTGCCAGCACAGAAAACATCTCCCATCGTGTTCTAGAAGTTGCACGGATGTCTGCCAAGTGTTTGGGAGGAAGAAAAGAAAAGTTGTCCAAAACAGCTTCCAATCGAATGTTCATGTGATTGGAAAAGTCAGGAGAGTGCAAAGGTACTGTTTTCTATCAGTTGGCAAGGTGCGCACACAATCCCAGTGTTGTACAGCTTGCTTCTTGATCTTCCCGAAGCTGCCACTCTCAGGAGGTAAGAGCCGCTGCCGGGCGTCTTTCGGCAGAAGCTGCGCTAAGGAGAGCACTGTGAGCGGCACAATCGTCTTTGCGCGAAGAAGCCGCTTCTTGGGCTCCGGCAGCCGGCGAAAGCGGCTGCTTCGGGAAGGTGAAGAAGCAAGCTGTACAACACTGGGATTGTGTGCGCACCTTGCCAACTGATAGAAAACAGTACCTTTGCACTCTCCTGACTTTTCCAATCACAGGAACATTCGATTGGAAGCTGTTTTGGACAACTTTTCTTTTCTTCCTGCCAAACACTTGGCAGACATCCGTGCAACTTCTAGAACACGATGGGAGATGTTTTCTGTGCTGGCACAGTTTTTCCTAGCCAGACATAGTGGAAAAGCGTTTTGCTAAGATGTAGACTACAAAAGACGCGAAAGACGAAGGTAGGATGCTCTCCGGAGGTAAGAGCCGCTGCCGGGCGTCTTTCGGCAGAAGCCGCGCTAAGGAGAGCACTGTGAGCGGCACAATCGTCTTTGCGCGAAGAAGCCGCTTCTTGGGCTCCGGCAGCCGGCGAGAGCGGCAGCTTCGGGAAGGTGAAGAAGCAAGCTGTACAACACTGGGATTGTGTGCGCACCTTGCCAACTGATAGAAAACAGTACCTTTGCACTCTCCTGACTTTTCCAATCACAGGAACATTCGATTGGAAGCTGTTTTGGACAACTTTTCTTTTCTTCCTGCCAAACACTTGGCAGACATCCGTGCAACTTCTAGAACACGATGGGAGATGTTTTCTGTGCTGGCACAGTTTTTCCTAGCCAGACATAGTGGAAAAGCGTTTTGCTAAGATGTAGACTACAAAAGACGCGAAAGACGAAGGTAGGATGCTCTCCGGAGGTAAGAGCCGCTGCCGGGCGTCTTTCGGCAGAAGCCGCGCTAAGGAGAGCCCTGTGAGCGGCACAATCGTCTTTGCGCGAAGAAGCCGCTTCTTGGGCTCCGGCAGCCGGCGAGAGCGGCAGCTTCGGGAAGGTGAAGAAGCAAGCTGTACAACACTGGGATTGTGTGCGCACCTTGCCAACTGATAGAAAACAGTACCTTTGCACTCTCCTGACTTTTCCAATCACAGGAACATTCGATTGGAAGCTGTTTTGGACAACTTTTCTTTTCTTCCTGCCAAACACTTGGCAGACATCCGTGCAACTTCTAGAACACGATGGGAGATGTTTTCTGTGCTGGCACAGTTTTTCCTAGCCAGACATAGTGGAAAAGCGTTTTGCTAAGATGTAGACTACAAAAGACGCGAAAGACGAAGGTAGGATGCTCTCCGGAGGTAAGAGCCGCTGCCGGGCGTCTTTCGGCAGAAGCCGCGCTAAGGAGAGCACTGTGAGCGGCACAATCGTCTTTGCGCGAAGAAGCCGCTTCTTGGGCTCCGGCAGCCGGCGAGAGCGGCAGCTTCGGGAAGGTGAAGAAGCAAGCTGTACAACACTGGGATTGTGTGCGCACCTTGCCAACTGATAGAAAACAGTACCTTTGCACTCTCCTGACTTTTCCAATCACAGGAACATTCGATTGGAAGCTGTTTTGGACAACTTTTCTTTTCTTCCTGCCAAACACTTGGCAGACATCCGTGCAACTTCTAGAACACGATGGGAGATGTTTTCTGTGCTGGCACAGTTTTTCCTAGCCAGACATAGTGGAAAAGCGTTTTGCTAAGATGTAGACTACAAAAGACGCGAAAGACGAAGGTAGGATGCTCTCCGGAGGTAAGAGCCGCTGCCGGGCGTCTTTCGGCAGAAGCCGCGCTAAGGAGAGCACTGTGAGCGGCACAATCGTCTTTGCGCGAAGAAGCCGCTTCTTGGGCTCCGGCAGCCGGCGAGAGCGGCAGCTTCGGGAAGGTGAAGAAGCAAGCTGTACAACACTGGGATTGTGTGCGCACCTTGCCAACTGATAGAAAACAGTACCTTTGCACTCTCCTGACTTTTCCAATCACAGGAACATTCGATTGGAAGCTGTTTTGGACAACTTTTCTTTTCTTCCTGCCAAACACTTGGCAGACATCCGTGCAACTTCTAGAACACGATGGGAGATGTTTTCTGTGCTGGCACAGTTTTTCCTAGCCAGACATAGTGGAAAAGCGTTTTGCTAAGATGTAGACTACAAAAGACGCGAAAGACGAAGGTAGGATGCTCTCCGGAGGTAAGAGCCGCTGCCGGGCGTCTTTCGGCAGAAGCCGCGCTAAGGAGAGCCCTGTGAGCGGCACAATCGTCTTTGCGCGAAGAAGCCGCTTCTTGGGCTCCGGCAGCCGGCGAGAGCGGCAGCTTCGGGAAGGTGAAGAAGCAAGCTGTACAACACTGGGATTGTGTGCGCACCTTGCCAACTGATAGAAAACAGTACCTTTGCACTCTCCTGACTTTTCCAATCACAGGAACATTCGATTGGAAGCTGTTTTGGACAACTTTTCTTTTCTTCCTGCCAAACACTTGGCAGACATCCGTGCAACTTCTAGAACACGATGGGAGATGTTTTCTGTGCTGGCACAGTTTTTCCTAGCCAGACATAGTGGAGAAGCTTTTTGCCGAGGTGTAGATGAGAAGAGGAGCTAAAGACGAAGGTAGGATGCTCTCCGGAGGTAAGAGCCGCTGCCGGGCGTCTTTCGGCAGAAGCCGCGCTAAGGAGAGCCCTGTGAGCGGCACAATCGTCTTTGCGCGAAGAAGCCGCTTCTTGGGCTCCGGCAGCCGGCGAGAGCGGCAGCTTCGGGAAGGTGAAGAAGCAAGCTGTACAACACTGGGATTGTGTGCGCACCTTGCCAACTGATAGAAAACAGTACCTTTGCACTCTCCTGACTTTTCCAATCACAGGAACATTCGATTGGAAGCTGTTTTGGACAACTTTTCTTTTCTTCCTGCCAAACACTTGGCAGACATCCGTGCAACTTCTAGAACACGATGGGAGATGTTTTCTGTGCTGGCACAGTTTTTCCTAGCCAGACATAGTGGAAAAGCGTTTTGCTAAGATGTAGACGACAAGAGAGGCTAAAGAGTGGATGTTAGCAAATGACACCCATCTTCAAAAAAGGCAATTAAGAGGACTCGCCATAGTACAAACCAGCCAGCCTCTTTTTTATCCCCAGGAAGTTGATGAAGCAGCTCTTCCTGGAAATCCTTGCCAGGCACATGACAGATGACCAAATAATATAGTTAGCATGATTTTTCAGGGGAATTTCATGCTGAACATCACTTTAAACTCCTCTGATGAATCAACTTGACTGGTAGATGAAGGGAATATTATCTGCCTGGGCTTCAGGGAGGTTTTTGACATACCTCTACATGGCATCACACATATATATGGAAGCAATAGTGCAAAGGGGAGGGAATCAGTGTCTTTTCAGTGATGCTGAGGGAAAAGACAAGAGGCAGTGGGCACACACTGAAATACAGGAGATTGCCTTTGAACATCAGTAAATGTTTCTTTACTGTCAGGGTGACTGAACCACGGCACAGACTGCCCAGAAAGATTGTGGAGCCTGGATCTTTGAAGACATTAAAAGTACACCCAGATAGAATCCTGGGCAAGAGGCTCTAGGTATCCTGGTTTAGGCAGGGGGGTTGGGCCTGGTTAGCCCCACCAACCCCTTCCACTCTCTTTCATTCTGTGCTAGTGAATTCTCTTCAAGATGCATTTCAAAGCACTGGCATGACAAAGTTCTGTGCAGACAGAGATCCAAATGGACATGGCATCTAAGTTCCTTAAGCAGTGTTCAAGAAGAATGTAAAACTCTGGCACAAGTGTCTCTTCCCTAACTGAATCCCTTTCATGGGAAAATTCCCAGCTCTAGAAAGATCTTCTGATACGCATGCTTAAGACTGACACTGGCTGAGCAAATTTCTCCCTATGTATATCTAAGACCAGTTAGGATCTTCACCCAAAGTGCTGTCAACATAGTCACAGAATGCCTATTGTTAAGAAGTGACAGCTTCCATCAGAATGGCAGCTATTGGTCCACAAAATGGATTAATGGATGGGAATTATCTACGTGGGTTAAAAACAAAAATAAAGAGTTGGTCTTTATTTATCAATTTCATGGCAATATTGATAAGGGAAGAAAAAGATCTAAGTCCTTGACTTTCTGGACTCGAGGAAAGATTTTAAAAATTCCTTGTAAAAATGTATGATCACAATCAGACTATTGAAACCATTTTAGTTGGGAACAAAGTTCCAAAATTGTCTAGATAGTGGCAAAGAAGCCAAGAAAATAGGAAAGAAACAAAAAGAGAGCAAAAGAGTCAGCTTCAGTGTACAAGCTCGTTCTAGAAGTAGTCTGCTGGGAAAAGGAACCCCCAGCTAAATTTCCAATGTATTCCTGCGCTTGATTCAGTAACTGGTCAATGTAAAAACCAATCCTTTTGTACAACTTCTTCCAGCAACAAAAACTCCAACAGGTTGACACTACCATCATGCCTGTTCCAGACATATTTAAAAGAGAAATGATGATTTTCTTGAAAACCTACTTACATAAAAGTTGCAAGATGGTGGAGGGATTCCCACATCCTCCTTCCTCCATCTGGCTTGAAAGTATATTTGATAAAATATGCAACAAAGCACATGATTTATAAGGGAGAGTCAAATGGATGATTTGGGAATCGATCTCTTGTTGATAGTAAACTTCATATCCACTCGGTGTGACCTTTTTAAAACAAAATGTGGAGCTGAGGCATGAATCTGCCACAACAATTGTAAAGCAAACATACACACTCCCCTTCATATGCCCCCCCCTCCACACACACCTAGGCACACACAGAGATCAGCATAGCAGATCATGAACACCTTGGAAAAGACTGAAATGCTAAATGCCTCTCTTGATGGGCAAAAGAGCTGGTGCAGTAATTCAAATGCCTGGTACAAAAATTCTGTTTAATATTTAGCTCCTATTTAAAACACAGCTTTTCATTTCATTCTATTTACAGAATATTTTCATTTCATTTGTTTCTTTAAAATTACTTAGTTCTCACCTGTTGTATGTCTAGGAATATTTTCTTCCAAAAATAGAAAAAAATAGATGATATCTTTTCAGCAGAAAACATTGGTTGATACAATTTTAAACCATCATGATATGGAAGAATTCTTCTGTCCCTCTCGAAGGTGGAAGAAGCATTTGGATCACAGATCATCTACAATGAAATACTTGACATGTTTAAGATGCTTTCAATCAATTTTGATCGTCAATTGCTTATTTGTTGTAAACAGTAATTTTTCAGTGAAGGGAAAGTGTGTGTGGTATATCTACATGATATGTTCAAAGGCAGTTCCTACTAATGGCCAGGCTGAATTCCAGTAAATAATGTCCCGAATGATATTTTGCCGCCTTCTTTGGCACTTCATGAAATCTTACCCCGATGAAGTGCTGAAACACAGAGATTTTCTCTTAGAGAGTGTCTCATGTTGTAACCTATCCCATGGATTTTATGCTGTAATTCTTATCTCTTTTAAAATTTACTATCTTCTGTACAGTTTTCATGAAACTTTCTGTTACAGTAGTGAATAGCACAGATAAATGTCATTTTGTACAACTTTGAATTTACCCCAAGAGCTGAGAGAAAACTTGATCCTATACTTCAATCCGAGTTTCTTCTATAGTCCAACTTTGTTTCTCTACCATCAAGCTTCTCCTTTGTTGCTGCTCCAAGCCCCGTCCAAGGTGACCTTGAATACTTTCAGGGATGGGACACCCACAACTTCTCTGGGCAACCTGTTCCAGTGTTCCAGCACTCCCACAGTAAAAAAGGCCTTCCTTTCATCTAATATGTGTAGGAAATCATAAATCTAGGCATAGAAGCTTGGAGTGCAAATTTGAAATTCTTTGGATTTGAAGCACATTTTATATGAATACTGACTTACAGATGACTAAAAGATGTTGATGGGCATTTGAGCTGACAAGTTTTGAAAAAGTGCACGGAAATTAAAATTGAAACCACTAAAATTAAAAACTCCTTGCCATTTTCTTTTTCCTCTCCTATTCAAAATTGCATATGTCAGATATCAGTGCTTCATGCAAACCTCTCAGATGCTCTCAGAGAAAAAGCTTTTCTTTCAGACTAAGTTGCGGTTGACGTAGAACACTAGCAGGAGTGAAAGATTTTCTGGGCATCGGGGCAGCCCGTTCTCCTTGGATTTGTGTGCAGAATGCATTTTATCCAAACTGGAAAATAGATCCCAGCTCTGTTCTATTCATCATCCTTACTTCATCAGGCCAGAAGATTCTGTGAAAAGTAGCCTGTGGACCTTGAAGACAGCGCATGTGAACCAGATGAGAGGTGATAGAGAAGTTGAGGGAGAGAAGAAAGAGCATGAGGCTGAAACCAGAAAGTATTTCTCCATGTGATCATGGAAGATTGCAGGAGCCACTTGGTACTATCAAACCAGCCCAACTTGGCACTTGTGCCACCTTGGGTCTGGGAGCCATGTTGCATATCGTGCATTTTAAGGAGCCAGCTGGCCACACCCAGCCATATGCCCCCAAACACAAACCAAGGCCCTTTTCTCTGGCAAACAAAACTCAGCTGCCCTGCTTCTGGATGGCAGATTGCAGGAACCACTTGGTACTATCAAACCAGCCCAACTTGGCACTGGTGCCACCATGGGTCTGGTCACCATCCTGCCTATTGTAGCTTTTCAGGAGCCAGCCGGTCACTCTCAGCCATAGGCCCCCAAACACAAACCTCGGCCCGTTTCCCTGGCAAACAAAAGTAAGCTGCCCCGCTTCTGCATGGCAGATTGCAGGAGCTACTTAGTACTATCAAATCAGCCCGACTTGGCACAGGTGCCACCTTGGATCTGGGAACCATCCTGTGTATCGTGGATTTTCAGGGGCCAGCCGGCCACTCTCAGCCACATGCCCCCAAAAACAAACCACGGACCTTTTCTCTGGCAAACAAAAATCAGCTGCCCCACTTCTGGATGGCAGATTGCAGGAGCCACTTGGGACTATCACACCAGCACAACATGGCACTGGTGCCACCTTGGATCTGGGAACAATCCTGCGTATTGTACATATTCAGGAACCAGCCGAACACTCCCAGCCACAGGCCCCCAAACAAAAACAACGGCCCTTTTCTCTGGCAAACAAAACTCAACTGCCCCTCTTCTGGATGGCAAATTGCAGGACGCACTTGGTACTACAAAAAGAGCCCGACTTGGCAGTGGTGCCACCTTGGCTCTGGGAACCATCCTGCGTATCGAGCATTTTAAGGAGCCAGCCGGCAATTCCCAGCCGTATGCCCCAAAAAGAAACCATGGACCTTTTCTCTGGCAAAAAAAACTCAGCTGTCCCGCTTCTGGATGGCAGATTGCAGGAGTTACTTTGAACCATACAACCAGCCTTACTTGGCACTGGTGCCACCTTGGATCTGGGAACCATCCTGCCTATCGTTGATTTTCTGGGGCCAGCCGGCCACTCTCAGCCATAGGCCCCCAAACCAAAACCTAGGCCTATTTCTCTGGCAAACAAAAGTAAGCTGCCCTGCTTCTGGATGGCAGATTGCAGGAGACACTTGGTACTATCAAACCAGCCCGACTTGGCACTGGTGCGACCTTGGATCTGGGAACCATGCTCTGTATCGTGGATATTCAGGGGCCAGCCGGCCACTCTCAGCCATATGTCCCCAAACAGAAACCTCGGCCCGTTTCTCTGGCAAACAAAACTCAACTGCCCCTCTTCTGGATGGCAAATTGCAGGATGAACTTGATACTAAAACCGCAGGCCGACTTGGTAGTGGTGACACCTTGGGCCTGGGAACCATCATGCGTATCGAGCATTTTAAGGAGCCAGCCGGCCACTCCCAGCAATATGCCCCCAAAAACAATCCACGGAATTTTCCTCTGGCAAACAAAAATCAGCTGCCTCGCTTCTGGATGGCAGATTGCAGGAGCCACTTTGCACCATCAAACCAGCCCGACTTGGCACTGGTGCCACATTGCATCTGGGAACCATGCTGCCTAGCGTGGATTTTCAGGAGCCAGCCGGCCACTCTCAGCTATATACCCCCAAACAAAACCCACGGCCCGTTTCCCTGGCAAACAAAATTAAGCTGCCCCGCTTCTGGATGGCAGATTGCAGGACGCACTTGGTAGTATCAAACCAGCAAAACTTGGCACTGGTGCCACCTTGGGTCTGGGAACCATCCTGCGTATCGTGGGTTCAAAGGAGCCAGCCGGTCACTCCCAGCCACAGGCCCCCAAATACAAACAATGTCGCTTTTCCCTGGAAAACAAAACTCGCCTGCCAACTTTTTGATGGCAGATTGCAGGAGCCACTTGGTACTATCAAACCAGCCCAACTTGGCACTGGTGCCACCATGGGTCTGGTAACCATCCTGCCTATTGTAGCTTTCCAGGAGCCAGCCGGTCACTCCCAGCCATAGGTCCCCAGTCACAAACCTCGGCCCGTTTCCCTGGCAAACAAAAGTAAGCTACCCCGCTTCTGGATGGCAGATTGCAGGAGCCACTTGGTACTATCAAACCAGCCCAACTTGGCACTGGTGCCACCTTGGGTCTGGGAACCATGCTGCGTAACACAGATTCTAAGGCGCCAGTCGGCCACTACGAGCCACAAGCCCCCAAACACAAACAACGGCGCTATTCTCTTGCAAACAAAACTCAACTGCCCCTCTTCTGGATGGCAAATTGCAGGACGCACTTGGTACTATAAAAACAGCCCGACTTGGCACTGGTGCCCCCTTGGGTCTGGGAACCATCCTGCGTATCGATCTTTTTAATGAGACAGCCGGCCACTCCCAGCCATATGCCCCCAAACACAACCCACGGCCCTTTTCTCTGGCAAACAAAACTCAACTGCACCGCTTCTGGATGGCAGATTGCAGGAGCCACTTGGTACTATCAAACCAGCCCGACTTGGCACTGGTGCCACCTTGGGTCTGGGAACCATCCTGCGTATTGTGGGTTGTCAGGAGCCAGCCGAACACTCTCGGCCACAGACCCCAATTAAAAACAACGGCCCGTTTCACAGGCAAACAAAACTCAGCTGCCCCGCTTCTGGATGGGAGATTGCAGGAGGCACTTGGTGTAATCAAACCAGCCCGACTTGGCACTGGTGCCACCTTGGGTCTGGGAACCATCCTGCGTATCGTGGATTCTAAGGAGCCAGCCGGCCACTCCTAGCCACAGGCCCCCAAACAAAAACCTAGGCCTATTTCTCTGGCAAACAAAAGTAAGCTGCCCTGCTTCTGGATGGCAGATTGCAGGAGACACTTGGTACTATCAAACCAGCCCGACTTGGCACTGGTGCCACCTTGGATCTGGGAACCATGCTCTGTATCGTGGATATTCAGGGGCCAGCCGGCCACTCTCAGCCATATGTCCCCAAACAGAAACCTCGGCCCGTTTCTCTGGCAAACAAAACTCAACTGCCCCTCTTCTGGATGGCAAATTGCAGGATGAACTTGATACTAAAACCGCAGGCCGACTTGGTAGTGGTGACACCTTGGGCCTGGGAACCATCATGCGTATCGAGCATTTTAAGGAGCCAGCCGGCCACTCCCAGCAATATGCCCCCAAAAACAATCCACGGAATTTTCCTCTGGCAAACAAAAATCAGCTGCCTCGCTTCTGGATGGCAGATTGCAGGAGCCACTTTGCACCATCAAACCAGCCCGACTTGGCACTGGTGCCACATTGCATCTGGGAACCATGCTGCCTAGCGTGGATTTTCAGGAGCCAGCCGGCCACTCTCAGCTATATGCCCCCAAACAAAACCCCCGGCCCGTTTCCCTGGCAAACAAAATTAAGCTGCCCCGCTTCTGGATGGCAGATTGCAGGACGCACTTGGTAGTATCAAACCAGCAAAACTTGGCACTGGTGCCACCTTGGGTCTGGGAACCATCCTGCGTATCGTGGGTTCAAAGGAGCCAGCCGGTCACTCTCAGCCACAGGCCCCCAGATACAAACAATGTCGCTTTTCCCTGGAAAACAAATCTCGCCTGCCAACTTTTTGATGGCAGATTGCAGGAGCCACTTGGTACTATCAAACCAGCCCAACTTGGCACTGGTGCCACCATGGGTCTGGTCACCATCCTGCCTATTGTAGCTTTCCAGGAGCCAGCCGGTCACTCCCAGCCATAGGTCCCCAGTCACAAACCTCGGCCCGTTTCCCTGGCAAACAAAAGTAAGCTACCCCGCTTCTGGATGGCAGATTGCAGGAGCCACTTGGTACTATCAAACCAGCCCAACTTGGCACTGGTGCCACCTTGGGTCTGGGAACCATGCTGCGTAACACAGATTCTAAGGCGCCAGTCGGCCACTACGAGCCACAAGCCCCCAAACACAAACAACGGCGCTATTCTCTGGCAAACAAAACTCAACTGCCCCTCTTCTGGATGGCAAATTGCAGGACGCACTTGGTACTATAAAAACAGCCCGACTTGGCACTGGTGCCCCCTTGGGTCTGGGAACCATCCTGCGTATCGATCTTTTTAATGAGACAGCCGGCCACTCCCAGCCATATGCCCCCAAACACAACCCACGGCCCTTTTCTCTGGCAAACAAAACTCAACTGCACCGCTTCTGGATGGCAGATTGCAGGAGCCACTTGGTACTATCAAACCAGCCCGACTTGGCACTGGTGCCACCTTGGGTCTGGGAACCATCCTGCGTATTGTGGGTTGTCAGGAGCCAGCCGAACACTCTCGGCCACAGACCCCAATTAAAAACAACGGCCCGTTTCACAGGCAAACAAAACTCAGCTGCCCCGCTTCTGGATGGGAGATTGCAGGAGGCACTTGGTGTAATCAAACCAGCCCGACTTGGCACTGGTGCCACCTTGGGTCTGGGAACCATCCTGCGTATCGTGGATTCTAAGGAGCCAGCCGGCCACTCCTAGCCACAGGCCCCCAAACAAAAACCTAGGCCTATTTCTCTGGCAAACAAAAGTAAGCTGCCCTGCTTCTGGATGGCAGATTGCAGGAGACACTTGGTACTATCAAACCAGCCCGACTTGGCACTGGTGCCACCTTGGATCTGGGAACCATGCTCTGTATCGTGGATATTCAGGGGCCAGCCGGCCACTCTCAGCCATATGTCCCCAAACAGAAACCTCGGCCCGTTTCTCTGGCAAACAAAACTCAACTGCCCCTCTTCTGGATGGCAGATTGCAGGATGAACTTGATACTAAAACCGCAGGCCGACTTGGTAGTGGTGACACCTTGGGCCTGGGAACCATCATGCGTATCGAGCATTTTAAGGAGCCAGCCGGCCACTCCCAGCAATATGCCCCCAAAAACAATCCACGGAATTTTCCTCTGGCAAACAAAAATCAGCTGCCTCGCTTCTGGATGGCAGATTGCAGGAGCCACTTTGCACCATCAAACCAGCCCGACTTGGCACTGGTGCCACATTGCATCTGGGAACCATGCTGCCTAGCGTGGATTTTCAGGAGCCAGCCGGCCACTCTCAGCTATATGCCCCCAAACAAAACCCACGGCCCGTTTCCCTGGCAAACAAAATTAAGCTGCCCCGCTTCTGGATGGCAGATTGCAGGACGCACTTGGTAGTATCAAACCAGCAAAACTTGGCACTGGTGCCACCTTGGGTCTGGGAACCATCCTGCGTATCGTGGGTTCAAAGGAGCCAGCCGGTCACTCCCAGCCACAGGCCCCCAAATACAAACAATGTCGCTTTTCCCTGGAAAACAAATCTCGCCTGCCAACTTTTTGATGGCAGATTGCAGGAGCCACTTGGTACTATCAAACCAGCCCAACTTGGCACTGGTGCCACCATGGGTCTGGTCACCATCCTGCCTATTGTAGCTTTCCAGGAGCCAGCCGGTCACTCCCAGCCATAGGTCCCCAGTCACAAACCTCGGCCCGTTTCCCTGGCAAACAAAAGTAAGCTACCCCGCTTCTGGATGGCAGATTGCAGGAGCCACTTGGTACTATCAAACCAGCCCAACTTGGCACTGGTGCCACCTTGGGTCTGGGAACCATGCTGCGTAACACAGATTCTAAGGCGCCAGTCGGCCACTACGAGCCACAAGCCCCCAAACACAAACAACGGCGCTATTCTCTGGCAAACAAAACTCAACTGCCCCTCTTCTGGATGGCAAATTGCAGGACGCACTTGGTACTATAAAAACAGCCCGACTTGGCACTGGTGCCCCCTTGGGTCTGGGAACCATCCTGCGTATCGATCTTTTTAATGAGACAGCCGGCCACTCCCAGCCATATGCCCCCAAACACAACCCACGGCCCTTTTCTCTGGCAAACAAAACTCAACTGCACCGCTTCTGGATGGCAGATTGCAGGAGCCACTTGGTACTATCAAACCAGCCCGACTTGGCACTGGTGCCACCTTGGGTCTGGGAACCATCCTGCGTATTGTGGGTTGTCAGGAGCCAGCCGAACACTCTCGGCCACAGACCCCAATTAAAAACAACGGCCCGTTTCACAGGCAAACAAAACTCAGCTGCCCCGCTTCTGGATGGCAGATTGCAGGAGCCACTTGGTGTAATCAAACCAGCCCGACTTGGCACTGGTGCCACCTTGGGTCTGGGAACCATCCTGCGTATCGTGGATTCTAAGGAGCCAGCCGGCCACTCCTAGCCACAGGCCCCCAAACAAAAACCTAGGCCTATTTCTCTGGCAAACAAAAGTAAGCTGCCCTGCTTCTGGATGGCAGATTGCAGGAGACACTTGGTACTATCAAACCAGCCCGACTTGGCACTGGTGCCACCTTGGATCTGGGAACCATGCTCTGTATCGTGGATATTCAGGGGCCAGCCGGCCACTCTCAGCCATATGTCCCCAAACAGAAACCTCGGCCCGTTTCTCTGGCAAACAAAACTCAACTGCCCCTCTTCTGGATGGCAAATTGCAGGATGAACTTGATACTAAAACCGCAGGCCGACTTGGTAGTGGTGACACCTTGGGCCTGGGAACCATCATGCGTATCGAGCATTTTAAGGAGCCAGCCGGCCACTCCCAGCAATATGCCCCCAAAAACAATCCACGGAATTTTCCTCTGGCAAACAAAAATCAGCTGCCTCGCTTCTGGATGGCAGATTGCAGGAGCCACTTTGCACCATCAAACCAGCCCGACTTGGCACTGGTGCCACATTGCATCTGGGAACCATGCTGCCTAGCGTGGATTTTCAGGAGCCAGCCGGCCACTCTCAGCTATATACCCCCGAACAAAACCCACGGCCCGTTTCCCTGGCAAACAAAACTAAGCTGCCCCGCTTCTGGATGGCAGATTGCAGGACGCACTTGGTAGTATCAAACCAGCAAAACTTGGCACTGGTGCCACCTTGGGTCTGGGAACCATCCTGCGTATCGTGGGTTCAAAGGAGCCAGCCGGTCACTCCCAGCCACAGGCCCCCAAATACAAACAATGTCGCTTTTCCCTGGAAAACAAAACTCGCCTGCCAACTTTTTGATGGCAGATCGCAGGAGCCACTTGGTACTATCAAACCAGCCCAACTTGGCACTGGTGCCACCATGGGTCTGGTAACCATCCTGCCTATTGTAGCTTTCCAGGAGCCAGCCGGTCACTCCCAGCCATAGGTCCCCAGTCACAAACCTCGGCCCGTTTCCCTGGCAAACAAAAGTAAGCTACCCCGCTTCTGGATGGCAGATTGCAGGAGCCACTTGGTACTATCAAACCAGCCCAACTTGGCACTGGTGCCACCTTGGGTCTGGGAACCATGCTGCGTAACACAGATTCTAAGGCGCCAGTCGGCCACTACGAGCCACAAGCCCCCAAACACAAACAACGGCGCTATTCTCTGGAAAACAAAACTCAACTGCCCCTCTTCTGGATGGCAAATTGCAGGACGCACTTGGTACTATAAAAACAGCCCGACTTGGCACTGGTGCCCCCTTGGGTCTGGGAACCATCCTGCGTATCGATCTTTTTACTGAGACAGCCGGCCACTCCCAGCCATATGCCCCCAAACACAACCCACGGCCCTTTTCTCTGGCAAACAAAACTCAACTGCACCGCTTCTGGATGGCAGATTGCAGGAGCCACTTGGTACTATCAAACCAGCCCGACTTGGCACTGGTGCCACCTTGGGTCTGGGAACCATCCTGCGTATTGTGGGTTGTCAGGAGCCAGCCGAACACTCTCGGCCACAGACCCCAATTAAAAACAACGGCCCGTTTCACAGGCAAACAAAACTCAGCTGCCCCGCTTCTGGATGGGAGATTGCAGGAGGCACTTGGTGTAATCAAACCAGCCCGACTTGGCACTGGTGCCACCTTGGGTCTGGGAACCATCCTGCGTATCGTGGATTCTAAGGAGCCAGCCGGCCACTCCTAGCCACAGGCCCCCAAACAAAAACCTAGGCCTATTTCTCTGGCAAACAAAAGTAAGCTGCCCTGCTTCTGGATGGCAGATTGCAGGAGACACTTGGTACTATCAAACCAGCCCGACTTGGCACTGGTGCCACCTTGGATCTGGGAACCATGCTCTGTATCGTGGATATTCAGGGGCCAGCCGGCCACTCTCAGCCATATGTCCCCAAACAGAAACCTCGGCCCGTTTCTCTGGCAAACAAAACTCAACTGCCCCTCTTCTGGATGGCAAATTGCAGGATGAACTTGATACTAAAACCGCAGGCCGACTTGGTAGTGGTGACACCTTGGGCCTGGGAACCATCATGCGTATCGAGCATTTTAAGGAGCCAGCCGGCCACTCCCAGCAATATGCCCCCAAAAACAATCCACGGAATTTTCCTCTGGCAAACAAAAATCAGCTGCCTCGCTTCTGGATGGCAGATTGCAGGAGCCACTTTGCACCATCAAACCAGCCCGACTTGGCACTGGTGCCACATTGCATCTGGGAACCATGCTGCCTAGCGTGGATTTTCAGGAGCCAGCCGGCCACTCTCAGCTATATGCCCCCAAACAAAACCCACGGCCCGTTTCCCTGGCAAACAAAATTAAGCTGCCCCGCTTCTGGATGGCAGATTGCAGGACGCACTTGGTAGTATCAAACCAGCAAAACTTGGCACTGGTGCCACCTTGGATCTGGGAACCATCCTTCCTATCGTGGATTTTCAGGGGCCAGCCGGTCACTCTCAGCCATAGGCCCCAAACACAAACCACGGCCCTTTTCTCTGGAAAACAAAACTCAACTGCCCCTCTTCTGGATGGCAGATTGCAGGAGCCACTGGGTACTATGAAACCAGCCCTACTTGGCACTGATGCCACCTTGGGTCTGGGAACCATGCTGCGTATCATGGATTTTCAGGAGCCAGCCGGCCACTGCCAGCCACAGGCCCCGAAACACAAACAACAGCCTTTTTCTCTGGCAAACAAAATTCAGCTGCCCCGCTTCTGGATGGCAGATTGCAGGAACCACTTGGTACTAACAAACCAGCCCGACTTGGCACTGATGCCACCTTGGGTCTGGGAACCATCCTGCGTATCGTGGATTCAAAGGAGCCAGCTGGCCACTCCCAGCCACAGGCCCCAAAACACACACAACGGTGCTTTTCCCTGGAAAACAAAACTCGCCTGCCAAACTTTTGATGGCAGATTGCAGGAGCCACTTGTTATTATCAAACCAGCCCAACTTGGCACTGGTGCCACCATGGGTCTGGTCACCATCCTGCCTATCGTAGCTTTTCAGGAGCCAGCCAGCCACCCCCAGCCAGAGGCCCCCAGACAAATATTTCGGCCCGTTTCCCTGGCAAACAAAAGTAAGCTGCCCCGCTTCTGGATGGCAGATTGCAGGAGCCACTTGGTACTATCAAACCAGCCCAACTTGGCACTGGTGCCAACTCAGGTCTGGGAACCATCCTGCGTATCGTGGGTTCTAAGGAGCCAGCTGGCCACTCCCAGCCACAGGCCCCCAAACACAAACAACGGCGCTTTTCCCTGGAAAACAAAACTCGCCTGCCAACTTTTTGATGGCAGATTGCAGGAGCCACTTGGTACTATCAAACCAGCCCAACTTGGCACTGGTGCCACCATGGGTCTGGTAACCATCCTGCCTATTGTAGCTTTCCAGGAGCCAGCCGGTCACTCCCAGCCATAGGTCCCCAGTCACAACCCTCGGCCCGTTTCCCTGGCAAACAAAAGTAAGCTACCCCGCTTCTGGATGGCAGATTGCAGGAGCCACTTGGTACTATCAAACCAGCCCAACTTGGCACTGGTGCCACCTTGGGTCTGGGAACCATGCTGCGTAACACAGATTCTAAGGCGCCAGTCGGCCACTACGAGCCACAAGCCCCCAAACACAAACAACGGCGCTATTCTCTGGCAAACAAAACTCAACTGCCCCTCTTCTGGATGGCAAATTGCAGGACGCACTTGGTACTATAAAAACAGCCCGACTTGGCACTGGTGCCCCCTTGGGTCTGGGAACCATCCTGCGTATCAATCTTTTTAATGAGACAGCCGGCCGCTCCCAGCCATATGCCCCCAAACACAACCCACGGCCCTTTTCTCTGGCAAACAAAACTCAACTGCACCGCTTCTGGATGGCAGATTGCAGGAGCCACTTGGTACTATCAAACCAGCCCGACTTGGCACTGGTGCCACCTTGGGTCTGGGAACCATCCTGCGTATTGTGGGTTGTCAGGAGCCAGCCGAACACTCTCGGCCACAGACCCCAATTAAAAACAACGGCCCGTTTCACAGGCAAACAAAACTCAGCTGCCCCGCTTCTGGATGGGAGATTGCAGGAGGCACTTGACACTGTGAAACCAGCCCCACTTGGCACTGGTGCCACCTTGGGTCTGGGAACCATGCTGCGTATCATGGATTTTCAGGAGCCAGCCAGCCACCCCCAGCCAGAGGCCCCCAGACAAATACCTCGGCCCGTTTCCCTGGCAAACAAAAGTAAGCTGCCCCGCTTCTGGATGGCAGATTGCAGGAGCCACTTGGTACTATCAAACCAGCCCAACTTGGCACTGGTGCCAACTCAGGTCTGGGAACCATCCTGCGTATCGTGGGTTCTAAGGAGCCAGCTGGCCACTCCCAGCCACAGGCCCCCAAACACAAACAACGGCGCTTTTCCCTGGAAAACAAAACTCGCCTGCCAACTTTTTGATGGCAGATTGCAGGAGCCACTTGGTACTATCAAACCAGCCCAACTTGGCACTGCTGCCACCATGGGTCTGGTCACCATCCTGCCTATCGTAGCTTTTCAGGAGCCAGCCGGTCACTCCCAGCCATAGGCCCCCAGACACAAACCTCGGCCCGTTTCCCTGGCAAACAAAAGTAAGCTGCCCCGCTTCTGCATGGCAGATTGCAGGAGCTACTTAGTACTATCAAACCAGCCCGACTTGGCACTGGTGACACCTCTGGTCTGGGAACCATCCTGCCTATCGTGGATTTTCAGGGGCCAGCCGGCCACTCTCAGCCATATGCCCCAAAAACAAACCACGGCCCTTTTCTCTGGCAAACAAAACTCAACTGCCCCTCTTCTGGATGGCAAATTTTAGGACGCACTTTGTACTACGAAAACCGCCCGACGTGGCACTGGTGCCACCTTGTGTCAGGGAACCATCCTGCATATCGAGCTTTTTAAGGAGCCAGCCGGCCACGCCCAGCCATATACCCCCAAAAACAAACCACGGACCATTTCTCTTGGAAACAAAAATCCGCTGCCCCGCGTCTGTATGGCAGATTGCAGGAGCCACTTTGCACCATCAAACCAGCCCGACTTGGCACTGGTGCCACCTTGGGTCTGGGAACAATCCTGCATATCGTGGATTCTAAGGAGCCAGCCGGCCACTCCCTGCCACAGGCCCCCAAACACAAACAACGGCGCTTTTCCCTGGAAAACAAAATTCGCCTGCCAGCTTTTTGATGGCAGATTGCAGGAGCCACTTGGTTGTGTCAAACCAGCCCGACTTGGCACTGGTGCCACCTTGGGTCTGGGAACCATCCTGCGTAACGTGGATTCTAAGCAGCCAGCCGGCCACTCCCAGCCACAGGCCCCCAAACACAAACAACGGCGCTTTTCCCTGGAAAACAAAACTCGCCTGCCAACTTTTTGATGGCAGATTGCAGGAGCCACTTGGTACTATCAAACCAGCCCAACTTGGCACTGGTGCCACCTCTGGTCTGGGAACCATCCTGCCTATCGTAGCTTTTCAGGAGCCAGCCGGTCACTCCCGGCCATAGACCCCCAGACACAAACCTCGGCCCGTTTCCCTGGAAAACAAAAGTAAGTTACCCCGATTCTGGATGGCAGATTGCAGGAGCCACTTGGTACTATCAAATCAGCCCAACTTGGCACTGGTGCCACCATGGGTCTGGTAAACATCCTGCCTATCGTAGCTTTTCAGGAGCCAGCCGGTCACTCCCTGCCATAGGCCCCCGGACACAAACCTCGGCCCGTTTCCCTGGCAAACAAAAGTAAGCTGCCCCGCTTTTGGATGGCAGATTGCAGGATGCACTTGGTACTTACAAACCAGCCCGACTTGGCCCTGGTGCCACCTTGGCTCTGGGAACCATGCTGCGTAACGTACATTCTACGAGGACAGGCGGCCACTCCCAGCCACAGGCCTCTAAACAAAAACAACGGCGCTTTTCCCTGGAAAACAAAACTCGCCTGCCAACTTCTTGATGGCAAATTGCAGGAGCCACTTGGTACTATCAAACCAGCCCAACTTGGCACTGGTGCCACCATGGGTCTGGTCACCATCCTGCCTATCGTAGCTTTTCAGGAGCCAGCCGCTCACTCCCACCCATAGGCCCCCAGACAAATACCTCGGCACGTTACCCTGGCAAACAAAAGTAGGCTGCCCCGCTTCTGGATGGCAAATTGCAGGACGCACTTGGTACTACGAAAACAGCCCGACTTGGCACTGATGCCACCTTGGGTCAGGGAACAATCCTGCGTATAGAGCTTTTTAAGGAGCCAGCCGGCCACGTCCAGTCATATACCCCCCAAAAAAAAACCACGGAACTTTTCTCCAGCAAACAAAAATCCGCTGCCCCGCGTCTGGATGGCAGATTGCAGGAGCTATTTAGTATTATCAAAGCAGCCCCACTTGGCACTGGTGGCACCATGAGTCTGGTAACCATCCTGCCTATCGTAGCTTTTCAGTAGTCAGCCGGTCACTCCCAGCCATAGGCCCCCAGACAAATACCTCGGCCCGTTTCCCTGGGAAAAAAAAGTAAGCTGTCCCGCTTCTGGATGGCAGATTGCAGGAGCCACTTGGTACTATCAAACCAGCCCAACTTGTTCCCAGACCCAAGGTGGCACCAGTGCCACGTGGGGCTGGTTTGATGGTGCAACGTGGCTCCTGCAATCTGCCATCCAAAAGCGGGGCAGCTTACTTTTGTTTGCCAGGGAAACGGGCCGAGGTTTGTGTCTGGGGGTCTATGGCTGGGAGTGACCGGCTGGCTCCTGAAAAGCTACGATAGGCAGGATGGTTCCCAGACCAGACGTGGCACCAGTGCCAAGTTGGGCTGGTTTGATAGTACCAAGTGGCTCCTGCAATCTGCCATCAAAAAGTTGGCAGGCGAGTTTTGTTTTCCAGGGAAAAGCGCCGTAGTTTTTGTTTGGGGGCCTGTGGCTGGGAGTGGCCGGCTGGCTCCTTAGAATCCACGATATGCAGGATTGTTCCCAGACCCAAGGTGGCACCAGTGCCAAGTCGGGCTGGTTTGATGGTGCAAAGTGGCTCCTGCAATCTGCCATACAGACGCGGGGCAGCGGATTTTTTTTTCCAAGAGAAATGGTCCGTGGTTTGTTTTTGGGGGTTTATGGCTGGGCGTGGCCGGCTGGCTCCTTAAAAAGCTCGATATGCAGGATGGTTCCCTGACACAAGGTGGCACCAGTGCCACGTCGGGCGGTTTTCGTAGTACAAAGTGCGTCCTAAAATTTGCCATCCAGAAGAGGGGCAGTTGAGTTTTGTTTGCCAGAGAAAAGGGCCGTGGTTTGTTTTTGGGGGCATATGGCTGAGAGTGGCCGGCTGGCTCCTGAAAAGCTACGATAGGCAGGATGTTTACCAGACCCATGGTGGCACCAGTGCCAAGTTGGGCTGATTTGATAGTACCAAGTGGCTCCTGCAATCTGCCATCCAGAATCGGGGTAGCTTACTTTTGTTTTCCAGGGAAACGGGCCGAGGTTTGTGTCTGGGGGTCTATGGTGGGGAGTGGCCGGCTGGCTCCTTAGAAACCACGATACGCAGCATGGTTCCCAGACCAGAGGTGGCACCAGTGCCAAGTTGGGCTGGTTTGATACTACCAAGTGGTTCCTGCAATCTGCCATCCAGAAGCGGGGCAGCTTACTTTTGTTTGCCAGGGAAACGGATCGTTGTTTGTGTTTGGGGGCCTATGGCTGGGACTGACCGGCTGGCTCCATAAAATCCACGATACGCAGGATGGTTCCCAGACCAGAAGTGGCACCAGTGCCAAGTCGGGCTGGTTTGATAGTACCAAGTGGCTCCTGCAATCTGCCATCCAGAAGCGGGGCAGCTTACTTTTGTTTGCCAGGGAAACGGGCCGAGGTTTGTGTCTCGGGGCCTATGGCAGGCAGTGACCGGCTGGCTCCTGAAAGCTACGATAGGCAGGATGGTGACAAGACCCATGGTGGCACCAGTGCCAAGTTGGGCTGGTTTGATAGTACCAAGTGGCTCCTGCAATCTGCCATCAAAACGTTGGCAGGCGAGTTTTGTTTTCCAGGGAAAAGCGCCGTTGTTTGTGTTTGGGGGCCTGTGGTTGGGAGTGGCCGGCTGGCTCCTTAGAAACCACAATACGCAGGATGGTTCCCAGACCAGAGGTGGCACCAGTGCCAAGTCGGGCTGGTTTGATAGTACCAAGTGGCTCCTGCAATCTGCCATCCAGAAGCGGGGCAGCTTACTTTTGTTTGCCACGGAAACGGGCCGTTGTTTGTGTTTGGGGGCCTGTGGCTGGGAGTGGCCGACTGGCTCCTTAGAATCCACGATACGCACCATGGTATCCAGACCCAAGGTGGCACCAGTGCCAAGTTTTGCTGGTTTGATAGTACCAAGTGGTTCCTGCAATCTGCCATCCAGAAGCAGGGCAGCTTACTTTGGTTTGCCAGGGAAACGGTCCGAGGTTTGTGTCTGGGGGCCTATGGCTGCGAGTGACCGGCTGGCTCCTGAAAAGCTACGATAGCCAGGATGGTGACCAGACCCATGGTGGCACCAGTCCCAAGTTGGGCTGGTTTGATAGTACCAAGTGGCTCCTGCAATCTGCCATCAAAAGTTTGGCAGGCGAGTTTTGTTTTCCAGGGAAAAGCGCCGTTGATGTGTTTAGGGGCCTGTGGCTGGGAGTGGCCGGCTGGCTCCTTAGAATCCACCATACGCAGGATGGTTCCCAGACCCAAGGTGGCACCAGTGCCTAGTCGGGATAGTTTGATGGTGCAAAGTGGCTCCTGCAATCTGCCATCCAGAAGCGGGGCAGCTTACTTTTGTTTGCCAGGGAAACGGGCCGAGCTTTGTGTCTGGGGGCCTATGGCTGGGAGTGACCGGCTGGCTCCTGAAAAGCTACGATAGGCAGGATGGTGACCAGACCCAAGGTGGCACCAGTGCCAAGTTGGGCTGGTTTGATGGTACCAAGTGGCTCCTGCAATCTGCCATCAAAAAGTTGGCAGGCGAGTTTTGTTTTCCAGGGAAAAGCGCCGTTGTTTGTGTTTGGGGGCCTGTGGCTGGGAGTGGCCGGCTGGCTCATTAGAATCCACGATACGCAGGATGGTTCCCAGACTTGTCGTGGCACCAGTGCCAAGTCGGGCTGGTTTGATAGTACCAAGTGGATCCTGCAATCTGCCATCCAGAAGCGGGGCAGCTTACTTTTGTTTGCCAGGGAAACGGGCCGAGGTTTTTGTCTGGGGGCCTATGGCTGGGAGTGACCGGCTGGCTCCTGAAAAGCTACGATAGGCAGGATGGTGACCAGACCCATGGTGGCAGCAGTGCCAAGTTGGGCTGGTTTGATAGTACCAAGTGGCTCCTGCAATCTGCCATCAAAAAGTTGGCAGGCGAGTTTTGTTTTCCAGGGAAAAGTGCCGTTGTTTGTGTATGGGTGCCTGTGGCTGGGAGTGGCCGGCTGGCTCTTTAGAATCCACGATACGCAGGATGGTTCCCAGACCAGAGGTGGCACCAGTGCCAAGTCGGGCTGGTTTGATAGTACCAAGTGGTTCCTGCAATCTGCCATCCAGAAGCGGGGCAGCTTACTTTTGTTTGCCAGGGAAACGGGCCGAGCTTTGTGTCTGGGGGCCTATGGCTGGGAGTGACCGGCTGGCTCCTGAAAAGCTACGATAGGCAGGATGGTGACCAGACCCATGGTGGCACCAGTGCCAAGTTGGGCTGGTTTGATAGTACCAAGTGGCTCCTGCAATCTGCCATCAAAAAGTTGGCAGGCAAGTTTTCTTTACCAGGGAAAAGCGCCGTTGTTTTTGTTTAGAGGCCTATGGCTGGGAGTGGCAGGCTGGCTCCTTAGAATCCACGATACGCAGCATGGTTCCTAGACTTGACGTGGCACCAGTGCCAAGTTGGGCTGGTTTGATAGTACCAAGTGCGTCCTGCAATCTGCCATCCAGAAGTGGGGTAGATTACTTTTGTTTGCCAGGGAAACGGGCCGAGGTTTGTGTCCGGGGGCCTATGGCAGGGAGTGACCGGCTGGCTCCTGAAAAGCTACGATAGGCAGGATGTTTACCAGACCCATGGTGGCACCAGTGCCAAGTTGGGCTGATTTGATAGTACCAAGTGGCTCCTGCAATCTGCCATCCAGAATCGGGGTAACTTACTTTTGTTTTCCAGGGAAACGGGCCGAGGTTTGTGTCTGGGGGTCTATGGCTGGGAGTGACCGGCTGGCTCCTGAAAAGCTACGATAGGCAGGATGGTTCCCAGACCAGACGTGGCACCAGTGCCAAGTTGGGCTGGTTTGATAGTACCAAGTGGCTCCTGCAATCTGCCATCAAATTTGGCAGGCGAGTTTTGTTTTCCAGGGAAAAGCGCCGTTGTTTGTGTTTGGGGGCCTGTGGCTCAGAGTGGCCGGGTGGCTGCTTAGAATCCACGTTACGCAGGATGGTTCCCAGACCCAAGGTGGCACCAGTGCCAAGTCGGGCTGGTTTGACACAACCAAGTGGCTCCTGCAATCTGCCATCCAGAATCGGGGCAGCTTAATTTTGTTTGCCAGGGAAACGGTCCGAGGTTTGTGTCTGGGGGCCTATGGCTGGGAGTGACCGGCTGGCTCCTGAAATGCTACAATAGGCAGGATGGTTCCCAGACCCATAGTGGCACCAGTGCCAAGTTGGGATGATTTGATAGTACCAAGTGGCTCCTGCAATCTGCCATCAAAAAGCTGGCAGGCGAATTTTGTTTTCCAGGGAAAAGCGCCGTTGTTTGTGTTTGGGGGCCTGTGGCTGGGAGTGGCCGGCTGGCTCCTTAGAATCCACGATATGCAGGATTGTTCCCAGACCCAAGGTGGCACCAGTGCCAAGTCGGGCTGGTTTGATGGTGCAAAGTGGCTCCTGCAATCTGCCATACAGACGCGGGGCAGCGGATTTTTGTTTCCAAGAGAAATGGTCCGTGGTTTGTTTTTGGGGGTATATGG
Source organism: Melospiza melodia melodia (assembly GCF_035770615.1). Classification (NCBI taxonomy): domain Eukaryota; kingdom Metazoa; phylum Chordata; class Aves; order Passeriformes; family Passerellidae; genus Melospiza; species Melospiza melodia. The sequence continues at coordinate 75,642,473 of NC_086196.1, read as the reverse complement.
CTGGGCGTGGCCGGCTGGCTCCTTAAAAAGCTCGATATGCAGGATGGTTCCCTGACACAAGGTGGCACCAGTGCCACGTCGGGCGGTTTTCGTAGTACAAAGTGCGTCCTAAAATTTGCCATCCAGAAGAGGGGCAGTTGAGTTTTGTTTGCCAGAGAAAAGGGCCGTGGTTTGTTTTTGGGGCATATGGCTGAGAGTGGCCGGCTGGCCCCTGAAAATCCACGATAGGCAGGATGGTTCCCAGACCAGAGGTGTCACCAGTGCCAAGTCGGGCTGGTTTGATAGTACTAAGTAGCTCCTGCAATCTGCCATCCAGAAGCGGGGCAGCTTACTTTTGTTTGCCAGGGAAACGGGCCGAGGTTTGTGTCTGGGGGCCTATGGCTGGGAGTGACCGGCTGGCTCCTGAAAAGCTACGATAGGCAGGATGGTGACCAGACCCATGGTGGCACCAGTGCCAAGTTGGGCTGGTTTGATAGTACCAAGTGGCTCCTGCAATCTGCCATCAAAAAGTTGGCAGGCGAGTTTTGTTTTCCAGGGAAAAGCGCCGTTGTTTGTGTTTGGGGGCCTGTGGTTGGGAGTGGCCAGCTGGCTCCTTAGAACCCACGATACGCAGGATGGTTCCCAGACCTGAGTTGGCACCAGTGCCAAGTTGGGCTGGTTTGATGGTGCAAAGTGGCTCCTGCAATCTGCCATCCAGAAGCGGGGCAGCTTACTTTTGTTTGCCAGGGAAACGGGCCGAAATATTTGTCTGGGGGCCTCTGGCTGGGGGTGGCTGGCTGGCTCCTGAAAAGCTACGATAGGCAGGATGGTGACCAGACCCATGGTGGCACCAGTGCCAAGTTGGGCTGGTTTGATAATACCAAGTGGCTCCTGCAATCTGCCATCAAAAGTTTGGCAGGCGAGTTTTGTTTTCCAGGGAAAAGCACCGTTGTGTGTGTTTTGGGGCCTGTGGCTGGGAGTGGCCAGCTGGCTCCTTTGAATCCACGATACGCAGGATGGTTCCCAGACCCAAGGTGGCATCAGTGCCAAGTCGGGCTGGTTTGTTAGTACCAAGTGGTTCCTGCAATCTGCCATCCAGAAGCGGGGCAGCTGAATTTTGTTTGCCAGAGAAAAAGGCTGTTGTTTGTGTTTCGGGGCCTGTGGCTGGCAGTGGCCGGCTGGCTCCTGAAAATCCATGATACGCCGCATGGTTCCCAGACCCAAGGTGGCATCAGTGCCAAGTAGGGCTGGTTTCATAGTACCCAGTGGCTCCTGCAATCTGCCATCCAGAAGAGGGGCAGTTGAGTTTTGTTTTCCAGAGAAAAGGGCCGTGGTTTGTGTTTGGGGCCTATGGCTGAGAGTGACCGGCTGGCCCCTGAAAATCCACGATAGGAAGGATGGTTCCCAGATCCAAGGTGGCAGCAGTGCCATGTTGTGCTGGTGTGATAGTCCCAAGTGGCTCCTGCAATCTGCCATCCAGAAGCGGGGCAGCTGAATTTTGTTTGCCAGACAAAAAGTCTGTGGTTTGTGTTTGGGGGCCTGTGGCTGGGAGTGGCCGGCTGGCTCCTGAAAATCCATGATACGCAGCATGGTTCCCAGACCCAAGGTGGCACCAGTGCCAAGTGGGGCTGGTTTCACAGTGTCAAGTGCCTCCTGCAATCTCCCATCCAGAAGCGGGGCAGCTGAGTTTTGTTTGCCTGTGAAACGGGCCGTTGTTTTTAATTGGGGTCTGTGGCCGAGAGTGTTCGGCTGGCTCCTGACAACCCACAATACGCAGGATGGTTCCCAGACCCAAGGTGGCACCAGTGCCAAGTCGGGCTGGTTTGATAGTACCAAGTGGCTCCTGCAATCTGCCATCCAGAAGCGGTGCAGTTGAGTTTTGTTTGCCAGAGAAAAGGGCCGTGGGTTGTGTTTGGGGGCATATGGCTGGGAGTGGCCGGCTGTCTCATTAAAAAGATCGATACGCAGGATGGTTCCCAGACCCAAGGGGGCACCAGTGCCAAGTCGGGCTGTTTTTATAGTACCAAGTGCGTCCTGCAATTTGCCATCCAGAAGAGGGGCAATTGAGTTTTGTTTGCCAGAGAATAGCGCCGTTGTTTGTGTTTGGGGGCTTGTGGCTCGTAGTGGCCGACTGGCGCCTTAGAATCTGTGTTACGCAGCATGGTTCCCAGACCCAAGGTGGCACCAGTGCCAAGTTGGGCTGGTTTGATAGTACCAAGTGGCTCCTGCAATCTGCCATCCAGAAGCGGGGTAGCTTACTTTTGTTTTCCAGGGAAACGGGCCGAGGTTTGTGTCTGGGGGTCTATGGCTGGGAGTGACCGGCTGGCTCCTGAAAAGCTACGATAGGCAGGATGGTTCCCAGACCAGACGTGGCACCAGTGCCAAGTTGGGCTGGTTTGATAGTACCAAGTGGCTCCTGCAATCTGCCATCAAATTTGGCAGGCGAGTTTTGTTTTCCAGGGAAAAGCGCCGTTGTTTGTGTTTGGGGGCCTGTGGCTCAGAGTGGCCGGGTGGCTGCTTAGAATCCACGTTACGCAGGATGGTTCCCAGACCCAAGGTGGCACCAGTGCCAAGTCGGGCTGGTTTGACACAACCAAGTGGCTCCTGCAATCTGCCATCCAGAATCGGGGCAGCTTAATTTTGTTTGCCAGGGAAACGGTCCGAGGTTTGTGTCTGGGGGCCTATGGCTGGGAGTGACCGGCTGGCTCCTGAAATGCTACAATAGGCAGGATGGTTCCCAGACCCATAGTGGCACCAGTGCCAAGTTGGGATGATTTGATAGTACCAAGTGGCTCCTGCAATCTGCCATCAAAAAGCTGGCAGGCGAATTTTGTTTTCCAGGGAAAAGCGCCGTTGTTTTTGTTTGGGGGCCTGTGGCTGGGAGTGGCCGGCTGGCTCCTTAGAATCCACGATATGCAGGATTGTTCCCAGACCCAAGGTGGCACCAGTGCCAAGTCGGGCTGGTTTGATGGTGCAAAGTGGCTCCTGCAATCTGCCATACAGACGCGGGGCAGCGGATTTTTGTTTCCAAGAGAAATGGTCCGTGGTTTGTTTTTGGGGGTATATGGCTGGGCGTGGCCGGCTGGCTCCTTAAAAAGCTCGATATGCAGGATGGTTCCCTGACACAAGGTGGCACCAGTGCCACGTCGGGCGGTTTTCGTAGTACAAAGTGCGTCCTAAAATTTGCCATCCAGAAGAGGGGCAGTTGAGTTTTGTTTGCCAGAGAAAAGGGCCGTGGTTTGTTTTTGGGGCATATGGCTGAGAGTGGCCGGCTGGCCCCTGAAAATCCACGATAGGCAGGATGGTTCCCAGACCAGAGGTGTCACCAGTGCCAAGTCGGGCTGGTTTGATAGTACTAAGTAGCTCCTGCAATCTGCCATCCAGAAGCGGGGCAGCTTACTTTTGTTTGCCAGGGAAACGGGCCGAGGTTTGTGTCTGGGGGCCTATGGCTGGGAGTGACCGGCTGGCTCCTGAAAAGCTACGATAGGCAGGATGGTGACCAGACCCATGGTGGCACCAGTGCCAAGTTGGGCTGGTTTGATAGTACCAAGTGGCTCCTGCAATCTGCCATCAAAAAGTTGGCAGGCGAGTTTTGTTTTCCAGGGAAAAGCGCCGTTGTTTGTGTTTGGGGGCCTGTGGTTGGGAGTGGCCAGCTGGCTCCTTAGAACCCACGATACGCAGGATGGTTCCCAGACCTGAGTTGGCACCAGTGCCAAGTTGGGCTGGTTTGATGGTGCAAAGTGGCTCCTGCAATCTGCCATCCAGAAGCGGGGCAGCTTACTTTTGTTTGCCAGGGAAACGGGCCGAAATATTTGTCTGGGGGCCTCTGGCTGGGGGTGGCTGGCTGGCTCCTGAAAAGCTACGATAGGCAGGATGGTGACCAGACCCATGGTGGCACCAGTGCCAAGTTGGGCTGGTTTGATAATACCAAGTGGCTCCTGCAATCTGCCATCAAAAGTTTGGCAGGCGAGTTTTGTTTTCCAGGGAAAAGCACCGTTGTGTGTGTTTTGGGGCCTGTGGCTGGGAGTGGCCAGCTGGCTCCTTTGAATCCACGATACGCAGGATGGTTCCCAGACCCAAGGTGGCATCAGTGCCAAGTCGGGCTGGTTTGTTAGTACCAAGTGGTTCCTGCAATCTGCCATCCAGAAGCGGGGCAGCTGAATTTTGTTTGCCAGAGAAAAAGGCTGTTGTTTGTGTTTCGGGGCCTGTGGCTGGCAGTGGCCGGCTGGCTCCTGAAAATCCATGATACGCCGCATGGTTCCCAGACCCAAGGTGGCATCAGTGCCAAGTAGGGCTGGTTTCATAGTACCCAGTGGCTCCTGCAATCTGCCATCCAGAAGAGGGGCAGTTGAGTTTTGTTTTCCAGAGAAAAGGGCCGTGGTTTGTGTTTGGGGCCTATGGCTGAGAGTGACCGGCTGGCCCCTGAAAATCCACGATAGGAAGGATGGTTCCCAGATCCAAGGTGGCAGCAGTGCCATGTTGTGCTGGTGTGATAGTCCCAAGTGGCTCCTGCAATCTGCCATCCAGAAGCGGGGCAGCTGAATTTTGTTTGCCAGACAAAAAGTCTGTGGTTTGTGTTTGGGGGCCTGTGGCTGGGAGTGGCCGGCTGGCTCCTGAAAATCCATGATACGCAGCATGGTTCCCAGACCCAAGGTGGCACCAGTGCCAAGTGGGGCTGGTTTCACAGTGTCAAGTGCCTCCTGCAATCTCCCATCCAGAAGCGGGGCAGCTGAGTTTTGTTTGCCTGTGAAACGGGCCGTTGTTTTTGATTGGGGTCTGTGGCCGAGAGTGTTCGGCTGGCTCCTGACAACCCACAATACGCAGGATGGTTCCCAGACCCAAGGTGGCACCAGTGCCAAGTCGGGCTGGTTTGATAGTACCAAGTGGCTCCTGCAATCTGCCATCCAGAAGCGGTGCAGTTGAGTTTTGTTTGCCAGAGAAAAGGGCCGTGGGTTGTGTTTGGGGGCATATGGCTGGGAGTGGCCGGCTGTCTCATTAAAAAGATCGATACGCAGGATGGTTCCCAGACCCAAGGGGGCACCAGTGCCAAGTCGGGCTGTTTTTATAGTACCAAGTGCGTCCTGCAATTTGCCATCCAGAAGAGGGGCAATTGAGTTTTGTTTGCCAGAGAATAGCGCCGTTGTTTGTGTTTGGGGGCTTGTGGCTCGTAGTGGCCGACTGGCGCCTTAGAATCTGTGTTACGCAGCATGGTTCCCAGACCCAAGGTGGCACCAGTGCCAAGTTGGGCTGGTTTGATAGTACCAAGTGGCTCCTGCAATCTGCCATCCAGAAGCGGGGTAGCTTACTTTTGTTTGCCAGGGAAACGGGCCGAGGTTTGTGACTGGGGACCTATGGCTGGGAGTGACCGGCTGGCTCCTGGAAAGCTACAATAGGCAGGATGGTTACCAGACCCATGGTGGCACCAGTGCCAAGTTGGGCTGGTTTGATAGTACCAAGTGGCTCCTGCAATCTGCCATCAAAAAGTTGGCAGGCGAGTTTTGTTTTCCAGGGAAAAGCGACATTGTTTGTATTTGGGGGCCTGTGGCTGGGAGTGACCGGCTGGCTCCTTTGAACCCACGATACGCAGGATGGTTCCCAGACCCAAGGTGGCACCAGTGCCAAGTTTTGCTGGTTTGATACTACCAAGTGCGTCCTGCAATCTGCCATCCAGAAGCGGGGCAGCTTAATTTTGTTTGCCAGGGAAACGGGCCGTGGGTTTTGTTTGGGGGCATATAGCTGAGAGTGGCCGGCTGGCTCCTGAAAATCCACGCTAGGCAGCATGGTTCCCAGATGCAATGTGGCACCAGTGCCAAGTCGGGCTGGTTTGATGGTGCAAAGTGGCTCCTGCAATCTGCCATCCAGAAGCGAGGCAGCTGATTTTTGTTTGCCAGAGGAAAATTCCGTGGATTGTTTTTGGGGGCATATTGCTGGGAGTGGCCGGCTGGCTCCTTAAAATGCTCGATACGCATGATGGTTCCCAGGCCCAAGGTGTCACCACTACCAAGTCGGCCTGCGGTTTTAGTATCAAGTTCATCCTGCAATTTGCCATCCAGAAGAGGGGCAGTTGAGTTTTGTTTGCCAGAGAAACGGGCCGAGGTTTCTGTTTGGGGACATATGGCTGAGAGTGGCCGGCTGGCCCCTGAATATCCACGATACAGAGCATGGTTCCCAGATCCAAGGTGGCACCAGTGCCAAGTCGGGCTGGTTTGATAGTACCAAGTGTCTCCTGCAATCTGCCATCCAGAAGCAGGGCAGCTTACTTTTGTTTGCCAGAGAAATAGGCCTAGGTTTTTGTTTGGGGGCCTGTGGCTAGGAGTGGCCGGCTGGCTCCTTAGAATCCACGATACGCAGGATGGTTCCCAGACCCAAGGTGGCACCAGTGCCAAGTCGGGCTGGTTTGATTACACCAAGTGCCTCCTGCAATCTCCCATCCAGAAGCGGGGCAGCTGAGTTTTGTTTGCCTGTGAAACGGGCCGTTGTTTTTAATTGGGGTCTGTGGCCGAGAGTGTTCGGCTGGCTCCTGACAACCCACAATACGCAGGATGGTTCCCAGACCCAAGGTGGCACCAGTGCCAAGTCGGGCTGGTTTGATAGTACCAAGTGGCTCCTGCAATCTGCCATCCAGAAGCGGTGCAGTTGAGTTTTGTTTGCCAGAGAAAAGGGCCGTGGGTTGTGTTTGGGGGCATATGGCTGGGAGTGGCCGGCTGTCTCATTAAAAAGATCGATACGCAGGATGGTTCCCAGACCCAAGGGGGCACCAGTGCCAAGTCGGGCTGTTTTTATAGTACCAAGTGCGTCCTGCAATTTGCCATCCAGAAGAGGGGCAGTTGAGTTTTGTTTGCCAGAGAATAGCGCCGTTGTTTGTGTTTGGGGGCTTGTGGCTCGTAGTGGCCGACTGGCGCCTTAGAATCTGTGTTACGCAGCATGGTTCCCAGACCCAAGGTGGCACCAGTGCCAAGTTGGGCTGGTTTGATAGTACCAAGTGGCTCCTGCAATCTGCCATCCAGTAGCGGGGCAGCTGAATTTTGTTTGCCAGAGAAACAGGCTGTTGTTTGTGTTTCGGGGCCTGTGGCTGGCAGTGGCCGGCTGGCTCCTGAAAATCCATGATACGCAGCATGGTTCCCAGACCCAAGGTGGCATCAGTGCCAAGTTGGGCTGGTTTCATAGTACCCAGTGGCTCCTGCAATCTGCCATCCAGAAGAGGGGCAGTTGAGTTTTGTTTTCCAGAGAAAAGGGCCGTGGTTTGTGTTTGGGGCCTATGGCTGAGAGTGACCGGCTGGCCCCTGAAAATCCACGATAGGAAGGATGGTTCCCAGATCCAAGGTGGCAGCAGTGCCATGTTGTGCTGGTGTGATAGTCCCAAGTGGCTCCTGCAATCTGCCATCCAGAAGCGGGGCAGCTGAATTTTGTTTGCCAGACAAAAAGTCTGTGGTTTGTGTTTGGGGGCCTGTGGCTGGCAGTGGCCGGCTGGCTCCTGAAAATCCATGATACGCAGCATGGTTCCCAGACCCAAGGTGGCACCAGTGCCAAGTGGGGCTGGTTTCACAGTGTCAAGTGCCTCCTGCAATCTCCCATCCAGAAGCGGGGCAGCTGAGTTTTGTTTGCCTGTGAAACGGGCCGTTGTTTTTAATTGGGGTCTGTGGCCGAGAGTGTTCGGCTGGCTCCTGACAACCCACAATACGCAGGATGGTTCCCAGACCCAAGGTGGCACCAGTGCCAAGTCGGGCTGGTTTGATAGTACCAAGTGGCTCCTGCAATCTGCCATCCAGAAGCGGTGCAGTTGAGTTTTGTTTGCCAGAGAAAAGGGCCGTGGGTTGTGTTTGGGGGCATATGGCTGGGAGCGGCCGGCTGTCTCATTAAAAAGATCGATACGCAGGATGGTTCCCAGACCCAAGGGGGCACCAGTGCCAAGTCGGGCTGTTTTTATAGTACCAAGTGCGTCCTGCAATTTGCCATCCAGAAGAGGGGCAGTTGAGTTTTGTTTGCCAGAGAATAGCGCCGTTGTTTGTGTTTGGGGGCTTGTGGCTCGTAGTGGCCGACTGGCGCCTTAGAATCTGTGTTACGCAGCATGGTTCCCAGACCCAAGGTGGCACCAGTGCCAAGTTGGGCTGGTTTGATAGTACCAAGTGGCTCCTGCAATCTGCCATCCAGAAGCGGGGTAGCTTACTTTTGTTTGCCAGGGAAACGGGCCGAGGTTTGTGACTGGGGACCTATGGCTGGGAGTGACCGGCTGGCTCCTGGAAAGCTACAATAGGCAGGATGGTGACCAGACCCATGGTGGCACCAGTGCCAAGTTGGGCTGGTTTGATAGTACCAAGTGGCTCCTGCAATCTGCCATCAAAAAGTTGGCAGGCGAGTTTTGTTTTCCAGGGAAAAGCGACATTGTTTGTATTTGGGGGCCTGTGGCTGGGAGTGACCGGCTGGCTCCTTTGAACCCACGATACGCAGGATGGTTCCCAGACCCAAGGTGGCACCAGTGCCAAGGTTTGCTGGTTTGATACTACCAAGTGCGTCCTGCAATCTGCCATCCAGAAGCGGGGCAGCTTAATTTTGTTTGCCAGGGAAACGGGCCGTGGGTTTTGTTTGGGGGCATATAGCTGAGAGTGGCCGGCTGGCTCCTGAAAATCCACGCTAGGCAGCATGGTTCCCAGATGCAATGTGGCACCAGTGCCAAGTCGGGCTGGTTTGATGGTGCAAAGTGGCTCCTGCAATCTGCCATCCAGAAGCGAGGCAGCTGATTTTTGTTTGCCAGAGGAAAATTCCGTGGATTGTTTTTGGGGGCATATTGCTGGGAGTGGCCGGCTGGCTCCTTAAAATGCTCGATACGCATGATGGTTCCCAGGCCCAAGGTGTCACCACTACCAAGTCGGCCTGCGGTTTTAGTATCAAGTTCATCCTGCAATTTGCCATCCAGAAGAGGGGCAGTTGAGTTTTGTTTGCCAGAGAAACGGGCCGAGGTTTCTGTTTGGGGACATATGGCTGAGAGTGGCCGGCTGGCCCCTGAATATCCACGATACAGAGCATGGTTCCCAGATCCAAGGTGGCACCAGTGCCAAGTCGGGCTGGTTTGATAGTACCAAGTGTCTCCTGCAATCTGCCATCCAGAAGCAGGGCAGCTTACTTTTGTTTGCCAGAGAAATAGGCCTAGGTTTTTGTTTGGGGGCCTGTGGCTAGGAGTGGCCGGCTGGCTCCTAAGAATCCACGATACGCAGGATGTTTCCCAGACCCAAGGTGGCACCAGTGCCAAGTCGGGCTGGTTTGATAGTACCAAGTGGCTCCTGCAAACTCCATCAAAAAGTTGGCAGGCGTGTTTTGTTTTCCAGGGAACAGCGCCGTTGATTTTGTTTGGGGGCCTGTGGCTGGCAGTGGCCGGCTGGCTCCTTAGAATCCACGATACGCAGGATGGTTCCCAGACCCAAGGTGGCACCAGTGCCAAGTCGGGCTGGTTTGATAGTACCAAGTGGCTCCTGCAATCTGCCATCCAGAAGTGAGGCAGCTAAGTTTTGTTTGCGAGAAAAAAGGGCCGTGGTTTTTGTTGGGGGCCTGTGGCTGGGAGTAGCCGGCTGGCTCCTTAAAATCCACGATAGGCAGGATGGTTCCCAGACCCAAGGTGGCACCAGTGCCAAGTTGGGCTGGTTTGATAGTACCAAGTGGCTCCTGCAATCTGCCATCCAGAAGCGGGGCAGCTGAGTTTTGTTTGCCAGAGAAAAAGGCTGTGGTTTGTGTTTGGGGGCCTGTGGCTGGCAGTGGCCGGCTGGCTCCTGAAAATCCACGATACGCAGCATGGTTCCCAGACCCAAGGTGGCACCAGTGCCAAGTGGGGCTCGTTTGACAGTGTCAAGTGCCTCCTGCAATCTCCCATCCAGAAGCGGGGCAGCTGAGTTTTTTTTGCCAGGGAAACGGACCTTTGTTTTTGATTGGGCTCTGTGGCCGAGAGTGGTCGGCTGTCTCCTGACAATCCACAATACGCAGGATGGTTCCCAGACCCAAGGTGGCACCAGTGCCAAGTCGGGCTGGTTTGATAGTACCAAGTGTCTCCTGCAATCTGCCATCCAGAAGCGGGGCAGCTGAGTTTTGTTTGCCAGAGAAAAGGGCCGTGGGTTGTGTTTGGGGGCATATGGCTGGGAGTGGCCACCTGGCTCCTTAAAATGCACGATACGCCGCATGGTAACCAGACGCAAGGTGGCACCAGTGCCAAGTCAGGCTGTTTTTGTAGTACCCAGTGGCTCCTGCAATTTGCCATCCAGAAGCGGGGCAGTTGAATTTTGTTTGCTAGAGAAAAGGGCTGTGGTTTGTGTTTGGGGGCCTATGGCTGAGAGTGGCCGGCTGGCCCCTGAAAATCAACGATAGGCAGGATGGTTCCCAGATCCAAGGTGGCACCAGTGCCAAGTAAGGCTGGTTGTATGGTTCAAAGTAACTCCTGCAATCTGCCATCCAGAAGCGGGACAGCTGAGTTTTTTTTGCCAGAGAAAAGGTCCATGGTTTCTTTTTGGGGCATACGGCTGGGAATTGCCGGCTGGCTCCTTAAAATGCTCGATACGCAGGATGGTTCCCAGAGCCAAGGTGGCACCACTGCCAAGTCGGGCTCTTTTTGTAGTACCAAGTGCGTCCTGCAATTTGCCATCCAGAAGAGGGGCAGTTGAGTTTTGTTTGCCAGAGAAAAGGGCCGTTGTTTGTGTTTGGGGGCCTGTGGCTGGGAGTGTTCGGCTGGTTCCTGAATATGTACGATACGCAGGATTGTTCCCAGATCCAAGGTGGCAGCAGTGCCATGTTGTGCTGGTGTGATAGTCCCAAGTGGCTCCTGCAATCTGCCATCCAGAAGTGGGGCAGCTGATTTTTGTTTGCCAGAGAAAAGGTCCGTGGTTTGTTTTTGGGGGCATATGGCTGAGAGTGGCCGGCTGGCCCCTGAAAATCCACGATACACAGGATGGTTCCCAGATCCAAGGTGGCACCTGTGCCAAGTCGGGCTGATTTGATAGTACTAAGTAGCTCCTGCAATCTGCCATGCAGAAGCGGGGCAGCTTACTTTTGTTTGCCAGGGAAACGGGCCGAGGTTTGTGTTGGGGGCCTATGGCTGAGAGTGACCGGCTGGCTCCTGAAAAGCTACAATAGGCAGGATGGTGACCAGACCCATGGTGGCACCAGTGCCAAGTTGGGCTGGTTTGATAGTACCAAGTGGTTCCTGCAATCTGCCATCCAGAAGCAGGGCAGCTGAGTTTTGTTTGCCAGAGAAAAGGGCCTTGGTTTGTGTTTGGGGGCATATGGCTGGGTGTGGCCAGCTGGCTCCTTAAAATGCACGATATGCAACATGGCTCCCAGACCCAAGGTGGCACAAGTGCCAAGTTGGGCTGGTTTGATAGTACCAAGTGGCTCCTGCAATCTTCCATGATCACATGGAGAAATACTTTCTGGTTTCAGCCTCATGCTCTTTCTTCTCTCCCTCAACTTCTCTATCACCTCTCATCTGGTTCACATGCGCTGTCTTCAAGGTCCACAGGCTACTTTTCACAGAATCTTCTGGCCTGATGAAGTAAGGATGATGAATAGAACAGAGCTGGGATCTATTTTCCAGTTTGGATAAAATGCATTCTGCACACAAATCCAAGGAGAACGGGCTGCCCCGATGCCCAGAAAATCTTTCACTCCTGCTAGTGTTCTACGTCAACCGCAACTTAGTCTGAAAGAAAAGCTTTTTCTCTGAGAGCATCTGAGAGGTTTGCATGAAGCACTGATATCTGACATATGCAATTTTGAATAGGAGAGGAAAAAGAAAATGGCAAGGAGTTTTTAATTTTAGTGGTTTCAATTTTAATTTCCGTGCACTTTTTCAAAACTTGTCAGCTCAAATGCCCATCAACATCTTTTAGTCATCTGTAAGTCAGTATTCATATAAAATGTGCTTCAAATCCAAAGAATTTCAAATTTGCACTCCAAGCTTCTATGCCTAGATTTATGATTTCCTACACATATTAGATGAAAGGAAGGCCTTTTTTACTGTGGGAGTGCTGGAACACTGGAACAGGTTGCCCAGAGAAGTTGTGGGTGTCCCATCCCTGAAAGTATTCAAGGTCACCTTGGACGGGGCTTGGAGCAGCAACAAAGGAGAAGCTTGATGGTAGAGAAACAAAGTTGGACTATAGAAGAAACTCGGATTGAAGTATAGGATCAAGTTTTCTCTCAGCTCTTGGGGTAAATTCAAAGTTGTACAAAATGACATTTATCTGTGCTATTCACTACTGTAACAGAAAGTTTCATGAAAACTGTACAGAAGATAGTAAATTTTAAAAGAGATAAGAATTACAGCATAAAATCCATGGGATAGGTTACAACATGAGACACTCTCTAAGAGAAAATCTCTGTGTTTCAGCACTTCATCGGGGTAAGATTTCATGAAGTGCCAAAGAAGGCGGCAAAATATCATTCGGGACATTATTTACTGGAATTCAGCCTGGCCATTAGTAGGAACTGCCTTTGAACATATCATGTAGATATACCACACACACTTTCCCTTCACTGAAAAATTACTGTTTACAACAAATAAGCAATTGACGATCAAAATTGATTGAAAGCATCTTAAACATGTCAAGTATTTCATTGTAGATGATCTGTGATCCAAATGCTTCTTCCACCTTCGAGAGGGACAGAAGAATTCTTCCATATCATGATGGTTTAAAATTGTATCAACCAATGTTTTCTGCTGAAAAGATATCATCTATTTTTTTCTATTTTTGGAAGAAAATATTCCTAGACATACAACAGGTGAGAACTAAGTAATTTTAAAGAAACAAATGAAATGAAAATATTCTGTAAATAGAATGAAATGAAAAGCTGTGTTTTAAATAGGAGCTAAATATTAAACAGAATTTTTGTACCAGGCATTTGAATTACTGCACCAGCTCTTTTGCCCATCAAGAGAGGCATTTAGCATTTCAGTCTTTTCCAAGGTGTTCATGATCTGCTATGCTGATCTCTGTGTGTGCCTAGGTGTGTGTGGAGGGGGGGGCATATGAAGGGGAGTGTGTATGTTTGCTTTACAATTGTTGTGGCAGATTCATGCCTCAGCTCCACATTTTGTTTTAAAAAGGTCACACCGAGTGGATATGAAGTTTACTATCAACAAGAGATCGATTCCCAAATCATCCATTTGACTCTCCCTTATAAATCATGTGCTTTGTTGCATATTTTATCAAATATACTTTCAAGCCAGATGGAGGAAGGAGGATGTGGGAATCCCTCCACCATCTTGCAACTTTTATGTAAGTAGGTTTTCAAGAAAATCATCATTTCTCTTTTAAATATGTCTGGAACAGGCATGATGGTAGTGTCAACCTGTTGGAGTTTTTGTTGCTGGAAGAAGTTGTACAAAAGGATTGGTTTTTACATTGACCAGTTACTGAATCAAGCGCAGGAATACATTGGAAATTTAGCTGGGGGTTCCTTTTCCCAGCAGACTACTTCTAGAACGAGCTTGTACACTGAAGCTGACTCTTTTGCTCTCTTTTTGTTTCTTTCCTATTTTCTTGGCTTCTTTGCCACTATCTAGACAATTTTGGAACTTTGTTCCCAACTAAAATGGTTTCAATAGTCTGATTGTGATCATACATTTTTACAAGGAATTTTTAAAATCTTTCCTCGAGTCCAGAAAGTCAAGGACTTAGATCTTTTTCTTCCCTTATCAATATTGCCATGAAATTGATAAATAAAGACCAACTCTTTATTTTTGTTTTTAACCCACGTAGATAATTCCCATCCATTAATCCATTTTGTGGACCAATAGCTGCCATTCTGATGGAAGCTGTCACTTCTTAACAATAGGCATTCTGTGACTATGTTGACAGCACTTTGGGTGAAGATCCTAACTGGTCTTAGATATACATAGGGAGAAATTTGCTCAGCCAGTGTCAGTCTTAAGCATGCGTATCAGAAGATCTTTCTAGAGCTGGGAATTTTCCCATGAAAGGGATTCAGTTAGGGAAGAGACACTTGTGCCAGAGTTTTACATTCTTCTTGAACACTGCTTAAGGAACTTAGATGCCATGTCCATTTGGATCTCTGTCTGCACAGAACTTTGTCATGCCAGTGCTTTGAAATGCATCTTGAAGAGAATTCACTAGCACAGAATGAAAGAGAGTGGAAGGGGTTGGTGGGGCTAACCAGGCCCAACCCCCCTGCCTAAACCAGGATACCTAGAGCCTCTTGCCCAGGATTCTATCTGGGTGTACTTTTAATGTCTTCAAAGATCCAGGCTCCACAATCTTTCTGGGCAGTCTGTGCCGTGGTTCAGTCACCCTGACAGTAAAGAAACATTTACTGATGTTCAAAGGCAATCTCCTGTATTTCAGTGTGTGCCCACTGCCTCTTGTCTTTTCCCTCAGCATCACTGAAAAGACACTGATTCCCTCCCCTTTGCACTATTGCTTCCATATGTATGTGTGATGCCATGTAGAGGTACGTCAAAAACCTCCCTGAAGCCCAGGCAGATAATATTCCCTTCATCTACCAGTCAAGTTGATTCATCAGAGGAGTTTAAAGTGATGTTCAGCATGAAATTCCCCTGAAAAATCATGCTAACTACATTATTTGGTCATCTGTCATGTGCCTGGCAAGGATTTCCAGGAAGAGCTGCTTCATCAACTTCCTGGGGATAAAAAAGAGGCTGGCTGGTTTGTACTATGGCGAGTCCTCTTAATTGCCTTTTTTGAAGATGGGTGTCATTTGCTAACATCCACTCTTTAGCCTCTCTTGTCGTCTACATCTTAGCAAAACGCTTTTCCACTATGTCTGGCTAGGAAAAACTGTGCCAGCACAGAAAACATCTCCCATCGTGTTCTAGAAGTTGCACGGATGTCTGCCAAGTGTTTGGCAGGAAGAAAAGAAAAGTTGTCCAAAACAGCTTCCAATCGAATGTTCCTGTGATTGGAAAAGTCAGGAGAGTGCAAAGGTACTGTTTTCTATCAGTTGGCAAGGTGCGCACACAATCCCAGTGTTGTACAGCTTGCTTCTTCACCTTCCCGAAGCTGCCGCTCTCGCCGGCTGCCGGAGCCCAAGAAGCGGCTTCTTCGCGCAAAGACGATTGTGCCGCTCACAGTGCTCTCCTTAGCGCGGCTTCTGCCGAAAGACGCCCGGCAGCGGCTCTTACCTCCGGAGAGCACCCTACCTTCGTCTTTAGCTCCTCTTCTCATCTACACCTCGGCAAAAAGCTTCTCCACTATGTCTGGCTAGGAAAAACTGTGCCAGCACAGAAAACATCTCCCATCGTGTTCTAGAAGTTGCACGGATGTCTGCCAAGTGTTTGGCAGGAAGAAAAGAAAAGTTGTCCAAAACAGCTTCCAATCGAATGTTCCTGTGATTGGAAAAGTCAGGAGAGTGCAAAGATACTGTTTTCTATCAGTTGGCAAGGTGCGCACACAATCCCAGTGTTGTACAGCTTGCTTCTTCACCTTCCCGAAGCTGCCGCTCTCGCCGGCTGCCGGAGCCCAAGAAGCGGCTTCTTCGCGCAAAGACGATTGTGCCGCTCACAGGGCTCTCCTTAGCGCGGCTTCTGCCGAAAGACGCCCGGCAGCGGCTCTTACCTCCGGAGAGCATCCTACCTTCGTCTTTCGCGTCTTTTGTAGTCTACATCTTAGCAAAACGCTTTTCCACTATGTCTGGCTAGGAAAAACTGTGCCAGCACAGAAAACATCTCCCATCGTGTTCTAGAAGTTGCACGGATGTCTGCCAAGTGTTTGGCAGGAAGAAAAGAAAAGTTGTCCAAAACAGCTTCCAATCGAATGTTCCTGTGATTGGAAAAGTCAGGAGAGTGCAAAGGTACTGTTTTCTATCAGTTGGCAAGGTGCGCACACAATCCCAGTGTTGTACAGCTTGCTTCTTCACCTTCCCGAAGCTGCCGCTCTCGCCGGCTGCCGGAGCCCAAGAAGCGGCTTCTTCGCGCAAAGACGATTGTGCCGCTCACAGTGCTCTCCTTAGCGCGGCTTCTGCCGAAAGACGCCCGGCAGCGGCTCTTACCTCCGGAGAGCATCCTACCTTCGTCTTTCGCGTCTTTTGTAGTCTACATCTTAGCAAAACGCTTTTCCACTATGTCTGGCTAGGAAAAACTGTGCCAGCACAGAAAACATCTCCCATCGTGTTCTAGAAGTTGCACGGATGTCTGCCAAGTGTTTGGCAGGAAGAAAAGAAAAGTTGTCCAAAACAGCTTCCAATCGAATGTTCCTGTGATTGGAAAAGTCAGGAGAGTGCAAAGATACTGTTTTCTATCAGTTGGCAAGGTGCGCACACAATCCCAGTGTTGTACAGCTTGCTTCTTCACCTTCCCGAAGCTGCCGCTCTCGCCGGCTGCCGGAGCCCAAGAAGCGGCTTCTTCGCGCAAAGACGATTGTGCCGCTCACAGGGCTCTCCTTAGCGCGGCTTCTGCCGAAAGACGCCCGGCAGCGGCTCTTACCTCCGGAGAGCATCCTACCTTCGTCTTTCGCGTCTTTTGTAGTCTACATCTTAGCAAAACGCTTTTCCACTATGTCTGGCTAGGAAAAACTGTGCCAGCACAGAAAACATCTCCCATCGTGTTCTAGAAGTTGCACGGATGTCTGCCAAGTGTTTGGCAGGAAGAAAAGAAAAGTTGTCCAAAACAGCTTCCAATCGAATGTTCCTGTGATTGGAAAAGTCAGGAGAGTGCAAAGGTACTGTTTTCTATCAGTTGGCAAGGTGCGCACACAATCCCAGTGTTGTACAGCTTGCTTCTTCACCTTCCCGAAGCTGCCGCTCTCGCCGGCTGCCGGAGCCCAAGAAGCGGCTTCTTCGCGCAAAGACGATTGTGCCGCTCACAGGGCTCTCCTTAGCGCGGCTTCTGCCGAAAGACGCCCGGCAGCGGCTCTTACCTCCGGAGAGCATCCTACCTTCGTCTTTCGCGTCTTTTGTAGTCTACATCTTAGCAAAACGCTTTTCCACTATGTCTGGCTAGGAAAACCCGTGCCAGCACAGAAAACATCTCCCATCGTGTTCTAGAAGTTGCACGGATGTCTGCCAAGTGTTTGGGAGGAAGAAAAGAAAAGTTGTCCAAAACAGCTTCCAATCGAATGTTCATGTGATTGGAAAAGTCAGGAGAGTGCAAAGGTACTGTTTTCTATCAGTTGGCAAGGTGCGCACACAATCCCAGTGTTGTACAGCTTGCTTCTTCACCTTCCCGAAGCTGCCGCTCTCGCCGGCTGCCGGAGCCCAAGAAGCGGCTTCTTCGCGCAAAGACGATTGTGCCGCTCACAGGGCTCTCCTTAGCGCGGCTTCTGCCGAAAGACGCCCGGCAGCGGCTTTTACCTCCGGAGAGCATCCTACCTTCGTCTTTCGCGTCTTTTGTAGTCTACATCTTAGCAAAACGCTTTTCCACTATGTCTGGCTAGGAAAAACTGTGCCAGCACAGAAAACATCTCCCATCGTGTTCTAGAAGTTGCACGGATGTCTGCCAAGTGTTTGGCAGGAAGAAAAGAAAAGTTGTCCAAAACAGCTTCCAATCGAATGTTCCTGTGATTGGAAAAGTCAGGAGAGTGCAAAGGTACTGTTTTCTATCAGTTGGCAAGGTGCGCACACAATCCCAGTGTTGTACAGCTTGCTTCTTCACCTTCCCGAAGCTGCCGCTTTCGCCGGCTGCCGGAGCCCAAGAAGCGGCTTCTTCGCGCAAAGACGATTGTGCCGCTCACAGTGCTCTCCTTAGCGCAGCTTCTGCCGAAAGACGCCCGGCAGCGGCTCTTACCTCCTGAGAGTGGCAGCTTCGGGAAGGTGAAGAAGCAAGCTGTACAACACTGGGATTGTGTGCGCACCTTGCCAACTGATAGAAAACAGTACCTTTGCACTCTCCTGACTTTTCCAATCACAGGAACATTCGATTGGAAGCTGTTTTGGACAACTTTTCTTTTCTTCCTCCCAAACACTTGGCAGACATCCGTGCAACTTCTAGAACACGATGGGAGATGTTTTCTGTGCTGGCACGGGTTTTCCTAGCCAGACATAGTGGAAAAGCGTTTTGCTAAGATGTAGACTACAAAAGACGCGAAAGACGAAGGTAGGATGCTCTCCGGAGGTAAGAGCCGCTGCCGGGCGTCTTTCGGCAGAAGCCGCGCTAAGGAGAGCCCTGTGAGCGGCACAATCGTCTTTGCGCGAAGAAGCCGCTTCTTGGGCTCCGGCAGCCGGCGAGAGCGGCAGCTTCGGGAAGGTGAAGAAGCAAGCTGTACAACACTGGGATTGTGTGCGCACCTTGCCAACTGATAGAAAACAGTACCTTTGCACTCTCCTGACTTTTCCAATCACAGGAACATTCGATTGGAAGCTGTTTTGGACAACTTTTCTTTTCTTCCTGCCAAACACTTGGCAGACATCCGTGCAACTTCTAGAACACGATGGGAGATGTTTTCTGTGCTGGCACAGTTTTTCCTAGCCAGACATAGTGGAAAAGCGTTTTGCTAAGATGTAGACTACAAAAGACGCGAAAGACGAAGGTAGGATGCTCTCCGGAGGTAAGAGCCGCTGCCGGGCGTCTTTCGGCAGAAGCCGCGCTAAGGAGAGCCCTGTGAGCGGCACAATCGTCTTTGCGCGAAGAAGCCGCTTCTTGGGCTCCGGCAGCCGGCGAGAGCGGCAGCTTCGGGAAGGTGAAGAAGCAAGCTGTACAACACTGGGATTGTGTGCGCACCTTGCCAACTGATAGAAAACAGTACCTTTGCACTCTCCTGACTTTTCCAATCACAGGAACATTCGATTGGAAGCTGTTTTGGACAACTTTTCTTTTCTTCCTGCCAAACACTTGGCAGACATCCGTGCAACTTCTAGAACACGATGGGAGATGTTTTCTGTGCTGGCACAGTTTTTCCTAGCCAGACATAGTGGAAAAGCGTTTTGCTAAGATGTAGACTACAAAAGACGCGAAAGACGAAGGTAGGATGCTCTCCGGAGGTAAGAGCCGCTGCCGGGCGTCTTTCGGCAGAAGCCGCGCTAAGGAGAGCCCTGTGAGCGGCACAATCGTCTTTGCGCGAAGAAGCCGCTTCTTGGGCTCCGGCAGCCGGCGAGAGCGGCAGCTTCGGGAAGGTGAAGAAGCAAGCTGTACAACACTGGGATTGTGTGCGCACCTTGCCAACTGATAGAAAACAGTATCTTTGCACTCTCCTGACTTTTCCAATCACAGGAACATTCGATTGGAAGCTGTTTTGGACAACTTTTCTTTTCTTCCTGCCAAACACTTGGCAGACATCCGTGCAACTTCTAGAACACGATGGGAGATGTTTTCTGTGCTGGCACAGTTTTTCCTAGCCAGACATAGTGGAAAAGCGTTTTGCTAAGATGTAGACTACAAAAGACGCGAAAGACGAAGGTAGGATGCTCTCCGGAGGTAAGAGCCGCTGCCGGGCGTCTTTCGGCAGAAGCCGCGCTAAGGAGAGCACTGTGAGCGGCACAATCGTCTTTGCGCGAAGAAGCCGCTTCTTGGGCTCCGGCAGCCGGCGAGAGCGGCAGCTTCGGGAAGGTGAAGAAGCAAGCTGTACAACACTGGGATTGTGTGCGCACCTTGCCAACTGATAGAAAACAGTACCTTTGCACTCTCCTGACTTTTCCAATCACAGGAACATTCGATTGGAAGCTGTTTTGGACAACTTTTCTTTTCTTCCTGCCAAACACTTGGCAGACATCCGTGCAACTTCTAGAACACGATGGGAGATGTTTTCTGTGCTGGCACAGTTTTTCCTAGCCAGACATAGTGGAGAAGCTTTTTGCCGAGGTGTAGATGAGAAGAGGAGCTAAAGACGAAGGTAGGGTGCTCTCCGGAGGTAAGAGCCGCTGCCGGGCGTCTTTCGGCAGAAGCCGCGCTAAGGAGAGCACTGTGAGCGGCACAATCGTCTTTGCGCGAAGAAGCCGCTTCTTGGGCTCCGGCAGCCGGCGAGAGCGGCAGCTTCGGGAAGGTGAAGAAGCAAGCTGTACAACACTGGGATTGTGTGCGCACCTTGCCAACTGATAGAAAACAGTACCTTTGCACTCTCCTGACTTTTCCAATCACAGGAACATTCGATTGGAAGCTGTTTTGGACAACTTTTCTTTTCTTCCTGCCAAACACTTGGCAGACATCCGTGCAACTTCTAGAACACGATGGGAGATGTTTTCTGTGCTGGCACAGTTTTTCCTAGCCAGACATAGTGGAAAAGCGTTTTGCTAAGATGTAGACGACAAGAGAGGCTAAAGAGTGGATGTTAGCAAATGACACCCATCTTCAAAAAAGGCAATTAAGAGGACTCGCCATAGTACAAACCAGCCAGCCTCTTTTTTATCCCCAGGAAGTTGATGAAGCAGCTCTTCCTGGAAATCCTTGCCAGGCACATGACAGATGACCAAATAATGTAGTTAGCATGATTTTTCAGGGGAATTTCATGCTGAACATCTCTTTAAACTCCTCTGATGAATCAACTTGACTGGTAGATGAAGGGAATATTATCTGCCTGGGCTTCAGGGAGGTTTCTGACGTACCTCTACATGGCATCACACATACATATGGAAGCAATAGTGCAAAGGGGAGGGAATCAGTGTCTTTTCAGTGATGCTGAGGGAAAAGACAAGAGGCAGTGGGCACACACTGAAATACAGGAGATTGCCTTTGAACATCAGTAAATGTTTCTTTACTGTCAGGGTGACTGAACCACGGCACAGACTGCCCAGAAAGATTGTGGAGCCTGGATCTTTGAAGACATTAAAAGTACACCCAGATAGAATCCTGGGCAAGAGGCTCTAGGTATCCTGGTTTAGGCAGGGGGGTTGGGCCTGGTTAGCCCCACCAACCCCTTCCACTCTCTTTCATTCTGTGCTAGTGAATTCTCTTCAAGATGCATTTCAAAGCACTGGCATGACAAAGTTCTGTGCAGACAGAGATCCAAATGGACATGGCATCTAAGTTCCTTAAGCAGTGTTCAAGAAGAATGTAAAACTCTGGCACAAGTGTCTCTTCCCTAACTGAATCCCTTTCATGGGAAAATTCCCAGCTCTAGAAAGATCTTCTGATACGCATGCTTAAGACTGACACTGGCTGAGCAAATTTCTCCCTATGTATATCTAAGACCAGTTAGGATCTTCACCCAAAGTGCTGTCAACATAGTCACAGAATGCCTATTGTTAAGAAGTGACAGCTTCCATCAGAATGGCAGCTATTGGTCCACAAAATGGATTAATGGATGGGAATTATCTACGTGGGTTAAAAACAAAAATAAAGAGTTGGTCTTTATTTATCAATTTCATGGCAATATTGATAAGGGAAGAAAAAGATCTAAGTCCTTGACTTTCTGGACTCGAGGAAAGATTTTAAAAATTCCTTGTAAAAATGTATGATCACAATCAGACTATTGAAACCATTTTAGTTGGGAACAAAGTTCCAAAATTGTCTAGATAGTGGCAAAGAAGCCAAGAAAATAGGAAAGAAACAAAAAGAGAGCAAAAGAGTCAGCTTCAGTGTACAAGCTCGTTCTAGAAGTAGTCTGCTGGGAAAAGGAACCCCCAGCTAAATTTCCAATGTATTCCTGCGCTTGATTCAGTAACTGGTCAATGTAAAAACCAATCCTTTTGTACAACTTCTTCCAGCAACAAAAACTCCAACAGGTTGACACTACCATCATGCCTGTTCCAGACATATTTAAAAGAGAAATGATGATTTTCTTGAAAACCTACTTACATAAAAGTTGCAAGATGGTGGAGGGATTCCCACATCCTCCTTCCTCCATCTGGCTTGAAAGTATATTTGATAAAATATGCAACAAAGCACATGATTTATAAGGGAGAGTCAAATGGATGATTTGGGAATCGATCTCTTGTTGATAGTAAACTTCATATCCACTCGGTGTGACCTTTTTAAAACAAAATGTGGAGCTGAGGCATGAATCTGCCACAACAATTGTAAAGCAAACATACACACTCCCCTTCATATGCCCCCCCCTCCACACACACCTAGGCACACACAGAGATCAGCATAGCAGATCATGAACACCTTGGAAAAGACTGAAATGCTAAATGCCTCTCTTGATGGGCAAAAGAGCTGGTGCAGTAATTCAAATGCCTGGTACAAAAATTCTGTTTAATATTTAGCTCCTATTTAAAACACAGCTTTTCATTTCATTCTATTTACAGAATATTTTCATTTCATTTGTTTCTTTAAAATTACTTAGTTCTCACCTGTTGTATGTCTAGGAGTATTTTCTTCCAAAAATAGAAAAAAATAGATGATATCTTTTCAGCAGAAAACATTGGTTGATACAATTTTAAACCATCATGATATGGAAGAATTCTTCTGTCCCTCTCGAAGGTGGAAGAAGCATTTGGATCACAGATCATCTACAATGAAATACTTGACATGTTTAAGATGCTTTCAATCAATTTTGATCGTCAATTGCTTATTTGTTGTAAACAGTAATTTTTCAGTGAAGGGAAAGTGTGTGTGGTATATCTACATGATATGTTCAAAGGCAGTTCCTACTAATGGCCAGGCTGAATTCCAGTAAATAATGTCCCGAATGATATTTTGCCGCCTTCTTTGGCACTTCATGAAATCTTACCCCGATGAAGTGCTGAAACACAGAGATTTTCTCTTAGAGAGTGTCTCATGTTGTAACCTATCCCATGGATTTTATGCTGTAATTCTTATCTCTTTTAAAATTTACTATCTTCTGTACAGTTTTCATGAAACTTTCTGTTACAGTAGTGAATAGCACAGATAAATGTCATTTTGTACAACTTTGAATTTACCCCAAGAGCTGAGAGAAAACTTGATCCTATACTTCAATCCGAGTTTCTTCTATAGTCCAACTTTGTTTCTCTACCATCAAGCTTCTCCTTTGTTGCTGCTCCAAGCCCCGTCCAAGGTGACCTTGAATACTTTCAGGGATGGGACACCCACAACTTCTCTGGGCAACCTGTTCCAGTGTTCCAGCACTCCCACAGTAAAAAAGGCCTTCCTTTCATCTAATATGTGTAGGAAATCATAAATCTAGGCATAGAAGCTTGGAGTGCAAATTTGAAATTCTTTGGATTTGAAGCACATTTTATATGAATACTGACTTACAGATGACTAAAAGATGTTGATGGGCATTTGAGCTGACAAGTTTTGAAAAAGTGCACGGAAATTAAAATTGAAACCACTAAAATTAAAAACTCCTTGCCATTTTCTTTTTCCTCTCCTATTCAAAATTGCATATGTCAGATATCAGTGCTTCATGCAAACCTCTCAGATGCTCTCAGAGAAAAAGCTTTTCTTTCAGACTAAGTTGCGGTTGACGTAGAACACTAGCAGGAGTGAAAGATTTTCTGGGCATCGGGGCAGCCCGTTCTCCTTGGATTTGTGTGCAGAATGCATTTTATCCAAACTGGAAAATAGATCCCAGCTCTGTTCTATTCATCATCCTTACTTCATCAGGCCAGAAGATTCTGTGAAAAGTAGCCTGTGGACCTTGAAGACAGCGCATGTGAACCAGATGAGAGGTGATAGAGAAGTTGAGGGAGAGAAGAAAGAGCATGAGGCTGAAACCAGAAAGTATTTCTCCACGTGATCATGGAAGATTGCAGGAGCCACTTGGTACTATCAAACCAGCCCAACTTGGCACTGGTGCCACCTTGGGTCTGGGAGCCATGTTGCATATCGTGCATTTTAAGGAGCCAGCTGGCCACACCCAGCCATATGCCCCCAAACACAAACCAAGGCCCTTTTCTCTGGCAAACAAAACTCAGCTGCCCTGCTTCTGGATGGCAGATTGCAGGAACCACTTGGTACTATCAAACCAGCCCAACTTGGCACTGGTGCCACCATGGGTCTGGTCACCATCCTGCCTATTGTAGCTTTTCAGGAGCCAGCCGGTCACTCTCAGCCATAGGCCCCGAGACACAAAACTCGGCCCGTTTCCCTGGCAAACAAAAGTAAGCTGCCCCGCTTCTGGATGGCAGATTGCAGGAGCTACTTAGTACTATCAAATCAGCCCGACTTGGCACAGGTGCCACCTTGGATCTGGGAACCATCCTGTGTATCGTGGATTTTCAGGGGCCAGCCAGCCACTCTCAGCCATATGCCCCCAAAAACAAACCACGGACCTTTTCTCTGGCAAACAAAAATCAACTGCCCCACTTCTGGATGGCAGATTGCAGGAGCCACTTGGGACTATCACACCAGCACAACATGGCACTGCTGCCAACTTGGATCTCGGAACAATCCTACGTATCGTACATATTCAGGAACCAGCCGAACACTCCCAGCCACAGGCCCCCAAACACAAACAAAGGCCCATTTCCCTGGAAAACAAAACTCAGCTGCCCCGCTTCTGGATGGCAGTTTGCAGGAGCCACTTGGTACTATCAAACCAGCCCAACTTGGCACTGGTGCCACCTTGGGTCTGGGAACCATCCTGCGTATCGTGGATTTTAAGGAGCCAGCCGGCTACTCCCAGCCACAGGCCCCCAACAAAAACCACGGCCCTTTTTTCTGGCAAACAAAACTTAGCTGCCTCACTTCTGGATGGCAGATTGCAGGAGCCACTTGGTGTAATCAAACCAGCCCGACTTGGCACTGGTGCCACCTTGGGTCTGGGAACCATCCTGCGTATCGTGGATTCTAAGGAGCCAGCCGGCCACTGCCAGCCACAGGCCCCCAAACAAAATCAACGGCGCTGTTCCCTGGAAAACAAAACACGCCTGCCAACTTTTTGATGGAGTTTGCAGGAGCCACTTGGTACTATCAAACCAGCCCGACTTGGCACTGGTGCCACCTTGGGTCTGGGAAACATCCTGCGTATCGTGGATTCTTAGGAGCCAGCCGGCCACTCCTAGCCACAGGCCCCCAAACAAAAACCTAGGCCTATTTCTCTGGCAAACAAAAGTAAGCTGCCCCGCTTCTGGATGGCAGATTGCAGGAGCCACTTGGTACTATCAAACCAGCCCAACTTGGCACTGGTGCCACCTTGGATCTGGGAACCATGCTGTGTATCGTGGATATTCAGGGGCCAGCCGGCCACTCTCAGCCATATGTCCCCAAACAGAAACCTCGGCCCGTTTCTCTGGCAAACAAAACTCAACTGCCCCTCTTCTGGATGGCAAATTGCAGGATGAACTTGATACTAAAACCGCAGGCCGACTTGGTAGTGGTGACACCTTGGGCCTGGGAACCATCATGCGTATCGAGCATTTTAAGGAGCCAGCCGGCCACTCCCAGCAATATGCCCCCAAAAACAATCCACGGAATTTTTCTCTGGCAAACAAAATCAGCTGCCCCGCTTCTGGATGGCAGATTGCAGGAGCCACTTTGCACCATCAAACCAGCCCGACTTGGCACTGGTGCCACCTTGCATCTGGGAACCATGCTGCCTAGCGTGGATTTTCAGGAGCCAGCCGGCCACTCTCAGCCATAGGCCCCCAAACAAAACCCACGGCCCGTTTCCCTGGCAAACAAAATTAAGCTGCCCCGCTTCTGGATGGCAGATTGCAGGAACCACTTGGTACTAACAAACCAGCTCGACTTGGCTCTGGTGCCACCTTGGGTCTGGGAACCATCATGCGTATCATGGGTTCAAAGGAGCCAGCCGGCCACTCCCAGCCACAGGCCCCCAAATACAAACAACGGCGCTTTTCCCTGGAAAACAAATCTCGCCTGCCAACTTTTTCATGGCAGATTGCAGGAGCCACTTGGTACTATCAAACCAGCCCAACTTGGCACTGGTGCCACCATGGGTCTGGTCACCATCCTGCCTATTGTAGCTTTCCAGGAGCCAGCCGGTCACTCCCAGCCATAGGTCCCCAGTCACAAACCTCGGCCCGTTTCCCTGGCAAACAAAAGTAAGCTGCCCCGCTTCTGGATGGCAGATTGCAGGAGCCCCTTGGTACTATCAAACCAGCCAAACTTGGCACTGGTGCCACCTCTGGTCTGGGAACCATGCTGCGTAACGCAGATTCTAAGGCGCCAGTCGGCCACTCCCAGCCACAAGCCCCCAAACACAAACAACGGCGCTATTCTCTGGCAAACAAAACTCCACTGCCCCTCTTCTGGATGGCAAATTGCAGGACGCACTTGGTACTATAAAAACAGCCCGACTTGGCACTGGTGCCACCTTGGGTCTGGGAACCATCCTGCGTACCGATCTTTTTAATGAGACAGCCGGTCACTCCCAGCCATATGCCCCCAAACACAACCCACGGCCCTTTTCTCTGGCAAACAAAACTCAACTGCACCGCTTCTGGATGGCAGATTGCAGGAGCCACTTGGTACTATCAAACCAGCCCGACTTGGCACTGGTGCCACCTTGGGTCTGGGAACCATCCTGCGTATTGTGGGTTGTCAGGAGCCAGCCGAACACTCTCGGCCACAGACCCCAATCAAAAACAACGGCCCGTTTCACAGGCAAACAAAACTCAGCTGCCCCGCTTCTGGATGGGAGATTGCAGGAGGCACTTGACACTGTGAAACCAGCCCCACTTGGCACTGGTGCCACCTTGGGTCTGGGAACCATGCTGCGTATCATGGATTTTCAGGAGCCAGCCGGCCACTCCCAGCCACAGGCCCCCAAACACAAACCACAGCTTTTTTCTCTGGCAAACAAAATTCAGCTGCCCCGCTTCTGGATGGCAGATTGCAGGAGCCACTTGGGACTATCACACCAGCACAACATGGCACTGCTGCCACCTTGGATCTGGGAACCATCCGTCCTATCGTGGATTTTCAGGGGCCAGCCGGTCACTCTCAGCCATAGGCCCCAAACACAAACCACGGCCCTTTTCTCTGGAAAACAAAACTCAACTGCCCCTCTTCTGGATGGCAGATTGCAGGAGCCACTGGGTACTATGAAACCAGCCCTACTTGGCACTGGTGCCACCTTGGGTCTGGGAACCATGCTGCGTATCATGGATTTTCAGGAGCCAGTCGGCCACTGCCAGCCACAGGCCCCGAAACACAAACAACAGCCTTTTTCTCTGGCAAACAAAATTCAGCTGCCCCGCTTCTGGATGGCAGATTGCAGGAACCACTTGGTACTAACAAACCAGCCCGACTTGGCACTGGTGCCACCTTGGGTCTGGGAACCATCCTGCGTATCGTGGATTCTAAGGAGCCAGCTGGCCAGTCCCAGCCACAGGCCCCAAAACACACACAACGGTGCTTTTCCCTGGAAAACTAAACTCGCCTGCCAAACATTTGATGGCAGATTGCAGGAGCCACTTGGTACTATCAAACCAGCCCAACTTGGCACTGGTGCCACCATGGGTCTGGTCACCATCCTGCCTATCGTAGCTTTTCAGGAGCCAGCCGGTCACTCCCAGCCATAGGCCCTGAGACACAAACCTCGGCCCGTTTCCCTGGCAAACAAAAGTAAGCTGCCCCGCTTCTGGATGGCAGATTGCAGGAACCACTTGGTAGTATCAAACCAGCCCGACTTTGCACTGTTGCCACCTTGGGTCTGGGAACCATCCGGCGTATCGTGTGTTGAAAGGAGCCAGCCGGCCACTCCCAGCCACAGGCCTCCAATCAAAAACAACGGCGCTTTTCCCTGGAAAACAAAACTCAACTGCCCTTCTTCTGGATGGAAAATTGCAGGACGCACTTGGTACTACAAAAACAGCCAAACTAGGCAATGGTGCCACCATGGATCTGGGAACCATCCTGCGTATCGAGCTTCTTAAGGAGCCAGCCGGCCACTCCCAGCCATATGCCCCCAAAAACAAACCACGGAACTTTACTCTGGCAAACAAAGATCCGCTGCCCCCCGTCAGGATGGCAGATTGCAGGAGCCACTTGGTACTATCAAACGAGCCCGACTTGGCCCTGGTGCCACCTTGAGTCTGGGAACCATCCTGCGTATTGTGGATTGTCAGTAGCCAGTCGACCATTCTCGGCCACAGACCCCAATCAAAAACAACGGCCGGTTCACAGGCAAAAGAACTCAGCTGCCCCGTTTCTGGATGGGAGACTGCATGAGGCACTTGACACTGTCAAACCAGCCCCACTTGGCACTGGTGCCATCTTGGGTCTGGGAACCATGCTGCGTATCATGGATTTTCAGGAGCCAACTGGCCACTGCCAGCCACAGGCCCCCAAACACAAACCTCGGCCCGTTTCCCTGGAAAACAAAAGTAAGCTACCCCGCTTCTGGATGGCAGATTGCAGGAACCACTTGGTACTATCAAACCAGCCCGACTTGGCACTGGTGCCATCTTGGGTCTGGGAACCATCCTGCGTATCGTGGATTCTAAGGAGCCAGCCGGCCACTCCCAGCCACAGGCCCGCAAACACAAACAACGGCGCTTTTCCCTGGAAAACAAAACTCGCCTGCCAACGTTTTGATGGCAGATTGCAGGAGCCACTTGGTACTATCAAATCAGCCCAACTTGGCACTGGTGCCACCATGGGTCTGGTCACCATCCTGCCTATCGTAGCTTTTCACGAGCCAGCCGGTCACTCCCAGCCATAGGCCTCTAGACAAAAACCTCGGCCCGTTTCCCTGGCAAAAAAAAGTAAGCTACCCCGCTACTGGATGGCAGATTGCAGGAGCCACTTTGCACCATCAAACTAGCCCGACTTGGCACTGGTGCCACCTCTGGTCTGGGAACAATGCTGCGTATCGTGGATTCTAAGGAGCCAGCCGGCCACTCCCAGCCACAGGCCCCCAAACACAAACAACGGCGCTTTTTCCTGGAAAACAAAACTCGCCTGCCAACTTTTTGATGGCAGATTGCAGGAGCCACTTGGTACTATCAAACCAGCCCAACTTGGCACTGGTGCCACCATGGGTCTGGTCACCATCCTGCCTATCGTAGCTTTTCAGGACCTAGCAGGTCACTCCCAGCCATAGGCCCCCAGACAAAAAGCTCGGCCCATTTCCCTGGCAAACAAAAGTAAGCTGCCCCGCTTCTGGATGGCAGATTGCAGGATCCACTTGTTATAATCAAACCAGCCCAACTTGGCACTGGTGCCACCTTGGGTCTGGGAACCATCCTGCGTATCGTGGATTCTAAGGAGCCAGCTGGCTACTCCCAGCCACAGGCCCCCAAACACAAACAACGGCGCTTTTCCCTGGAAAACAAAACTCGCCTGACAACTTTTTGATGGCAGATTGCAGGAGCTACTTGGTACTATCAAACCAGCCCAACTTGGCACTGGTGCCACCTCTGGTCGGGTCACCATCCTGCCTATCGTAGCTTTTCAGGAGCCAGCCGGTCACTCCCAGCCATAGGCCCCCAGACAAAAACCTCGGCCCGTTTCCCTGGCAAACAAAAGTAAGCTGCCCCGCTTCTGGATGGCAGATTGCAGGACGCAATTGGTACTATCAAACCAGCCCAACTTGGAAATGGTGCCACCTTGGGTCTGGGAACCATCCTGCGTATCGTGGATTCTAAGGAGCCAGCCGGTCACTCCCAGCCACAGGCCCCCAAATACAAACCACAGCGCTTTTCCCTGGAAAACAAAACTCGCCTGCCAACTTTTTGATGACAGATTGCAGGAGCCACTTGGTACTATCAAATCAGCCCAACTTGGCACTGGTGCCACCATGGGTCTGGTCACCATCCTGCCTATCGTAGCTTTTCAGGAGCCAGCCGGTCACTCCCAGCCATAGGCCCCCAGACACAAACCTCGGCCCGTTTCCCTGGCAAACAAAAGTAAGCTGCCCCGCTTCTGGATGGCAGATTGCAGGAGCCACTTTGCACCATCAAACTGGCCCGACTTGTCACTGGTGCCACCTCAGGTCTGGGAACCATCCTGAGTATCGTGGATTCCAATTAGCAAGACGACCACTCCCAGCCACAGGCCCCCAAACACAAAGAACGGCGCTTTTCCCTGGAAAACAAAACTCGCCTGCCAACTTTTTGATGGCAGATTGCAGGAGCCACTTGGTACTATCAAACCAGCCCAACTTGGCACTGGTGCCACCATGGGTCTGGTCACCATCCTGCCTATCGTAGCTTTTCAGGAGCCAGCCGGTCACTCCCAGCCATAGGCCCCCAGACACAAAGCTCGGCCCGTTTCCCTGGCAAACAAAAGTAAGCTGCCCCGCTTCTGGATGGCAGATTGCAGGATCCACTTGTTATTATCAAACCAGCCCGACTTGGTACTGGTGCCACCTCTGGTCTGGGAACCATCCTGCGTATCGTGGATTCTAAGGAGCCAGCCGGCCACTCCCAGCCACAGGCCCCCAAAAAAAAACAACGGCGCTTTTCCCTGGAAAACAAAACTCGCCTGCCAACATTTTGATGGCAGATTGCAGGAACCACTTGGTACTATCAAACCAGCCCAACTTGGCACTGGTGCCACCTTGGGTCTGGGAACCATCCGGCGTATCGTGTGTTGAAAGGAGCCAGCCGGCCACTCCAGCCACAGGCCCGCAGACAAAAACAACGGCGCTTTTCCCTGGAAAACAAA
This sequence comes from Melospiza melodia melodia, assembly GCF_035770615.1. Classification (NCBI taxonomy): domain Eukaryota; kingdom Metazoa; phylum Chordata; class Aves; order Passeriformes; family Passerellidae; genus Melospiza; species Melospiza melodia. The sequence goes on along the minus strand of NC_086196.1, from coordinate 75,612,109 downwards.
ACTCGCCTGCTGACTTTTTGATGGAAGATTGCAGGAGCCACTTTGTACTTTGAAATCAGCCGAACATGGCTCTGGTGCCACCATGGGTCTGGTCACCATCCTGCCTATCGTAGCTTTTCACGAGCCAGCCGGTCACTCCCAGCCATAGGCCCCCAGACACAAAGCTCGGCCCGTTTCCCTGGCAAACAAAAGTAAGCTGCCCCGCTTCTGGATGGCAGATTGCAGGACGCACTTGGTACTATCAAACCAGCCCAACTTGGCACTGGTGCCACCTCAGGTCTGGGAACCATCCTGCGTATTGTGGATTCTAAGGAGCCAGCCGGCCACTCCCAGCCACAGGCCCCCAAACACAAACAACGGCGCTTTTCCCTAGAAAACAAAACTCGCCTGCCAAATTTTGATGGCAGATTCCCGGAGCCACTTGGTACTATCAAACCAGCCCAACTTGGCACTGGTGCCACCATGGGTCTGGTCACCATCCTGCCTATCGTAGCTTTTCAGGAGCCAGCCGGTCACTCCCAGCCATAGACCCCAGACACAAAGCTCGGCCCGTTTCCCTGGCAAACAAAAGTAAGCTGCCCCGCTTCTGGATGGCAGATTGCAGGAGCCACTTTGCACCATCAAACTAGCCGGACTTGGCACTGGTGCCACCTCAGGTCTGGGAACCATCCTGCGTATCGTGGATTCTAAGGAGCCAGCCGGCCACTCCCACCCACAGGCCCTCAAACACAAACAATGTCGCTTTTCCCTGGAAAACAAAACTCGCCTGACAACTTTTTGATGGCAGATTGCAGGAGCCACTTGGTACTATCAAACCAGCCCAACTTGGCACTGGTGCCACCATGGGTCTGGTCACCATCCTGCCTATCGTAGCTTTTCAGGAGCCAGCCGGTCACTCCCAGCCATAGGCCCCCAGACAAATACCTCGGCCCGTTTCCCTGGAAAACAAAAGTAAGCTGCCCCACTTCTGGATGGCAGATTGCAGGACGCACTTGGTACTATCAAACCAGCCCGACTTGGCACTGGTGCCACGTCAAGTCTGGGAACCATCCTGCGTATCGTGGATTCTAAGGAGCCAGCCGGCCACTCCCAGCCACAGGCCCTCAAACACAAACAACGACGCTTTTCCCTGGAAAAGAAAACTCGCCTGCCAACTTTTTGATGGCAGATTGCAGGAGCCACTTGGTACTATCAAACCAGCCCAACTTGGCACTGGTGCCACCATGGGTCTGGTCACCATCCTGCCTATCGTAGCTTTTCAGGAGCCAGCCGGTCACTCCCAGCCATAGGCCCCAAGACACAAAGCTCGGCCCGTTTCCCTGGCAAAAAAAAGAAAGCTGCCCCGCTTCTGGATGGCAGATTGCCAGACGCACTTGGTACTATCAAACCAGCCCAATGCGGCACTGGTGCCACCTCTGGTCTGGGAACCATCCTGCGTATCGTGGATTCTAATTAGCCATCCGGCCACTCCCAGCCACAGGCCCCCAAACACAAACAATGACGCTTTTCCCTGGAAAACAAAACTCGCCTGCCAAATTTTGATGACAGATTGCAGGAGCCACTTGGTGCTATCAAACCAGCCTAACTTGGCACTGGTGCCACCATGGGTCTGGTCACCATCCTGCACATCGTAGCTCTTCAGGAACCAGCCGGTCATTCCCAGCCATAGGCCCCCAGACACAAAGCTCGACCCGTTTCCGTGGCAAACAAAAGTAAGCTGCCCCGCTTCTGGATGGCAGATTGCAGGAGCCACTTGGTATAATCAAACCAGCCCGACTTTGCACTGGTGCCACCTCTGGTCTGGGAACCATCCTGCGTATCGTGGATTCTAAGGAGCCAGCCGGCCACTCCCAGCCGCAGGCCCTCAAACCCAAAACACGGCGCTTTTCCCTGGAAAACAAAACTCGCCTGCCAAATTTTGATGGCAGATTGCAGGAGCCACTTGGTACTATCAAACCAGCCCAACTTGGCACTGGTGCCACCATGGGTCTGGTCACCATCCTGCCTATGGTAGCTTTTCAGGAGCCATCCGGTCACTCCCAGCCATAGGCCCCCAGACACAAACCTCGGCCCGTTTCCCTGGCAAACAAAAGTAAGCTGCCCCGCTTCTTGATGGCAGATTGCAGGAACCACTTGGTATTATCAAACCAGCCCAACTTGGCACTGGTGCCACCTTGGGTCTGGATACCATGCTGCGTATCGTGGATTCTAAGGAGCCAGCCGGCCACTCCCAGCCACAGGCCCCCAAACACAAACAACGGCGCTTTTCCCTGGAAAATAAAACTCGCCTGCCAACTTTTTGATGGCAGATTGCAGGAGCAACTTGCTACTATCAAATCAGCCCAACTTGGCACTGGTGCCACCATGGGTCTGGTCACCATCCTGCCTATCGTAGCTTTTCAGGAGCCAGCCGGTCACTCCCAGCCATAGGCCCCCAGACAAAAACCTCGGCCATTTTCCCTGGCAAACAAAAGTAAGCTACCCCGCTTCTGCTTGGCAGATTGCAGGAGCCACTTTGCAGCATCAAACTAGCCCGACTTGGCACTGGTGCCACGTCAGGTCTGGGAACCATCCTGCGTATCGTGGATTCCAATTAGCAAGCCGGCCACTCTCAGCCACAGGCCCCCAAACACAAACAACGGCGCTTTTCCCTGGAAATCAAAACTCGCCTGCCAAATTTTTGATGGCAGATTGCAGGAGCCACTTGGTAATATCAAATCAGCCCAACTTGGCACTGGTGCCACCATGGGTCTGGTCACCATCCTGCCTATCGTAGCTTTTCAGGAGCCAGCCGGTCACTCCCAGCCATAGGCCCCCAGACACAAACCTCGGCCCGTTTCCCTGGAAAACAAAAGTAAGCTGCCCCGCTTCTGGATGGCAGATTGCAGGAGCCACTTTGCACCATCAAACTGGCCCGACTTGTCACTGGTGCCACCTCAGGTCTGGGAACCATCCTGCGTATCGTGGATTTTCAGGGGCCAGCCAGCCACTCTCAGCCATATGCCCCCAAAAACAAACCACGGACCTTTTCTCTGGCAAACAAAAATCAACTGCCCCACTTCTGGATGGCAGATTGCAGGAGCCACTTGGGACTATCACACCAGCACAACATGGCACTGCTGCCAACTTGGATCTCGGAACAATCCTACGTATCGTACATATTCAGGAACCAGCCGAACACTCCCAGCCACAGGCCCCCAAACACAAACAAAGGCCCATTTCCCTGGAAAACAAAACTCAGCTGCCCCGCTTCTGGATGGCAGTTTGCAGGAGCCACTTGGGACTATCAAACCAGCCCGACTTGGTAATGGTACCACCTTGGATCTGGGAACCATCCGGCGTATCGTGGATTTTCAGGGGCCAGCCGGTCATTCCCAGCCATATGCCCCCAAACACAAACCTCGGCCCTTTTCTCTGGCAAACAAAACTCAACTGCCCCTCTTCTGGATGGCAAATTGCAGGACGCACTTGGTACTACAAAAAGAGCCCGACTTGGCAGTGGTGCCCCCTTGGCTCTGGGAACCATCCTGCGTATCGAGCATTTTAAGGAGCCAGCCGGCAATTCCCAGCCGTATGCCCCAAAAAGAAACCATGGACATTTTCTCTGGCAAAAAAAACTCAGCTGTCCCGCTTCTGGATGGCAGATTGCAGGAGTCACTTTGAACCCTACAACCAGCCTTACTTGGCACTGGTGCCACCTTGGATCTGGGAACCATCCTGCCTATCGTTGATTTTCAGGGGCCAGCCGGCCACTCTCAGCCATAGGCCCCCAAACACAAACCACAGCCCTTTTCTCTAGCAAACAAAATTCAACTGCCCCGCTTCTGGATGGCAAATTGCAGGAGCCACTGGGTACTACAAAAACAGCCTGACTTGGCACTGGTGCCACCTTGCGTCTGGTTACCATGCGGCGTATCGTGCATTTTAAGGAGCCAGGTGGCCACTCCCAGCCATATGCCCCCAAACACAACCCACGGGCCTTTTCTCTGGCAAACAAAACTCAGCTGCCCCGCTTCTGGATGGCAGATTGCAGGAGCCACTTGGTACTATCAAACCAGCCCAATTTGGCACTGGTGCCACCATGGGTCTGGTCACCATCCTGCCTATCGTAGCTTTTCAGGAGCCAGCCGGTCACTCCCAGCCGTAGGCCCACAGACACAAAACTCGGCCCGTTTCCCTGACAAACAAAAGTAAGCTGTCCCGCTTCTGGATGGCAGATTGCAGGAGCCACTTGCTACTATCAAACCACCCGACTTGGCACTGGTGCCACCTCTGGTCTGGGAACCATCCTGCGTATCGTAGATTCTAATTAGCCATCCGTCCACTCCCAGGCACAGGCCCCCAAACACAAACAACGGCGCTTTTCCCTGGAAAACAAAACTCGTCTGCCATCTTTTTGATGGCAGATTGCCGGAGCCACTTGGTACTATCAAACCAGCCCAACTTGGCACTGGTGCCACCATGGGTCTGGTCACCATCCTGCCTATCGTAGCTTTTCAGGAGCCAGCCGGCCACTCCCTGCCACAGGCCCCCAAACACAAACAACGGCGCTTTTCCCTGGAAAACAAAATTCGCCTGCCAACTTTTTGATGGCAGATTGCAGGAGCCACTTGGTACTATCAAATCAGCCCAACTTGGCACTGGTGCCACCATGGGTCTGGTCAACATCCTGCCTATCGTAGCTTTTCAGGAGCCAGCCGGTCACTCCCAGCCATAGGCCCTCAGACCCAAACCTCGGCCCGTTTCCCTGGCAAACAAAAGTAAGCTGCCCCGCTTCTGGATGGCAGATTGCAGGAGCCACTTGGTAGTATCAAACCAGCCCTACTTGGTACTGGTGCCAACTTGGGTCTGGGAAACATCCTGCGTATCGTGGATTCTAAGGAGCCAGCCGGCCACTCCCAGCCACAGGCCCCCAAACACAAACAACGGCGCTTTTCCCTGGAAAACAAAACTCGCCTACCAACATTTTGATGGCAGATTGCAGGAGCCACTTGGTACTATCAAATCAGCCGAACTTGGCACTGGTGCCACCATGGGTCTGGTAACCATCCTGCCTATCGTACCTTTTCAGGAGCCAGCTGGTCACTCCCAGCCATAGGCCCCCAGACAAAAACCTCGGCTCCTTTCCCTGGCAAACAAAAGTAAGCAGCCCTGCTTCTGGATGGCAGATTGCAGGAGCCACTTTGCACCATCCAACTGGCCCGACTTGTCACTGTTGCCACCTCTGGTCTGGGAACCATCCTGCGTATCGTGGATTCTAATTAGCCAGCCGGCCACTCCCAGCCACAGGCCCCCAAACACAAACAACGGCGCTTTTCCCTGGAAAACAAAACTCGCCTGACAACTTTTTGATGGCAGATTGCAGGAGCCACTTGGTACTATCAAACCAGCCCAACTTGGCACTGGTGCCACCATGGGTCTGGTCACCATCCTGCCTATCGTAGCTTTTCAGGAGCCAGCCGGTCACTCCCAGCCATAGGCCCCCAGACACAAAGCTCGGCCCGTTTCCCTGGCAAACAAAAGTAAGCTGCCCCGCTTCTGGATGGCAGATAGTAGGACGCACTTGTTACTATCAAACCAGCCCGACTTGGCACTGGTGCCACCTCTGGTCTGGGAACCATCCTGCGTATCGTGGATTCTAATTAGCCAGCCGGCCACTCCCAGCCACAGGCCCCCAAACACAAACAACGACGCTTTTCCCTGGAAAACAAAACTCGCCTGCCAAATTTTGATGACAGATTGCAGGAGCCACTTGGTGCTATCAAACCAGCCTAACTTGGCACTGGTGCCACCATGGGTCTGGTCACCATCCTGCACATCGTAGCTCTTCAGGAACCAGCCGGTCATTCCCAGCCATAGGCCCCCAGACACAAAGCTCGACCCGTTTCCGTGGCAAACAAAAGTAAGCTGCCCCGCTTCTGGATGGCAGATTGCAGGAGCCACTTGGTATAATCAAACCAGCCCGACTTTGCACTGGTGCACCTCTGGTCTGGGAACCATCCTGCGTATCGTGGATTCTAAGGAGCCAGCCGGCCACTCCCAGCCGCAGGCCCTCAAACCCAAAACACGGCGCTTTTCCCTGGAAAACAAAACTCGCCTGCCAAATTTTGATGGCAGATTGCAGGAGCCACTTGGTACTATCAAACCAGCCCAACTTGGCACTGGTGCCACCATGGGTCTGGTCACCATCCTGCCTATGGTAGCTTTTCAGGAGCCATCCGGTCACTCCCAGCCATAGGCCCCCAGACACAAACCTCGGCCCGTTTCCCTGGCAAACAAAAGTAAGCTGCCCCGCTTCTTGATGGCAGATTGCAGGAACCACTTGGTATTATCAAACCAGCCCAACTTGGCACTGGTGCCACCTTGGGTCTGGATACCATGCTGCGTATCGTGGATTCTAAGGAGCCAGCCGGCCACTCCCAGCCACAGGCCCCCAAACACAAACAACGGCGCTTTTCCCTGGAAAATAAAACTCGCCTGCCAACTTTTTGATGGCAGATTGCAGGAGCAACTTGCTACTATCAAATCAGCCCAACTTGGCACTGGTGCCACCATGGGTCTGGTCACCATCCTGCCTATCGTAGCTTTTCAGGAGCCAGCCGGTCACTCCCAGCCATAGGCCCCCAGACAAAAACCTCGGCCATTTTCCCTGGCAAACAAAAGTAAGCTACCCCGCTTCTGCTTGGCAGATTGCAGGAGCCACTTTGCAGCATCAAACTAGCCCGACTTGGCACTGGTGCCACGTCAGGTCTGGGAACCATCCTGCGTATCGTGGATTCCAATTAGCAAGCCGGCCACTCTCAGCCACAGGCCCCCAAACACAAACAACGGCGCTTTTCCCTGGAAATCAAAACTCGCCTGCCAAATTTTTGATGGCAGATTGCAGGAGCCACTTGGTAATATCAAATCAGCCCAACTTGGCACTGGTGCCACCATGGGTCTGGTCACCATCCTGCCTATCGTAGCTTTTCAGGAGCCAGCCGGTCACTCCCAGCCATAGGCCCCCAGACACAAACCTCGGCCCGTTTCCCTGGCAAACAAAAGTAAGCTGCCCCGCTTCTGGATGGCAGATTGCAGGAGCCACTTTGCACCATCAAACTGGCCCGACTTGTCACTGGTGCCACCTCAGGTCTGGGAACCATCCTGCGTATCGTAGATTTTCAGGGGCCAGCCAGCCACTCTCAGCCATATGCCCCCAAAAACAAACCACGGACCTTTTCTCTGGCAAACAAAAATCAACTGCCCCACTTCTGGATGGCAGATTGCAGGAGCCACTTGGGACTATCACACCAGCACAACATGGCACTGCTGCCAACTTGGATCTCGGAACAATCCTACGTATCGTACATATTCAGGAACCAGCCGAACACTCCCAGCCACAGGCCCCCAAACACAAACAAAGGCCCATTTCCCTGGAAAACAAAACTCAGCTGCCCCGCTTCTGGATGGCAGTTTGCAGGAGCCACTTGGGACTATCAAACCAGCCCGACTTGGTAATGGTACCACCTTGGATCTGGGAACCATCCGGCGTATCGTGGATTTTCAGGGGCCAGCCGGTCATTCCCAGCCATATGCCCCCAAACACAAACCTCGGCCCTTTTCTCTGGCAAACAAAACTCAACTGCCCCTCTTCTGGATGGCAAATTGCAGGACGCACTTGGTACTACAAAAAGAGCCCGACTTGGCAGTGGTGCCACCTTGGCTCTGGGAACCATCCTGCGTATCGAGCATTTTAAGGAGCCAGCCGGCAATTCCCAGCCGTATGCCCCAAAAAGAAACCATGGACATTTTCTCTGGCAAAAAAAACTCAGCTGTCCCGCTTCTGGATGGCACATTGCAGGAGTCACTTTGAACCCTACAACCAGCCTTACTTGGCACTGGTGCCACCTTGGATCTGGGAACCATCCTGCCTATCGTTGATTTTCAGGGGCCAGCCGGCCACTCTCAGCCATAGGCCGCCAAACACAAACCACAGCCCTTTTCTCTAGCAAACAAAATTCAACTGCCCCGCTTCTGGATGGCAAATTGCAGGAGCCACTGGGTACTACAAAAACAGCCTGACTTGGCACTGGTGCCACCTTGCGTCTGGTTACCATGCGGCGTATCGTGCATTTTAAGGAGCCAGGTGGCCACTCCCAGCCATATGCCCCCAAACACAACCCACGGGCCTTTTCTCTGGCAAACAAAACTCAGCTGCCCCGCTTCTGGATGGCAGATTGCAGGAGCCACTTGGTACTATCAAACCAGCCCAATTTGGCACTGGTGCCACCATGGGTCTGGTCACCATCCTGCCTATCGTAGCTTTTCAGGAGCCAGCCGGTCACTCCCAGCCGTAGGCCCACAGACACAAAACTCGGCCCGTTTCCCTGACAAACAAAAGTAAGCTGTCCCGCTTCTGGATGGCAGATTGCAGGAGCCACTTGCTACTATCAAACCACCCGACTTGGCACTGGTGCCACCTCTGGTCTGGGAACCATCCTGCGTATCGTAGATTCTAATTAGCCATCCGTCCACTCCCAGGCACAGGCCCCCAAACACAAACAACGGCGCTTTTCCCTGGAAAACAAAACTCGTCTGCCATCTTTTTGATGGCAGATTGCCGGAGCCACTTGGTACTATCAAACCAGCCCAACTTGGCACTGGTGCCACCATGGGTCTGGTCACCATCCTGCCTATCGTAGCTTTTCAGGAGCCATCCGGCCACTCCCTGCCACAGGCCCCCAAACACAAACAACGGCGCTTTTCCCTGGAAAACAAAATTCGCCTGCCAACTTTTTGATGGGAGATTGCAGGAGCCACTTGGTACTATCAAATCAGCCCAACTTGGCACTGGTGCCACCATGGGTCTGGTCAACATCCTGCCTATCGTAGCTTTTCAGGAGCCAGCCGGTCACTCCCAGCCATAGGCCCTCAGACCCAAACCTCGGCCCGTTTCCCTGGCAAACAAAAGTAAGCTGCCCCGCTTCTGGATGGCAGATTGCAGGAGCCACTTGGTAGTATCAAACCAGCCCTACTTGGTACTGGTGCCAACTTGGGTCTGGGAAACATCCTGCGTATCGTGGATTCTAAGGAGCCAGCCGGCCACTCCCAGCCACAGGCCCCCAAACACAAACAACGGCGCTTTTCCCTGGAAAACAAAACTCGCCTACCAACATTTTGATGGCAGATTGCAGGAGCCACTTGGTACTATCAAATCAGCCGAACTTGGCACTGGTGCCACCATGGGTCTGGTAACCATCCTGCCTATCGTACCTTTTCAGGAGCCAGCTGGTCACTCCCAGCCATAGGCCCCCAGACAAAAACCTCGGCTCCTTTCCCTGGCAAACAAAAGTAAGCAGCCCTGCTTCTGGATGGCAGATTGCAGGAGCCACTTTGCACCATCCAACTGGCCCGACTTGTCACTGTTGCCACCTCTGGTCTGGGAACCATCCTGCGTATCGTGGATTCTAATTAGCCAGCCGGCCACTCCCAGCCACAGGCCCCCAAACACAAACAACGGCGCTTTTCCCTGGAAAACAAAACTCGCCTGACAACTTTTTGATGGCAGATTGCAGGAGCCACTTGGTACTATCAAACCAGCCCAACTTGGCACTGGTGCCACCATGGGTCTGGTCACCATCCTGCCTATCGTAGCTTTTCAGGAGCCAGCCGGTCACTCCCAGCCATAGGCCCCCAGACACAAAGCTCGGCCCGTTTCCCTGGCAAACAAAAGTAAGCTGCCCCGCTTCTGGATGGCAGATAGTAGGACGCACTTGTTACTATCAAACCAGCCCGACTTGGCACTGGTGCCACCACTGGTCTGGGAACCATCCTGCGTATCGTGGATTCTAATTAGCCAGCCGGCCAATCCCAGCCACAGGCACCCAAACACAAACAACGGCGCTTTTCCCTGGAAAACAAAACTCGCCTGACAACTTTTTGATGGCAGATTGCAGGAGCCACTTGGTACTATCAAACCAGCCCAACTTGGCACTGGTGCCACCATGGGTCTGGTCACCATCCTGCCTATCGTAGCTTTTCAGGAGCCAGCCGGTCACTCCCAGCCATAGGCCCCCAGACAAATACCTCGGCCCGTTTCCCTGGAAAACAAAAGTAAGCTGCCCCGCTTCTGGATGGCAGATTCCAGGACGCACTTGGTAGTATCAAACCAGCCCAACTTGGCACTGGTGCCACCTTGGGTCTGGGAACCATCCTGCGTATCGTGGATTCTAAGGAGCCAGCCGGCCACTCCCTGCCACAGGCCCCCAAACACAAACAACGGCGCTTTTCCCTGGAAAACAAACTCGCCTGCCAACTTTTTGATGGCAGATTGCAGGAGCCACTTGGTACTATCAAACCAGCCCAACTTGGCACTGGTGCCACCATGGGTCTGGTCACCATCCTGCCTATCGTAACTTTTCAGGAGCCAGCCGGTCACTCCCAGCCATAGGCCCCCAGACAAAAACCTCGGCCCGTTTCCCTGGCAAACAAAAGTAAGCTGCCCCGCTTCTGGATGGCAGATTCCCGGACGCACTTGGTACTATCAAACCAGCCCAACTTGGCACTGGTGCCACCTCTGATCTGGGAACCATGCTGAGTATCGTGGATTCTAAGGAGCCAGCCGGCCACTCCCAGCCACAGGCCCCCAAACACAAACAACGGCGCTTTTCCCTGGAAAACAAAACTCGCCTGCCAAGTTTTTGATGGCAGATTGCAGGAGCCACGTGGTACTATCAAACCAGCCCAACTTGGCACTGGTGCCGTCATGGGTCTGGTCACCATCCTGCCTATCGTAGCTTTTCACGAGCCAGCCGGTCACTCCCAGCCATAGGCCCCCAGACAAAAACCTCGGCCCGTTTCCCTGGAAAACAAAAGTAAGCTGCCCCGCTTCTGGATGGCAGATGGCAGGAACCACTTGGTACTATCAAACCAGCCCAACTTGGCACTGGTGCCACCTTGGGTCTGGGAACCATCCTGCGTATCGTGGATTCTAAGGAGCCAGCCGGTCGCTCCCAGCCACAGGCCCCCAAACAAAACCACAGGGCTATTTCCTGGAAAACAAAACTCGCCTGCCAAGATTTTGATGGTAGATTGCAGGAGCCACTTGGTACTATCAAACCAGCCCAACTTGGCACTGGTGCCACCATGGGTCTGGTCACCATCCTGCCTATCGTAGCTTTTCAGGAGCCAGCCGGTCACTCCCAGCCATAGGCCCCCAGACACAATCCTCGGACCGTTTCCCTGGCAAACAAAAGTAAGCTACCCCGCTTCTGGATGGCAGATTGCAGGAGCCACTTGGTACTATCAAACCAGCCCGACTTGGCACTGGTGCCACCTCAGGTCTGGGAACCATCCTGCGTATCGTGGATTCTAAGGAGCCAGCCGGCCACTCCCAGCCATAGGCCCCCAAACAAAAACAACGGCGCTTTTCCCTGGAAAACAAAACTTGCCTGCTAACTTTTTGATGGCAGATTGCAGGAGCCACTTGGTACTATCAAACCAGCCCAACTTGGCACTGGTGCCACCATGGGTCTGGTCACCATCCTGCCTATCGTAGCTTTTCAGGAGCCAGCCGGTCACTCCCAGCCATAGGCCCCCAGACACAAAGCTCGACCCGTTTCCCTGGCAAACAAAAGCAAGCTGCCCCGCTTCTGGATGGCAGATTGCAGGAGCCACTTGGTACTATCAAACCAGCCCATCTTGGCATTGGTGCCACCTCTAGTCTGGGAACCATCCTGCGTATCGTGGATTCTAAGGAGCCAGCCGGTCCCTCCCAGCCACAGGCCCCCAAACACAAACCACAGCGCTTTTCCCTTGAAAACAAAACTCGCCTGCCAACTTTTTGATGGCAGATTGCAGGAGCCACTTGCTACTATCAAATCAGCCCAACTTGGCACTGGTGCCACCATGGGTCTGGTCACCATCCTGCCTATCGTAGCTTTTCAGGAGACAGCCGGTCCCTCCCTGCCATAGGCCCCCAGAGAAAAACCTCGGCCCATTTCCCTGGCAAACAAAAGTAAGCTGCCCCGCTTCTGGATGGCAGATTCCAGGACGCACTTGGTAGTATCAAACCAGCCCAACTTGGCACTGGTGCCACCATGGGTCTGGTCACCATCCTGCCTATCGTAGCTTTTCAGGAGCCAGCCGGTCACTCCCAGCCATAGGCCCCCAGACACAAAGCTCGACCCGTTTCCCTGGCAAACAAAAGCAAGCTGCCCCGCTTCTGGATGGCAGATTGCAGGAGCCACTTGGTACTATCAAACCAGCCCATCTTGGCATTGGTGCCACCTCTAGTCTGGGAACCATCCTGCGTATCGTGGATTCTAAGGAGCCAGCCGGTCCCTCCCAGCCACAGGCCCCCAAACACAAACCACAGCGCTTTTCCCTTGAAAACAAAACTCGCCTGCCAACTTTTTGATGGCAGATTGCAGGAGCCACTTGCTACTATCAAATCAGCCCAACTTGGCACTGGTGCCACCATGGGTCTGGTCACCATCCTGCCTATCGTAGCTTTTCAGGAGACAGCCGGTCCCTCCCTGCCATAGGCCCCCAGAGAAAAACCTCGGCCCATTTCCCTGGCAAACAAAAGTAAGCTGCCCCGCTTCTGGATGGCAGATTCCAGGACGCACTTGGTAGTATCAAACCAGCCCAACTTGGCACTGGTGCCACCTTGGGTCTGGGAACCATCCTGCGTATCGTGGATTCTAAAGAGCCAGCCGGTCACTCCCAGCCACAGGCCCCCAGACACAAACAACGGCGCTTTTCCCTGGACAACAAAACTCTCCTGCCAAATTTTGATGGCAGATTCCCGGAGCCACATGGTACTATCAAACCAGCCCAACTTGACACTGGTGCCGTCATGGGTCTGGTCACCATCCTGCCTATCGTAGCTTTTCAGGAGCCAGCCGGTCACTCCCAGCCATAGGCCCCCAGACAAATCCTCGGCCCGTTTCCCTGGCAAACAAAAGTAAGTTATCCCGCTTCTGGATGGCAGATTGCAGGAGCCAATTTTCACCATCAAACCAGCCCGACTTGGCATTGCTGCCACCTCTGGTCTGGGAACCATCCTGCGTATCGTGGATTCTCAGGAGCCAGCCGGCCACTCCCAGCCACAGGCACCCAAACACAAACAACGGCGCTTTTCCCTGGAAAACAAAACTCGCCTGACAACTTTTTGATGGCAGATTGCAGGAGCCACTTGGTACTATCAAACCAGCCCAACTTGGCACTGGTGCCACCATGGGTCTGGGAACCATCCTGCCTATCGTAGCTTTTCAGGAGCCAGCCGGTCACTCCCAGCCATAGGCCCCCAGACACAAACCTCGGCCCGTTTCCCTGGCAAACAAAAGTAAGCTGCCCCGCTTCTGGATGGCAGATTGCAGGACGCACTTGGTACTATCAAACCAGCCCAACTTGGCACTGGTGCCACCTCAGGTCTGGGAACCATCGTGCGTATCGTGGATTCTAAGGAGCCAGCCGGCCACTCCCAGCCATAGGCCCCCAAACAAAAACAACGGCGCTTTTCCCTGGAAAACAAAACTTGCCTGCCAACTTTTTGATGGCAGATTGCAGGAGCCACTTGGTACTATCAAACCAGCCCAACTTGGCACTGGTGCCACCATGGGTCTGGTCACCATCCTGCCTATCGTAGCTTTTCAGGAGCCACCCGGTCACTCCCAGCCGTAGGCCCACAGACACAAAACTCGGCCGGTTTCCCTGACAAACAAAAGTAAGCTGTCCCGCTTCTGGATGGCAGATTGCAGGAGCCACTTGCTACTATCAAACCACCCGACTTGGCACTGGTGCCACCTCTGGTCTGGGAACCATCCTGCGTATCGTAGATTCTAATTAGCCATCCGTCCACTCCCAGGCACAGGCCCCCAAACACAAACAACGGCGCTTTTCCCTGGAAAACAAAACTCGTCTGCCATCTTTTTGATGGCAGATTGCCGGAGCCACTTGGTACTATCAAACCAGCCCAACTTGGCACTGGTGCCACCATGGGTCTGGTCACCATCCTGCCTATCGTAGCTTTTCAGGAGCCAGCCGGCCACTCCCTGCCACAGGCCCCCAAACACAAACAACGGCGCTTTTCCCTGGAAAACAAAATTCGCCTGCCAACTTTTTGATGGCAGATTGCAGGAGCCACTTGGTACTATCAAATCAGCCCAACTTGGCACTGGTGCCACCATGGGTCTGGTCAACATCCTGCCTATCGTAGCTTTTCAGGAGCCAGCCGGTCACTCCCAGCCATAGGCCCCCAGACCCAAACCTCGGCCCGTTTCCCTGGCAAACAAAAGTAAGCTGCAACGCTTCTGGATGGCAGATTGCAGGAGCCACTTTGTAGTATCAAACCAGCCCTACTTGGTACTGGTGCCAACTTGGGTCTGGGAAACATCCTGCGTATCGTGGATTCTAAGGAGCCAGCCGGCCACTCCCAGCCACAGGCCCCCAAACACAAACAAGGGCGCTTTTCCCTGGAAAACAAAACTCTCCTGCCAACTTTTTGATGGCAGATTGCAGGAGCCACTTGGTACTATCAAACCAGCCCAACTTGGCACTGGTGCCACCATGGGTCTGGTCACCATCCTGCCTATCGTAGCTTTTCAGGAGCCAGCCGGCCACTCCCAGCCATAGGCCCCCAGACACAAACCTCGGCCCGTTTCCCTGGCAAACAAAAGTAAGCTGCCCCGCTTCTGGATGGCAGATTCCCGGACGCACTTGTTACAATCAAACCAGCCCAACTTGGCACTGGTGCCACCTCTGGTCTGGGAACCATGCTGAGTATCGTGGATTCTAAGGAGCCAGCCGGCCACTCCCAGCCACAGGCCCCCAAACACAAACAACGGCGCTTTTCCCTGGAAAACAAAACTCGCCTGCCAAGTTTTTGATGGCAGATTGCAGGAGCCACTTGGTACTATCAAACCCGCCCAACTTGGCACTGGTGCCACCATGGGTCTGGTCACCATCCTGCCTATCGTAGCTTTTCAGGAGCCAGCCGGTCACTCCCCGCCATAGGCCCCCAGACACAAACCTCGGCCCGTTTCCCTGGCAAACAAAAGTAAGCTACCCCGCTTCTGGATGGCAGATTGCAGGACGCACTTGGTACTATCAAACCAGCCCAACTTGGCACTGGTGCCACCTCAGGTCTGTGAACCATCCTGCGTCTCGTGGATTCTAAGGAGCCAGCCGGCCACTCCCACCCATAGGCCCCCAAACAAAAACAACGGCGCTTTTCCCTGGAAAACAAAACTCGCCTGCCAACTTTTTGATGGCAGATTGCAGGAACCACTTGGTATTATCAAGCCAGCCCGACTTGGCACTGGTGCCACCTTGGGTCTGGGAACCATGCTGCGTATCGTGGATTCTAAGGAGCCAGCCGGCCACTCCCTGCCACAGGCCCCCAAACACAAACAACGGCGCTTTTCCCTGGAAATCAACACTCGCTTGCCGACTTTTTGATGGCAGATTGCAGGAGCCACTTGGTACTATCAAACCAGCCCAACTTGGCACTGGTGCCACCATGGGTCTGGTCACCATCATGCCTCTCGTAGCTTTTCAGGACCTAGCCGGTCACTCACAGCCATAGGCCCCCAGACACAAACCTTGGCCCGTTTCCCTGGCAAACAAAAGTAAGCTGCCCCGTATCTGGATGGCAGATTTCAGTAGCAACTTTGCACCATCAAACTGGCCCGACTTGTCACTGGTGCCACTTTAGGTCTGGGAAACATCCTGGGTATCGTGGATTCTAATTAGCCATCCGGCCACTCCCACCCACAGGCCCCCAAACACAAACAACGGCGCTTTTCCCTGGAAAACAAAACTCGCCTGCCAACTTTTTGATGGCAGATTGCAGGAGCCACTTGGTACTATCAAATCAGCCGAACTTGGCACTGGTGCCACCATGGGTCTGGTAACAATCCTGCCTATCGTACCTTTTCAGGAGCCAGCTGGTCACTCCCAGCCATAGGCCCCCAGACAAAAACCTCGGCTCCTTTCCCTGGCAAACAAAAGTAAGCAGCCCTGCTTCTGGATGGCAGATTGCAGGAGCCACTTTGCACCATCAAACTGGCCCGACTTGTCACTGTTGCCACCTCTGGTCTGGGAACCATCCTGCGTATCGTGGATTCTAATTAGCCAGCCGGCCACTCCCAGCCACAGGCCCCCAAACACAAACAACGGCGCTTTTCCCTGGAAAACAAAACTCGCCGGACAACTTTTTGATGGCAGATTGCAGGAGCCACTTGGTACTATCAAACCAGCCCAACTTGGCACTGGTGCCACCATGGGTCTGGTCACCATCCTGCCTATCGTAGCTTTTCAGGAGCCAGCCGGTCACTCCCAGCCATAGGCCCCCAGACACAAAGCTCGGCCCGTTTCCCTGGCAAACAAAAGTAAGCTGCCCCGCTTCTGGATGGCAGATAGTAGGACGCACTTGTTACTATCAAACCAGCCCGACTTGGCACTGGTGCCACCACTGGTCTGGGAACCATCCTGCGTATCGTGGATTCTAAGGAGCCAGCCGGCCACTCCCAGCCACAGGCCCCCAAACACAAACAACGGCGCTTTTCCCTGGAAAACAAAACTCGCCTGCCAACTTTTTGATGGCAGATTGCAGGAGCCACTTGGTACTATCAAACCAGCCCAACTTGGCACTGGTGCCACCATGGGTCTGGTCACCATCCTGACTATCGTAGCTTTTCAGGAGCCAGCCGGTCACTCCCAGCCATAGGCCCCCAGACAAATACCTCGGCCCGTTTCCCTGGCAAACAAAAGTAAGCTGCCCCGCTTCTGGATGGCAGATTGCAGGACGCACTTGGTACTATCAAACCAGCCCGACTTGGCACTGGTGCCACCACTGGTCTGGGAACCATCCTGCGTATCGTGGATTCTAAGGAGCCAGCCGGCCACTCCCTGCCACAGGCCCCCAAACACAAAGAACGGCGCTTTTCCCTGGAAAACAAAACTCGCCTGCCAACTTTTTGATGGCAGATTGCAGGAGCCACTTGGTACTATCAAACCAGCCCAACTTGGCACTGGTGCCACCATGGGTCTGGTCACCATCCTGCCTATCGTAACTTTTCAGGAGCCAGCCGGTCACTCCCAGCCATAGGCCCCCAGACAAAAACCTCGGCCCGTTTCCCTGGCAAACAAAAGTAAGCTGCCCCGCTTCTGGATGGCAGATTCCCGGACGCACTTGGTACTATCAAACCAGCCCAACTTGGCACTGGTGCCACCTCTGATCTTCGAACCATGCTGAGTATCGTGGATTCTAATTAGCCATCCGTCCACTCCAGGCCATAGGGCCCCAGGCACAAACAACGGCGCTTTTACCTGGAAAACAAAACTCGCCTGCCAACTTTTTGATGGCCGATTGCAGGAACCACTTGGTATTATCTAGCCAGCCCAACTTGGCACTGGTGCCACCATGGGTCTGGTCACCATCCTGCCTATCGTAGCTTTTCAGGAGCCAGCCGGTCACTCCCTGCCATAGGCCCCCAGACACAAACCTCGGACCGTTTCCCTGGCAAACAAAAGTAAGCTGCCCCGCTTCTGGATGGCAGATTCCCGGACGCACTTGTTACTATCAAACCAGCCCAACTTGGCACTGGTGCCACCATGGGTCTGGGAACCATCCTGTGTATCGTGGATTCTAATTAGCCATCCGTCCACTCCAGGCCATAGGGCCCCAGGCACAAACAACGGCGCTTTTCCCTGGAAAACAAAACTCGCCAGCCAACTTTTTGATGGCCGATTGCAGGAACCACTTGGTATTATCAAGCCAGCCCGACTTGGCACTGGTGCCACCTTGGGTCTGGGAACCATGCTGCGTATCGTGGATTCTAAGGAGCCAGCCGGCCACTCCCTGCCACAGGCCCCCAAACACAAACAACGGCGCTTTTCCCTGGAAAACAAAACTCGCCTGCCAAGTTTTTGATGGCAGATTGCAGGAGCCACTTGGTACTATCAAACCAGCCCAACTTGGCACTGGTGCCACCATGGGTCTGGTCACCATCCTGCCTATCGTAGCTTTTCAGGAGCCAGCCAGCCACCCCCAGCCAGAGGCCCCCAGACAAATATTTCGGCCCGTTTCCCTGTCAAACAAAAGTAAGCTGCCCCGCTTCTGCATGGCAGATTGCAGGAGCCACTTTGCACCGTCAAACCAGCCCAACTTGGCACTGGTGCCACCTCAGGTCTGGGAACCATCCTGCGTCTCGTGGGTTCTAATTAGCCATCCGTCCACTCCAGGCCATAGGGCCCCAGGCACAAACAACGGCGCTTTTCCCTGGAAAACAAAACTCGCCTGCCAACTTTTTGATGGCCGATCCCAGGAACCACTTGGTATTATCAAGCCAGCCCAACTTGGCACTGGTGCCACCATGGGTCTGGTCACCATCCTGCCTATCGTAGCTTTTCAGGAGCCAGCCGGTCACTCCCAGCCATAGGCCCCCAGACACAAACCTCGGACCGTTTCCCTGGCAAACAAAAGTAAGCTGCCCCGCTTCTGGATGGCAGATTCCCGGACGCACTTGTTACTATCAAACCAGCCCAACTTGGCACTGGTGCCACCATGGGTCTGGGAACCATCCTGTGTATCGTGGATTCTAATTAGCCATCCGTCCACTCCAGGCCATAGGGCCCCAGGCACAAACAACGGCGCTTTTCCCTGGAAAACAAAACTCGCCTGCGAACATTTTGATGGCCGATTGCAGGAACCACTTGGTATTATCAAGCCAGCCCGACTTGGCACTGGTGCCACCTTGGTCTGGGAACCATGCTGCGTATCGTGGATTCTAAGGAGCCAGCTGGCCACTCCCAGCCACAGGCCCCCAAACACAAACAACGACGCTTTTCCCTGGAAATCAACACTCGCTTGCCGACTTTTTGATGGCAGATTGCAGGAGCCACTTGGTACTATCAAACCAGCCCAACTTGGCACTGGTGCCACCATGGGTCTGGTCACCATCCTGCCTATCGTAGCTTTTCATGAGCCAGCCGGCCACTCCCAGCCATAGGCCCCCAGACACAAAGCTCGGCCCGTTTCCCTGGCAAACAAAAGTAAGCTGCCCCGCTTCTGGATGGCAGATTGCAGGACGCACTTGTTACAATCAAACCAGCCCAACTTGGCACTGGTGCTACCTCTGGTCTGGGAACCATGCTGAGTATCGTGGATTCTAAGGAGCCAGCTGGCCACTCCCAGCCACAGGCCCCCAAACACAAACAACGGCGCTTTTCCCTGGAAAACAAAACTCGCCTGCCAAGTTTTTGATGGCAGATTGCAGGAGCCACTTGGTACTATCAAACCAGCCCAACTTGGCACTGGTGCCGTCATGGGTCTGGTCACCATCATGCCTATCGTAGCTTTTCAGGAGCCAGCCGGTCACTTCCAGGCTTAGGCCCCCAGACACAATCCTCGGACCGTTTCCCTGGCAAACAAAAGTAAGCTGCCCCGCTTCTGGATGGCAGATTGCAGGAACCACTTGTTACTATCAAACCAGCCCAAGTTGGCACTGGTGCCACCATGGGTCTGGGAACCATCCTGTGTATCGTGGATTCTAATTAGCCATCCGTCCACTCCAGGCCATAGGGCCCCAGGCGCAAACAATGGCGCTTTTCCCTGGAAAACAAACTCGCCTGCCAAATTTTTGATGGCAGATTGCAGGAGCCACTTGGTACTATCAAACCAGCCCAACTTGGCACTGGTGCCACCATGGGTCTGGTCACCATCCTGCCTATCGTAGCTTTTCAGGAGCCAGCCGGTCACTCCCAGCCATAGGCCCCGAGACACAAACCTCGGCCCGTTTCCCTGGCAAACAAAAGTAAGCTACCCCGCTTCTGGATGGCAGATTGCAGGACGCACTTGGTACTATCAAACCAGCCCAACTTGGCACTGGTGCCACCTCAGGTCTGGGAACCATCCTGCGTCTCGTGGATTCTAAGGAGCCAGCCGGCCACTCCCACCCATAGGCCCCCAAACAAAAACAACGGCGCTTTTCCCTGGAAAACAAAACTCGCCTGCCAACTTTTTGATGGCCGATTGCAGGAACCACTTGGTATTATCAAGCCAGCCCGACTTGGCACTGGTGCTACCTTGGGTCTGGGAACCATGCTGCGTATCGTGGATTCTAAGGAGCCAGCCGGCCACTCCCTGCCACAGGCCCCCAAACACAAACAACGGCGCTTTTCCCTGGAAATCAACACTCGCTTGCCGACTTTTTGATGGCAGATTGCAGGAGCCACTTGGTACTATCAAACCAGCCCAACTTGGCACTGGTGCCACCATGGGTCTGGTCACCATCATGCCTATGGTAGCTTTTCAGGACCTAGCCGGTCACTCACAGCCATAGGCCCCCAGACACAAACCTTGGCCCGTTTCCCTGGCAAACAAAAGTAAGCTGCCCCGTTTCTGGATGGCAGATTTCAGTAGCAACTTTGCACCATCAAACTGGCCCGACTTGTCACTGGTGCCACTTTAGGTCTGGGAACCACCCTGCGTATCGTGGATTGTAATTAGCCATCCGGCCACTCCCACCCACAGGCCCCCAAACACAAACAACGGCGCTTTTCCCTGGAAAACAAAACTCGCCTACCAACATTTTGATGGCAGATTGCAGGAGCCACTTGGTACTATCAAATCAGCCGAACTTGGCACTGGTGCCACCATGGGTCTGGTAACCATACTGCCTATCGTACCTTTTCAGGAGCCAGCTGGTCACTCCCAGCCATAGGCCCCCAGACAAAAACCTCGGCTCCTTTCCCTGGCAAACAAAAGTAAGCAGCCCTGCTTCTGGATGGCAGATTGCAGGAGCCACTTTGCACCATCAAACTGGCCCGACTTGTCATTGTTGCCACCTCTGGTCTGGGAACCATCCTGCGTATCGTGGATTCTAATTAGCCAGCCGGCCACTCCCAGCCACAGGCCCCCAAACACAAACAACGGCGCTTTTCCCTGGAAAACAAAACTCGCCTGACAACTTTTTGATGGCAGATTGCAGGAGCCACTTGGTACTATCAAACCAGCCCAACTTGGCACTGGTGCCACCATGGCTCTGGTCACCATCCTGCCTATCGTAGCTTTTCAGGAGCCAGCCGGTCACTCCCAGCCATAGGCCCCCAGACACAAAGCTCGGCCCGTTTCCCTGGCAAACAAAAGTAAGCTGCCCCGCTTCTGGATGGCAGATAGTAGGACGCACTTGTTAATATCAAACCAGCCCGACTTGGCACTGGTGCCACCACTGGTCTGGGAACCATCCTGCGTATCGTGGATTCTAAGGAGCCAGCCGGCCACTCCCAGCCACAGGCACCCAAACACAAACAACGGCGCTTTTCCCTGGAAAACAAAACTCGCCTGACAACTTTTTGATGGCAGATTGCAGGAGCCACTTGGTACTATCAAACCAGCCCAACTTGGCACTGGTGCCACCATGGGTCTGGTCACCATCCTGCCTATCGTAGCTTTTCAGGAGCCAGCCGGTCACTCCCAGCCATAGGCCCCCAGACAAATACCTCGGCCCGTTTCCCTGGAAAACAAAAGTAAGCTGCCCCGCTTCTGGATGGCAGATTGCAGGACGCACTTGGTACTATCAAACCAGCCCGACTTGGCACTGGTGCCACGTCAAGTCTGGGAACCATCCTGCGTATCGTGGATTCTAAGGAGCCAGCCGGCCACTCCCTGCCACAGGCCCCCAAACACAAACAACGGCGCTTTTCCCTGGAAAACAAAACTCGCCTGCCAACTTTTTGATGGCAGATTGCAGGAGCCACTTGGTACTATCAAACCAGCCCAACTTGGCACTGGTGCCACCATGGGTCTGGGAACCATCCTGCCTATCGTAACTTTTCAGGAGCCAGCCAGTCACTCCCAGCCATAGGCCCCCAGACAAAAACCTCGGCCCGTTTCCCTGGCAAACAAAAGTAAGCTGCCCCGCTTCTGGATGGCAGATTCCCGGACGCACTTGGTACTATCAAACCAGCACAACTTGGCACTGGTGCCACCTCTGATCTGGGAACCATGCTGAGTATCGTGGATTCTAAGGAGCCAGCCGGCCACTCCCAGCCACAGGCCCCCAAACACAAACAACGGCGCTTTTCCCTGGAAAACAAAACTCGCCTGCCAACTTTTTGATGGCAGATTGCAGGAGCCACTTGGTACTATCAAACCAGCCCAACTTGGCACTGGTGCCGTCATGGGTCTGGTCACCATCCTGCCTATCGTAGCTTTTCAGGAGCCAGCCGGTCACTCCCAGCCATAGGCCCCCAGACAAAAACCTCGGCCCGTTTCCCTGGAAAACAAAAGTAAGCTGCCCCGCTTCTGGATGGCAGATTGCAGGAACCACTTGGTACTATCAAACCAGCCCAAGTTGGCACTGGTGCCACCATGGGTCTGGGAACCATCCTGTGTATCGTGGATTCTAATTAGCCATCCGTCCACTCCAGGCCATAGGGCCCCAGGCGCAAACAACGGCGCTTTTCCCTGGATAACAAACTCGCCTGCCAAATTTTTGATGGCAGATTGCAGGAGCCACTTGGTACTATCAAACCAGCCCAACGTGGCACTGGTGCCACCATGGGTCTGGTCACCATCCTGCCTATCGTAGCTTTTCAGGAGCCAGCCGGTCACTCCCAGCCATAGGCCCCGAGACACAAACCTCGGCCCGTTTCCCTGGCAAACAAAAGTAAGCTACCCCGCTTCTGGATGGCAGATTGCAGGACGCACTTGGTACTATCAAACCAGCCCAACTTGGCACTGGTGCCACCTCAGGTCTGGGAACCATCCTGCGTCTCGTGGATTCTAAGGAGCCAGCCGGCCACTCCCACCCATAGGCCCCCAAACAAAAACAACGGCGCTTTTCCCTGGAAAACAAAACTCGCCTGCCAACTTTTTGATGGCCGATTGCAGGAACCACTTGGTATTATCAAGCCAGCCCGACTTGGCACTGGTGCCACCTTGGATCTGGGAACCATCCTGTGTATCGTGGATTTTCAGGGGCCAGCCGGCCACTCTCAGCCATATGCCCCCAAACACAAACCACGGACCTTTTCTCTGGCAAACAAAAATCAGCTGCCCCACTTCTGGATGGCAGATTGCAGGAGCCACTTGGGACTATCACACCAGCACAACATGGCACTGCTGCCACCTTGGATCTGGGAACAATCCTGCGTATCGTACATATTCAGGAACCAGCCGAACACTCCCAGCCACAGGCCCCCAAACACAAACAACGGCCCTTTTCTCTGGCAAACAAAACTCAACTGCCCCTCTTCTGGATGGCAAATTGCAGGACGCACTTGGTACTACAAAAAGAGCCCGACTTGGCAGTGGTGCCACCTTGGCTCTGGGAACCATCCTGCATATCGAGCATTTTAAGGAGCCAGCCGGCAATTCCCAGCCGTATGCCCCAAAAAGAAACCATGGACCTTTTCTCTGGCAAAAAAAACTCAGCTGTCCCGCTTCTGGATGGCAGATTGCAGGAGTTACTTTGAACCATACAACCAGCCTTACTTGGCACTGGTGCCACCTTGGATCTGGGAACCATCCTGCCTATCGTTGATTTTCAGGGGCCAGCCGGCCACTCTCAGCCATAGGCCCCCAAACACAAACCACAGCCCTTTTCTCTAGCAAACAAAATTCAACTGCCCCGCTTCTGGATGGCAAATTGCAGGAGCCACTGGGTACTACAAAAACAGCCTGACTTGGCACTGGTGCCACCTTGCGTCTGGTTACCAGGCGGCGTATTGTGCATTTTAAGGAGCCAGGTGGCCACTCCCAGCCATATGCCCCCAAACACAACCCACGGCCCTTTTCTCTGGCAAACAAAACTCAGCTGCCCCGCTTCTGGATGGCAGATTGCAGGAGACACTTGGTACTATCAAACCAGCCCGACTTGGCACTGGTGCCACCTTGGGTCTGGGAACCATCCTGCGTATTGTGGATTGTCAGGAGACAGCCGACCACTCTCGGCCACAGAGCCCAATCAAAAACAAAGGTCCGTTTCCCTGGCAAAAAAAACTCAGCTGCCCCGCTTCTGGATGGGAGATTGCAGGAGGCACTTGACACTGTCAAACGAGCCCCACTTGGCACTGGTGCCACCTTGGGTCTGGGAACCATGCTGCGTATCGTGGATTTTCAGGAGCCAGCCGGCCACTCCCAGCCACAGGCCCCCAAACACAAACCACAGCCTTTTTCTCTGGCAAACAAAACTCAGCTGCCCCGCTTCTGGATGGCAGATTGCAGGAGCCACTTGGTACTATCAAACCAGCCCGACTTGGCACTGGTGCCACCTTGGGTCTGGGAACCATCCTGCCTATCGTGGATTTTAAGGAGCCAGCCGGCTACTCCCAGCCACAGGCCCCCAACAAAAACCACGGCCCTTTTTTCTCGCAAACAAAACTTAGCTGCCTCACTTCTGGATGGCAGATTGCAGGAGCCACTTGGTGTAATCAAACCAGCCCGACTTGGCACTGGTGCCACCTTGGGTCTGGGAACCATCCTGCGTATCGTGGATTCTAAGGAGCCAGCCGGCCACTCCCAGTCACAGGCCCCCAAACAAAATCAACGGCGCTGTTCCCTGGAAAACAAAACACGCCTGCCAACTTTTTGATGGAGTTTGCAGGAGCCACTTGGTACTATCAAACCAGCCCGACTTGGCACTGGTGCCACCTTGGGTCTGGGAAACATCCTGCGTATCGTGGATTCTTAGGAGCCAGCCGGCCACTCCTAGCCACAGGCCCCCAAACAAAAACCTAGGCCTATTTCTCTGGCAAACAAAAGTAAGCTGCCCTGCTTCTGGATGGCAGATTGCAGGAGACACTTGGTACTATCAAACCAGCCCGACTTGGCACTGGTGCCACCTTGGATCTGGGAACCATGCTCTGTATCGTGGATATTCAGGGGCCAGCCGGCCACTCTCAGCCATATGTCCCCAAAGAGAAACCTCAGCCCGTTTCTCTGGCAAACAAAACTCAACTGCCCCTCTTCTGGATGGCAAATTGCAGGATGAACTTGATACTAAAACCGCAGGCCGACTTGGTAGTGGTGACACCTTGGGCCTGGGAACCATCATGCGTATCGAGCATTTTAAGGAGCCAGCCGGCCACTCCCAGCAATATGCCCCCAAAAACAATCCACGGAATTTTCCTCTGGCAAACAAAAATCAGCTGCCCCGCTTCTGGATGGCAGATTGCAGGAGCCACTTTGCACCATCAAACCAGCCCGACTTGGCACTGGTGCCACATTGCATCTGGGAACCATGCTGCCTAGCGTGGATTTTCAGGAGCCAGCCGGCCACTCTCAGATATATGCCCCCAAACAAAACCCACGGCCCGTTTCCCTGGCAAACAAAATTAAGCTGCCCCGCTTCTGGATGGCAGATTGCAGGACGCACTTGGTAGTATCAAACCAGCAAAACTTGGCACTGGTGCCACCTTGGGTCTGGGAACCATCCTGCATATCGTGGGTTCAAAGGAGCCAGCCGGCCACTCCCAGCCACAGGCCCCAAATACAAACAATGTCGCTTTTCCCTGGAAAACAAAACTCGCCTGCCAACTTTTTGATGGCAGATTGCCGGAGCCACTTGGTACTATCAAACCAGCCCAACTTGGCACTGGTGCCACCATGGGTCTGGTAACCATCCTGCCTATTGTAGCTTTCCAGGAGCCAGCCGGTCTCTCCCAGCCATAGGTCCCCAGTCACAAACCTCGGCCCGTTTCCCTGGCAAACAAAAGTAAGCTACCCCGCTTCTGGATGGCAGATTGCAGGAGCCACTTGGTACTATCAAACCAGCAAAACTTGGCACTGGTGCCACCTTGGGTCTGGGAACCATGCTGCGTAACACAGATTCTAAGGCGCCAGTCGGCCACTACGAGCCACAAGCCCCCAAACACAAACAACGGCGCTATTCTCTGGCAAACAAAACTCAACTGCCCCTCTTCTGGATGGCAAATTGCAGGACGCACTTGGTACTATAAAAACAGCCCGACTTGGCACTGGTGCCCCCTTGGGTCTGGGAACCATCCTGCGTATCGATCTTTTTAATGAGACAGCCGGCCACTCCCAACCATATGCCCCCAAACACAACCCACGGCCCTTTTCTCTGGCAAACAAAACTCAACTGCACCGCTTCTGGATGGCAGATTGCAGGAGCCACTTGGTACTATCAAACCAGCCCGACTTGGCACTGGTGCCACCTTGGGTCTGGGAACCATCCTGCGTATTGTGGGTTGTCAGGAGCCAGCCGAACACTCTCGGCCACAGACCCCAATTAAAAACAACGGCCCGTTTCACAGGCAAACAAAACTCAGCTGCCCCGCTTCTGGATGGGAGATTGCAGGAGGCACTTGACACTGTGAAACCAGCCCCACTTGGCACTGGTGCCACCTTGGGTCTGGGAACCATACTGCGTATCATGGATTTTCAGGAGCCACCCGGCCACTCCCAGCCACAGGCCCCCAAACACAAACCACAGCCTTTTTGTCTGGCAAACAAAATTCAGCTGCCCCGCTTCTGGATGGCAGATTGCAGGAGCCACTTGGGACTATCACACCAGCACAACATGGCACTGCTGCCACCTTGGATCTGGGAACCATCCTTCCTATCGTGGATTTTCAGGGGCCAGCCGGTCACTCTCAGCCATAGGCCCCAAACACAAACCACGGCCCTTTTCTCTGGAAAACAAAACGCAACTGCCCCTCTTCTGGATGGCAGATTGCAGGAGCCACTGGGTACTATGAAACCAGCCCTACTTGGCACTGATGCCACCTTGGGTCTGGGAACCATGCTGCGTATCATGGATTTTCATGAGCCAGCCGGCCACTGCCAGCCACAGGCACCGAAACACAAACAACAGCCTTTTTCTCTGGCAAACAAAATTCAGCTGCCCCGCTTCTGGATGGCAGATTGCAGGAACCACTTGGTACTAACAAACCAGCCCGACTTGGCACTGATGCCACCTTGGGTCTGGGAACCATCCTGCGTATCGTGGATTCTAAGGAGCCAGCTGGCCACTCCCAGCCACAGGCCCCAAAACACACACAACGGTGCTTTTCCCTGGAAAACAAAACTCGCCTGCCAAACTTTTGATGGCAGATTGCAGGAGCCACTTGGTATTATCAAACCAGCCCAACTTGGCACTGGTGCCACCATGGGTCTGGTCACCATCCTGCCTATCGTAGCTTTTCAGGAGCCAGCCAGCCACCCCCAGCCAGAGGCCCCCAGACAAATATTTCGGCCCGTTTCCCTGGCAAACAAAAGTAAGCTGCCCCGCTTCTGGATGGCAGATTGCAGGAGCCACTTTGCACCATCAAACCAGCCCAACTTGGCACTGGTGCCAACTCAGGTCTGGGAACCATCCTGCGTATCGTGGGTTCTAAGGAGCCAGCTGGCCACTCCCAACCACAGGCCCCCAAACACAAACAACGGCGCTTTTCCCTGGAAAACAAAACTCGCCTGCCAACTTTTTGATGGCAGATTGCAGGAGCCACTTGGTACTATCAAACCAGCCCAACTTGGCACTGGTGCCACCATGGGTCTGGTCACCATCCTGCCTATCGTAGCTTTTCAGGAGCCAGCCGGTCACTCCCAGCCATAGGCCCCCAGACACAAACCTCGGCCCGTTTCCCTGGCAAACAAAAGTAAGCTGCCCCGCTTCTGCATGGCAGATTGCAGGAGCTACTTAGTACTATCAAACCAGCCCGACTTGGCACTGGTGACACCTCTGGTCTGGGAACCATCCTGCCTATCGTGGATTTTCAGGGGCCAGCCGGCCACTCTCAGCCATATGCCCCAAAAACAAACCACGGCCCTTTTCTCTTGCAAACAAAACTCAACTGCCCCTCTTCTGGATGGCAAATTTTAGGACGCACTTTGTACTACGAAAACCGCCCGACGTGGCACTGGTGCCACCTTGTGTCAGGGAACCATCCTGCATATCGAGCTTTTTAAGGAGCCAGCCGGCCACGCCCAGCCATATACCCCCAAAAACAAACCACGGACCATTTCTCTTGGAAACAAAAATCCGCTGCCCCGCGTCTGGATGGCAGATTGCAGGAGCCACTTTGCACCATCAAACCAGCCCGACTTGGCACTGGTGCCACCTTGGGTCTGGGAACAATCCTGCATATCGTGGATTCTAAGGAGCCAGCCGGCCACTCCCTGCCACAGGCCCCCAAACACAAACAACGGCGCTTTTCCCTGGAAAATAAAATTCGCCTGCCAGCTTTTTGATGGCAGATTGCAGGAGCCACTTGGTACTATCAAATCATCCCAACTTGGCACTGGTGCCACTATGGGTCTGGGAACCATCCTGCCTATTGTAGCATTTCAGGAGCCAGCCGGTCACTCCCAGCCATAGGCCCCCAGACACAAACCTCGGACCGTTTCCCTGGCAAACAAAATTAAGCTGCCCCGATTCTGGATGGCAGATTGCAGGAGCCACTTGGTTGTGTCAAACCAGCCCGACTTGGCACTGGTGCCACCTTGGGTCTGGGAACCATCCTGCGTAACGTGGATTCTAAGCAGCCACCCGGCCACTCTGAGCCACAGGCCCCCAAACACAAACAACGGCGCTTTTCCCTGGAAAACAAAACTCGCCTGCCAACTTTTTGATGGTAGATTGCAGGAGCCACTTGGTACTATCAAACCAGCCCAACTTGGCACTGGTGCCACCTCTGGTCTGGGAACCATCCTGCCTATCGTAGCTTTTCAGGAGCCAGCCGGTCACTCCCAGCCATAGACCCCCAGACACAAACCTCGGCCCGTTTCCCTGGAAAACAAAAGTAAGTTACCCCGATTCTGGATGGCAGATTGCAGGAGCCACTTGGTACTATCAAATCAGCCCAACTTGGCACTGGTGCCACCATGGGTCTGGTAAACATCCTGCCTATCGTAGCTTTTCAGGAGCCAGCCGGTCACTCCATGCCATAGGCCCCCGGACACAAACCTCGGCCCGTTTCCCTGGCAAACAAAAGTAAGCTGCCCCGCTTTTGGTGGCAGATTGCAGGATGCACTTGGTACTTACAAACCAGCCCGACTTGGCCCTGGTGCCACCTTGGCTCTGGGAACCATGCTGCGTAACGTAGATTCTACGAGGACAGGCGGCCACTCCCAGCCACAGGCCTCTAAACAAAAACAACGGCGCTTTTCCCTGGAAAACAAAACTCGCCTGCCAACTTCTTGATGGCAGATTGCAGGAGCCACTTGGTACTATCAAACCAGCCCAACTTGGCACTGGTGCCACCATGGGTCTGGTCACCATCCTGCCTATCGTAGCTTTTCAGGAGCCAGCCGCTCACTCCCAGCCATAGGCCCCCAGACAAATACCTCGGCACGTTTCCCTGGCAAACAAAAGTAGGCTGCCCCGCTTCTGGATGGCAAATTGCAGGACGCACTTGGTACTACGAAAACAGCCCCACTTGGCACTGATGCCACCTTGGGTCAGGGAACAATCCTGCGTATAGAGCTTTTTAAGGAGCCAGCCGGCCACGTCCAGTCATATACCCCCAAAAAAAAAACCACGGAACTTTTCTCCAGCAAACAAAAATCCGCTGCCCCGCGTCTGGATGGCAGATTGCAGGAGCTATTTAGTATTATCAAACCAGCCCGACTTGGCACTGGTGGCACCATGAGTCTGGTAACCATCCTGCCTATCGTAGCTTTTCAGTAGTCAGCCGGTCACTCCCAGCCATAGGCCCCCAGATAAATAGCTCGGCCCGTTTCCCTGGGAAACAAAAGTAAGCTGTCCCGCTTCTGGATGGCAGATTGCAGGAGGCACTTGGTACTATCTAACCAGCCCAACTTGTTCCCAGACCCAAGGTGGCACCAGTGCCAAGTGGGGCTGGTTTGATGGTGCAACGTGGCTCCTGCAATCTGCCATCCAAAAGCGGGGCAGCTTACTTTTGTTTGCCAGGGAAACGGGCCGAGGTTTGTGTCTGGGGGTCTATGGCTGGGAGTGACCGGCTGGCTCCTGAAAAGCTACGATAGGCAGGATGGTTCCCAGACCAGAGGTGGCACCAGTGCCAAGTTGGGCTGGTTTGATAGTACCAAGTGGCTCCTGCAATCTGCCATCAAAAAGTTGGCAGGCGAGTTTTGTTTTCCAGGGAAAAGCGCCGTAGATTTTGTTTGGGGGCCTGTGGCTCAGAGTGGCCGGGTGGCTGCTTAGAATCCACGATACGCAGGATGGTTCCCAGACCCAAGTTGGCACCAGTGCCAAGTCGGGCTGGTTTGACACAACCAAGTGGCTCCTGCAATCTGCCATCCAGAATCGGGGCAGCTTAATTTTGTTTGCCAGGGAAACGGTCCGAGGTTTGTGTCTGGGGGCCTATGGCTGGGAGTGACCGGCTGGCTCCTGAAAAGCTACGATAGGCAGGATGGTTCCCAGACCCATAGTGGCACCAGTGCCAAGTTGGGATGATTTGATAGTACCAAGTGGCTCCTGCAATCTGCCATCAAAAAGTTGTCAGGCGAGTTTTGTTTTCCAGGGAAAAGCGCCGTTGTTTGTGTTTGGGGGCCTGTGGCTGGGAGTGGCCGGCTGGCTCCTTAGAATCCACGATATGCAGGATTGTTCCCACACCCAAGGTGGCACCAGTGCCAAGTCGGGCTGGTTTGATGGTGCAAAGTGGCTCCTGCAATCTGCCATACAGACGCGGGGCAGCGGATTTTTGTTTCCAAGAGAAATGGTCCGTGGTTTTTTTTCGGGGGTTTATGGCTGGGCGTGGCCGGCTGGCTCCTTAAAAAGCTCGATATGCAGGATGGTTCCCTGACACAAGGTGGCACCAGTGCCACGTCGGGCGGTTTTCGTAGTACAAAGTGCGTCCTAAAATTTGCCATCCAGAAGAGGGGCAGTTGAGTTTTGTTTGCCAGAGAAAAGGGCCGTGGTTTGTTTTTGGGGGCATATGGCTGAGAGTGGCCGGCTGGCTCCTGAAAAGCTACGATAGGCAGGATGTTTACCAGACCCATTGTGGCACCAGTGCCAAGTTGGGCTGATTTGATAGTACCAAGTGCCTCCTGCAATCTGCCATCCAGAATCGGGGTAGCTTACTTTTGTTTTCCATGGAAACGGGCCGAGGTTTGTGTCTGGGGGTCTATGGTTGGGAGTGGCCGGCTGGCTCCTTAGAAACCA
Source organism: Melospiza melodia melodia (assembly GCF_035770615.1). Lineage (NCBI taxonomy): Eukaryota > Metazoa > Chordata > Aves > Passeriformes > Passerellidae > Melospiza > Melospiza melodia. The sequence goes on along the minus strand of NC_086196.1, from coordinate 75,581,015 downwards.
CGATACGCAGCATGGTTCCCAGACCAGAGGTGGCACCAGTGCCAAGTTGGGCTGGTTTGATACTACCAAGTGGTTCCTGCAATCTGCCATCCAGAAGCGGGGCAGCTTACTTTTGTTTGCCAGGGAAAAGCGCCGTTGTTTGTGTTTGGGGGCCTGTGGCTGGGAGTGGCCGGCTGGCTGCTTAGAATCCACGATACGCAGGATGGTTCCCAGACGTGAGGTGGCGCCAGTGCCAAGTCGGGCTGGTTTGATAGTACCAAGTGCGTCCTGCAATCTGCCATCCAGAAGCGGGGCAGCTTACTTTTGTTTGCCAGGGAAACGGGCCGAGGTTTGTGTCTCGGGGCCTATGGCAGGGAGTGACCGGCGGGCTCCTGAAAGCTACGATAGGCAGGATGGTGACCAGACCCATGGTGGCACCAGTGCCAAGTTGGGCTGGTTTGATAGTACCAAGTGGCTCCTGCAATCTGACATCAAAAAGTTGGCAGGCGAGTTTTGTTTTCCAGGGAAAAGCGCCGTTGTTTGTGTTTGGGGGCCTGTGGTTGGGAGTGGCCGGCTGGCTCCTTAGACACCACGATACGCAGGATGGTTCCCAGACCAGAGGTGGCACCAGTGCCAAGTCGGGCTGGTTTGATAGTACCAAGTGGCTCCTGCAATCTGCCATCCAGAAGCGGGGCAGCTTACTTTTGTTTGCCACGGAAACGGGCCGTTGTTTGTGTTTGGGGGCCTGTGGCTGGGAGTGGCCGACTGGCTCCTTAGAATCCACGATACGCAGGATGGTTCCCAGACCAGAGGTGGCACCAGTGCCAAGTCGGGCTGGTTTGATAGTACCAAGTGGTTCCTGCAATCTGCCATCCAGAAGCAGGGCAGCTTACTTTTGTTTGCCAGGGAAACGGGCCGAGGTTTTTGTCTGGGGGCCTATGGCTGCGAGTGACCGGCTGGCTCCTGAAAAGCTACGATAGGCAGGATGGTGACCAGACCCATGGTGGCACCAGTCCCAAGTTGGGCTGGTTTGATAGTACCAAGTGGCTCCTGCAATCTGCCATCAAAATTTGGCAGGCGAGTTTTTTTTTCCAGGGAAAAGCGCCGTTGTTGTGTTTAGGGGCCTGTGGCTGGGAGTGGCCGGCTGGCTCCTTAGAATCCACCATACGCAGGATGGTTCCCAGACCCAAGGTGGCACCAGTGCCTAGTCGGGATAGTTTGATGGTGCAAAGTGGCTCCTGCAATCTGCCATCCAGAAGCGGGGTAGCTTACTTTTGTTTGCCAGGGAAAAGGGCCGAGCTTTGTGTATCGGGGCCTATGGCTGGGAGTGACCGGCTGGCTCCTGAAAAGCTACGATAGGCAGGATGGTGACCAGACCCAAGGTGGCACCAGTGCCAAGTTGGGCTGGTTTGATAGTACCAAGTGGCTCCTGCAATCTGCCATCAAAAAGTTGGCAGGCGAGTTTTGTTTTCCAGGGAAAAGCGCCGTTGTTTGTGTTTGGGGGCCTGTGGCTGGGAGTGGCCGGCTGGCTCCTTAGAATCCACGATACGCAGGATGGTTCCCAGACTTGTCATGGCACCAGTGCCAAGTCGGGCTGGTTTGATAGTACCAAGTGGATCCTGCAATCTGCCATCCAGAAGCGGGGCAGCTTACTTTTGTTTGCCAGGGAAACGGGCCGAGGATTTGTCTGGGGGCCTATGGCTGGGAGTGACCGGCAGGCTCGTGAAAACCTACGATAGGCAGGATGGTGACCAGACCCATGGTGGCAGCAGTGCCAAGTTGGGCTGGTTTGATAGTACCAAGTGGCTCCTGCAATCTGCCATCAAAAAGTTGGCAGTTGCGTTTTGTTTTCCAGGGAAAAGCGCCGTTGTTTGTGTTTGGGAGCCTGTGGCTGGGAGTGGCCGGCTGGCTCTTTAGAATCCACGATACGCAGGATGGTTCCCAGACCAGTGGTGGCACCAGTGCCAAGTCGGGCTGGTTTGATAGTAACAAGTGCGTCCTCCAATCTGCCATCCAGAAGCGGGGCAGCTTACTTTTGTTTTCCAGGGAAACGGGCCGAGGTTTTTGTCTGGGGGCCTATGGCTGGGAGTGACCGGCTGGCTCGTGAAAAGCTACGATAGGCAGGATGGTGACCAGACCCATGGCGGCACCAGTGCCAAGTTGGGCTGGTTTGATAGTACCAAGTGGCTCCTGCAATCTGCCATCAAAAAGTTGGCAGGCGAGTTTTGTTTTCCAGGGAAAAGCGCCGTTGTTTGTGTTTGGGGGCCTGTGGCTGGGAGTGGCCGGCTGGCTCCTTAGAATCCACGATAGGCAGGATGGTTCCCAGACCAGAGGTGGCACCAGTGCCAAGTCGGGCTGGTTTGATAGTACCAAGTGGCTCCTGCAATCTGCCATCCAGAAGCGGGGCAGCTTACTTTTGTTTGCCAGGGAAACGGGCCGAGCTTTGTGTCTGGGGGCCTATGGCTGGGAGTGACCGGCTGGCTCCTGAAAAGCTACGATAGGCAGGATGGTGACCAGACCCATGGTGGCACCAGTGCCAAGTTGGGCTGGTTTGATAGTACCAAGTGGCTCCTGCAATCTGCCATCAAAAAGTTGGCAGGCAAGTTTTCTTTACCAGGGAAAAGCGCCGTTGTTTTTGTTTGGGGGCCTATGGCTGGGAGTGGCCGGCTGGCTCCTTAGAATCCACGATACGCAGGATGGTTCCTAGACTTGACGTGGCACCAGTGCCAAGTTGGGCTGGTTTGATAGTACCAAGTGCGTCCTGCAATCTGCCATCCAGAAGTGGGGTAGCTTACTTTTGTTTGCCAGGGAAACGGGCCGAGGTTTGTGTCTCGGGGCATATGGCTGGGAGTGACCGGCTGGCTCCTGAAAAGCTACGATAGGCAGGATGGTGACCAGACCCATGGTGGCACCAGTGCCAAGTTGGGCTGGTTTGATAGTACCAAGTGGCTCCTGCAATCTGCCATCAAAAAGTTGGCAGGCGAGTTTGTTATCCAGGGAAAAGCGCCGTTGTTTGTGCCTGGGGCCCTATGGCCTGGAGTGGACGGATGGCTAATTAGAACCCACGATACACAGGATGGTTCCCAGACCCATGGTGACACCAGTGCCAAGTTGGGCTGGTTTGATAGTACCAAGTGGATCCTGCAATCTGCCATCCAGAAGCGGGGCAGCTTACTTTTGTTTGCCAGGGAAACGGTCCGAGGATTGTGTCTGGGGGCCTAAGCCTGGAAGTGACCGGCTGGCTCGTGAAAAGCTACGATAGGCAGGATGGTGACCAGACCCATGACGGCACCAGTGCCAAGTTGGGCTGGTTTGATAGTACCAAGTGGCTCCTGCAATCTGCCATCAAAAACTTGGCAGGCGAGTTTTGTTTTCCAGGGAAAAGCGCCGTTGTTTGTGTTTGGGGGCCTGTGGCTGGTAGTGGCCGGCTGGCTCCTTAGAATCCATGATACTCAGCATGGTTCCCAGACCAGAGGTGGCACCAGTGCCAAGTCGGGCTGGTTTGATAGTACCAAGTGGTTGCTGCAATCTGCCATCCAGAAGCGGGGCTGCTTACTTTTGTTTGCCAGGGAAACGGGCCGAGGTTTGTGTCTGGGGGCCTATGGCTGGGAGTGACCGGCTGGCTCCTGAAAAGCTACGATAGGCAGGATGGTGACCAGACCCATGGTGGCACCAGTGCCAAGTTGGGCTGATTTGATAGTACCAAGTGGCTCCTGCAATCTGCCATCAAAAAGTTGGCAGGCGAATTTTGTTTTCCAGGGAAAAGCGCCGTTGTTTGTGTTTGGGGGCCTGTGGCAGGGAGTGGCCGGCTGGCTCCTGAAAAGCTACGATAGGCAGGATGGTGACCAGACCCATGGTGCCACCAGTGCCAAGTTGGGCTGGTTTGATAGTAGCAAGTGGCTCCGGCAATCTGCCATCAAAAAGTTGGCAGACGAGTTTTGATTTCCAGGGAAAAGCGCCGTTGTTTGTGTTTGGGGGCCTGTGGCTGGGAGTGGCCGGCTGGCTGCTTAGAATCTACCATACGCAGGATAGTTTCCAGACCAGAGGTGGCACCAGTGCCAAGTCGGGCTGGTTTGATAGTACCAAGTGCGTCCTGCAATCTGCCATCCAGAAGCGGGACAGCTTACTTTTGTTTGTCAGGGAAACGGGCCGAGCTTTGTGTCTCTGGGCCTACGGCTGGGAGTGACTGGCTGGCTCCTGAAAAGCTACGATAGGCAGGATGGTGACCAGACCCATGGTGGCACCAGTGCCAAGTTGGGCTGGTTTGATAGTACCAAGTGGCTCCTGCAATCTGCCATCAAAAAGTTGGCAGGCGAGTTTTGTTTTCCAGGGAAAAGCGCCGTTGTTTGTGTTTGGGGGCCTGTGGCTGGGAGTGGCCGGCTGGCTCCTTAGAATCCATGATACGCAGGATGGTTCCCAGACCAGAGGTGGCACCAGTGCCAAGTCGGGCTGGTTTGATGGTGAAAAGTGGCTCCTGCAATCTGCCATCCAGAAGCGGGATAACTTACTTTTGTTTGCCAGGGAAACGGGCCGAGCTTTGTGTCTGGGGGCCTATGGCTGGGAGTGACCGGCTGGCTCCTGAAAAGCTACGATAGGCAGGATGGTGACCAGACCCATGGTGGCACCAGTGTCAAGGTGGCCTGGTTTGATAGTACCAAGTGGCTCCGGCAATCTGCCATCAAAATTTGGCAGGCGAGTTTTGTTTTCCAGGGAAAAGCGCCGTTGTTTGTGTTTGGGGGCCTGTGGGTGGGAGTGGCCGGATGGCTAATTAGAATCCACGATACGCAGCATGGTTCCCAGACCTGAGGTGGCACCAGTGCCAAGTCGGGCTAGTTTGATGGTGCAAAGTGGCTCCTGCAATCTGCCATCCAGTAGCGGGGCAGCTTGCTTTTGTTTGCCAGGGAAACGGGCCGAGGTTTGTGTCTGGGGGCCTATGGCTGGGAGTGACCGGCTGGCTCCTGAAAAGCTACGATAGGCAGGATGGTGACCAGACCCATGGTGGCACCAGTGCCAAGTTGGGCTGGTTTGATAGTACCAAGTGGCTCCTGCAATCTGCCATCAAAAAGTTGGCAGGCGAGTTTTGTTTTCCAGGGAAAAGCACCGTTGTTTGTGTTTGGGGGCCTGTGGCTGGGAGTGGCCGGCTGGCTGCTTAGAATCCACGATACGCAGGATGGTTCCCAGACGTGAGGTGGCGCCAGTGCCAAGTCGGGCTGGTTTGATACTACCAAGTGCGTCCTGCAATCTGCCATCCAGAAGCGGGACAGCTTACTTTTGCTTGCCAGGGAAACGGGCCGAGCTTTGTGTCTGGGGGCCTATGGCTGGGAGTGACCGGCTGGCTCCTGAAAAGCTACGATAGGCAGGATGGTGACCAGACCCATGGTGGCACCAGTGCCAAGTTGGGCTGGTTTGATAGTACCAAGTGGCTCCTGCAATCTGCCATCAAAAATTGGCAGGCGAGTTTTGTTTTCCAGGGAAAAGCGCCGTTGTTGTGTTTAGGGGCCTGTGGCTGGGAGTGGCCGGCTGGCTCCTTAGAATCCACCATACGCAGGATGGTTCCCAGACCCAAGGTGGCACCAGTGCCTAGTCGGGATAGTTTGATGGTGCAAAGTGGCTCCTGCAATCTGCCATCCAGAAGCGGGGCAGCTTACTTTTGTTTGCCAGGGAAAAGGGCCGAGCTTTGTGTCTCGGGGCCTATGGCTGGGAGTGACCGGCTGGCTCCTGAAAAGCTACGATAGGCAGGATGGTGACCAGACCCAAGGTGGCACCAGTGCCAAGTTGGGCTGGTTTGATAGTACCAAGTGGCTCCTGCAATCTGCCATCAAAAAGTTGGCAGGCGAGTTTTGTTTTCCAGGGAAAAGCTCCGTTGTTTGTGTTTGGGGGCCTGTGGCTGGGAGTGGCCGGCTGGCTCATTAGAATCCACGATACGCAGGATGGTTCCCAGACTTGTCGTGGCACCAGTGCCAAGTCGGGCTGGTTTGATAGTACCAAGTGGATCCTGCAATCTGCCATCCAGAAGCGGGGCAGCTTACTTTTGTTTGCCAGGGAAACGGGCCGAGGATTTGTCTGGGGGCCTATGGCTGGGAGTGACCGGCTGGCTCCTGAAAAGCTACGATAGGCAGGATGGTGACCAGACCCATGGTGGCAGCAGTGCCAAGTTGGGCTGGTTTGATAGTACCAAGTGGCTCCTGCAATCTGCCATCAAAAAGTCGGCAGGCGAGTTTTGTTTTCCAGGGAAAAGCGCCGTTGTTTGTGTTTGGGAGCCTGTGGCTGGGAGTGGCCGGCTGGCTCTTTAGAATCCACGATACGCAGGATGGTTCCCAGACCAGTGGTGGCACCAGTGCCAAGTCGGGCTGGTTTGATAGTAACAAGTGCGTCCTGCAATCTGCCATCCAGAAGCGGGGCAGCTTACTTTTGTTTTCCAGGGAAACGGGCCGAGGTTTTTGTCTGGGGGCCTATGGCTGGGAGTGACCGGCTGGCTCGTGAAAAGCTACGATAGGCAGGATGGTGACCAGACCCATGGCGGCACCAGTGCCAAGTTGGGCTGGTTTGATAGTACCAAGGGGCTCCTGCAATCTGCCATCAAAAAGTTGGCAGGCGAGTTTTGTTTTCCAGGGAAAAGCGCCGTTGTTTGTGTTTGGGGGCCTGTGGCTGGGAGTGGCCGGCTGGCTCCTTAGAATCCACGATACACAGGATGGTTCCCAGACCAGAGGTGGCACCAGTGCCAAGTCGGGCTGGTTTGATAGTACCAAGTGGCTCCTGCAATCTGCCATCCAGAAGCGGGGCAGCTTACTTTTGTTTGCCAGGGAAACGGGCCGAGCTTTGTGTCTGGGGGCCTATGGCTGGGAGTGACCGGCTGGCTCCTGAAAAGCTACGATAGGCAGGATGGTGACCAGACCCATGGTGGCACCAGTGCCAAGTTGGGCTGGTTTGATAGTACCAAGTGGCTCCTGCAATCTGCCATCAAAAAGTTGGCAGGCAAGTTTTCTTTACCAGGGAAAAGCGCCGTTGTTTTTGTTTGGGGGCCTATGGCTGGGAGTGGCCGGCTGGCTCCTTAGAATCCACGATACGCAGGATGGTTCCTAGACTTGACGTGGCACCAGTGCCAAGTTGGGCTGGTTTGATAGTACCAAGTGCGTCCTGCAATCTGCCATCCAGAAGTGGGGTAGCTTACTTTTGTTTGCCAGGGAAACGGGCCGAGGTTTGTGTCTCGGGGCATATGACTGGGAGTGACCGGCTGGCTCCTGAAAAGCTACGATAGGCAGGATGGTGACCAGACCCATGGTGGCACCAGTGCCAAGTTGGGCTGGTTTGATAGTACCAAGTGGCTCCTGCAATCTGCCATCAAAAAGTTGGCAGGCGAGTTTGTTATCCAGGGAAAAGCGCCGTTGTTTGTGCCTGGGGCCCTATGGCCTGGAGTGGACGGATGGCTAATTAGAATCCACGATACACAGGATGGTTCCCAGACCCATGGTGACACCAGTGCCAAGTTGGGCTGGTTTGATAGTACCAAGTGGTTCCTGCAATCTGCCATCCAGAAGCGGGGCAGCTTACTTTTGTTTGCCAGGGAAACGGTCCGAGGTTTGTGTCTGGGGGCCTAAGCCTGGAAGTGACCGGCTGGCTCGTGAAAAGCTACGATAGGCAGGATGGTGACCAGACCCATGACGGCACCAGTGCCAAGTTGGGCTGGTTTGATAGTACCAAGTGGCTCCTGCAATCTGCCATCAAAACTTGGCAGGCGAGTTTTGTTTTCCAGGGAAAAGCGCCGTTGTTTGTGTTTGGGGGCCTGTGGCTGGGAGTGGCCGGCTGGCTCCTTAGAATCCACGATACTCAGCATGGTTCCCAGACCAGAGGTGGCACCAGTGCCAAGTTGGGCTGGTTTGATAGTACCAAGTGGTTGCTGCAATCTGCCATCCAGAAGCGGGGCAGCTTACTTTTGTTTGCCAGGGAAACGGGCCGAGGTTTATGTCTGGGGGCCTATGGCTGGGAGTGACCGGCTGGCTCCTGAAAAGCTACGATAGGCAGGATGGTGACCAGACCCATGGTGGCACCAGTGCCAAGTTGGGCTGATTTGATAGTACCAAGTGGCTCCTGCAATCTGCCATCAAAATTTGGCAGGCGAATTTTTTTTTCCAGGGAAAAGCGCCGTTGTTTGTGTTTGGGGGCCTGTGGCTGGGAGTGGCCGGCTGGCTGCTTAGAATCTACCATACGCAGGATGGTTCCCAGACCAGAGGTGGCACCAGTGCCAAGTCGGGCTAGTTTGATGGTGCAAAGTGGCTCCTGCAATCTGCCATCCAGAAGCGGGGCAGCTTGCTTTTGTTTGCCAGGGAAACGGGCCGAGGTTTGTGTCTGGGGGCCTATGGCTGGGAGTGACCGGCTGGCTCCTGAAAAGCTACGATAGGCAGGATGGTGACCAGACCCATGGTGGCACCAGTGCCAAGTTGGGCTGGTTTGATAGTACCAAGTGGCTCCTGCAATCTGCCATCAAAAACTTGGCAGGCGAGTTTTGTTTTCCAGGGAAAAGCGCCGTTGTTTGTGTTTGGGGGCCTGTGGCTGGGAGTGGCCGGCTGGCTGCTTAGAATCCACGATATGCAGGATGGTTCCGAGACGTGAGGTGGCGCCAGTGCCAAGTCGCCTGGTTTGATACTACCAAGTGCGTCCTGCAATCTGCCATCCAGAAGCGGGACAGCTTACTTTTGCTTGCCAGGGAAACGGGCCGAGCTTTGTGTCTGGGGGCCTATGGCTGGGAGTGACCGGCTGGCTCCTGAAAAGCTACGATAGGCAGGATGGTGACCAGACCCATGGTGGCACCAGTGCCAAGTTGGGCTGGTTTGATAGTACCAAGTGGCTCCTGCAATCTGCCATCAAAAATTGGCAGGCGAGTTTTGTTTTCCAGGGAAAAGCGCCGTTGTTTGTGTTTGGGGGCCTGTGGCTGGGAGTGGCCGGATGGCTAATTAGAATCCACGATACGCAGGATGGTTCCCAGACCTCAGGTGGCACCAGTGCCAAGTCGGGCTAGTTGGATGGTGCAAAGTGGCTCCTGCAATCTGCCATCCAGAAGCGGGGCAGCTTACTTTTGTTTTCCAGGGAAACGGGCCGAGGTTTGTGTCTGGGGGCCTATGGCTGGGAGTGACCGGCTGGCTCCTGAAAAGCTACGATAGGCAGGATGGTGACCAGACCCATGGTGGCACCAGTGCCAAGTTGGGCTGGTTTGATAGTACCAAGTGGCTCCGGCAATCTGCCATCAAAAAGTTGGCAGACGAGTTTTGTTTTCCAGGGAAAAGCGCCGTTGTTTGTGTTTGGGGGCCTGTGGCTGGGAGTGGCCGGCTGGCTGCTTAGAATCTACCATACGCAGGATGGTTCCCAGACCAGAGGTGGCACCAGTGCCAAGTCGGGCTAGTTTGATGGTACAAAGTGGCTCCTGCAATCTGCCATCCAGAAGCGGGGCAGCTTGCTTTTGTTTGCCAGGGAAACGGGCCGAGGTTTGTGTCTGGGGGCCTATGGCTGGGAGTGACCGGCTGGCTCCTGAAAAGCTACGATAGGCAGGATGGTGACCAGACCCATGGTGGCACCAGTGCCAAGTTGGGCTGGTTTGATAGTACCAAGTGGCTCCTGCAATCTGCCATCAAAAACTTGGCAGGCGAGTTTTGTTTTCCAGGGAAAAGCGCCGTTGTTTGTGTTTGGGGGCCTGTGGCTGGGAGTGGCCGGCTGGCTGCTTAGAATCCACGATATGCAGGATGGTTCCCAGACGTGAGGTGGCGCCAGTGCCAAGTCGCCTGGTTTGATACTACCAAGTGCGTCCTGCAATCTGCCATCCAGAAGCGGGACAGCTTACTTTTGCTTGCCAGGGAAACGGGCCGAGCTTTGTGTCTGGGGGCCTATGGCTGGGAGTGACCGGCTGGCTCCTGAAAAGCTACGATAGGCAGGATGGTGACCAGACCCATGGTGGCACCAGTGCCAAGTTGGGCTGGTTTGATAGTACCAAGTGGCTCCTGCAATCTGCCATCAAAAATTGGCAGGCGAGTTTTGTTTTCCAGGGAAAAGCGCCGTTGTTTGTGTTTGGGGGCCTGTGGGTGGGAGTGGCCGGATGGCTAATTAGAATCCACGATACGCAGGATGGTTCCCAGACCTCAGGTGGCACCAGTGCCAAGTCGGGCTAGTTGGATGGTGCAAAGTGGCTCCTGCAATCTGCCATCCAGAAGCGGGGCAGCTTACTTTTGTTTTCCAGGGAAACGGGCCGAGGTTTGTGTCTGGGGGCCTATGGCTGGGAGTGACCGGCTGGCTCCTGAAAAGCTACGATAGGCAGGATGGTGACCAGACCCATGGTGGCACCAGTGCCAAGTTGGGCTGATTTGATAGTAGCAAGTGGCTCCTGCAATCTGCCATCAAAAAGTCGGCAGGCGAGTTTTGTTTTCCAGGGAAAAGCGCCGTTGTTTGTGTCTGGGGGCCTGTGGCAGGGAGTGACCGGCTGGCTCCTTAGAATCCACGATACGCAGGATGGTTCCCAGACCCAAGGTGGCACCAGTGCCAAGTTGGGCTGGTTTGATAGTACCAAGTGCGTCCTGCAATCTGCCATCCAGAAGCGGGGCAGCTTACTTTTGTTTGCCAGGGAAACGGGTCGAGCTTTGTGTCTGGGGGCCTATGGCTGGGAGTGACCGGCTGGCTCCTGAAAAGCTACGATAGGCAGGATGGTGACCGGACCCATGGTGGCACCAGTGCCAAGTAGGGCTGGTTTGATAGTACCAAGTGGCTCCTGCAATCTGCCATCAAAAAGTTGGCAGGCAAGTTTTGTTTTCCAGGGAAAAGCGCCGTTGTTTTTTTTGGGGGGCCAATGGCTGGGAGTGGCCGGCTGGCTCCTTAGAATCTACGATACGCAGGATGGTTCCCAGACCAGAGGTGGCACCAGTGCCAAGTCGGGCTGGTTTGATAGTACCAAGTGCGTCCTGCAATCTGCCATCCAGAAGCGGGGTAGCTTACTTTTGTTTGCCCGGGAAACGGGCCGAGGTTTTTGTCTCGGGGCCTATGGCTGGGAGTGACCGGCTGGCTCCTGAAAAGCTACGATAGGCAGGATGTTGACCAGACCCATGGTGGCACAAGTGCCAAGTTCGGCTTGTTTGATAGTACCAAGTGGCTCCTGCAATCTGCCATCAAAATTTGGCAGGCGAATTTTGCTTTCCAGGGAAAAGCGCCGTTGTTTGTGTTTGGGGGCCTGTGGCAGGGAGTGGCCGGCTGGCTCCTGAAAAGCTACGATAGGCAGGATGGTGACCATATCCAAGGTGGCACCTGTGCCAAGTCGGGCTGATTTGATAGTACTAAGTAGCTCCTGCAATCTGCCATGCAGAAGCGGGGCAGCTTACTTTTGTTTGCCAGGGAAACGGGACGAGGTTTGTGTTTGGGGGCCTATGGCTGTGAGTGACCGGCTGGCTCCTGAAAATCCATGATACGCAGCATGGTTCCCAGACCCAAGGTGGCACCAGTGCCAAGTGGGGCTGGTTTCACTGTGTCAAGTGCCTCCTGCAATCTCCCATCCAGAAGCGGGGCAGCTGAGTTTTGTTTGCCTGTGAAACGGGCCGTTGTTTTTAATTGGGGTCTGTGGCCGAGAGTGTTCGGCTGGCTCCTGACAACCCACAATACGCAGGATGGTTCCCAGACCCAAGGTGGCACCAGTGCCAAGTCGGGCTGTTTTTATAGTACCAAGTGCGTCCTGCAATTTGCCATCCAGAAGAGGGGCAGTTGAGTTTTGTTTGCCAGAGAATAGCGCCGTTGTTTGTGTTTGGGGGCTTGTGGCTGGGAGTGGCCGACTGGCTCCTTAGAATCTGTGTTACGCAGCATGGTTCCCAGACCCAAGGTGGCACCAGTGCCAAGTTGGGCTGGTTTGATAGTACCAAGTGGCTCCTGCAATCTGCCATCCAGAAGCGGGGCAGCTTACTTTAGTTTGCCAGGGAAACGGGCCGAGGTTTGTGACTGGGGACCTATGGCTGGGAGTGACCGGCTGGCTCCTGAAAAGCTACAATAGGCAGGATGGTTACCAGACCCATGGTGGCACCAGTGCCAAGTTGGGCTGGTTTGATAGTACCAAGTGGCTCCTGTAATCTGCCATCAAAAAGTTGGCAGGCGAGTTTTGTTTTCCAGGGAAAAGCGCCATTGTTTGTATTTGGGGGCCTGTGGCTGGGAGTGGCCGGCTGGCTCCTTTGAACCCACGATACGCAGGATGGTTCCCAGACCCAAGGTGGCACCAGTGCCAAGTCGGGCTGGTTTGATACTACCAAGTGCGTCCTGCAATCTGCCATCCAGAAGCGGGGCAGCTTAATTTTGTTTGCCAGGGAAACGGGCCGTGGGTTTTGTTTGGGGGCATATAGCTGAGAGTGGCCGGCTGGCTCCTGAAAATCCACGCTAGGCAGCATGGTTCCCAGATGCAAGGTGGCACCAGTGCCAAGTCGGGCTGGTTTGATGGTGCAAAGTGGCTCCTGCAATCTGCCATCCAGAAGCGGGGCAGCTGATTTTTGTTTGCCAGAGAAAAATTCCGTGGATTGTTTTTGGGGGCATATTGCTGGGAGTGGCCGGCTGGCTCCTTAAAATGCTCGATACGCATGATGGTTCCCAGGCCCAAGGTGTCACCACTACCAAGTCGGCCTGCGGTTTTAGTATCAAGTTCATCCTGCAATTTGCCATCCAGAAGAGGGGCAGTTGAGTTTTGTTTGCCAGAGAAACGGGCCGAGGTTTCTGTTTGGGGACATATGGCTGAGAGTGGCCAGCTGGCCCCTGAATATCCACGATACACAGCATGGTTCCCAGATCCAAGGTGGCACCAGTGCCAAGTCGGGCTGGTTTGATAGTACCAAGTGTCTCCTGCAATCTGCCATCCAGAAGCAGGGCAGCTTACTTTTGTTTGCCAGAGAAATAGGCCTAGGTTTTTGTTTGGGGGCCTGTGGCTAGGAGTGGCCGGCAGGCTCCTAAGAATCCACGATACGCAGGATGTTTCCCAGACCCAAGGTGGCACCAGTGCCAAGTCGGGCTGGTTTGATAGTACCAAGTGGCTCCTGCAAACTCCATCAAAAAGTTGGCAGGCGTGTTTTGTTTTCCAGGGAACAGCGCCGTTGATTTTGTTTGGGGGCCTGTGACTGGGAGTGGCCGGCTGGCTCCTTAGAATCCACGATACGCAGGATGGTTCCCAGACCCAAGGTGGCACCAGTGCCAAGTCGGGCTGGTTTGATTACACCAAGTGGCTCCTGCAATCTGCCATCCAGAAGTGAGGCAGCTAAGTTTTGTTTGCGAGAAAAAAGGGCCGTGGTTTTTGTTGGGGGCCTGTGGCTGGGAGTAGCCGGCTGGCTCCTTAAAATCCACGATAGGCAGGATGGTTCCCAGACCAGAGGTGGCACCAGTGCCAAGTCGGGCTGGTTTGATAGTACCAAGTGGCTCCTGCAATCTGCCATCCAGAAGCGGGGCAGCTGAGTTTTGTTTGCCAGAGGAAAAGGCTGTGGTTTGTGTTTGGGGGCCTGTGGCTGGCAGTGGCCGGCTGGCTCCTGAAAATCCACGATACGCAGCATGGTTCCCAGACCCAAGGTGGCACCAGTGCCAAGTGGGGCTCGTTTGACAGTGTCAAGTGCGTCCTGCAATCTCCCATCCAGAAGCGGGGCAGCTGAGTTTTTTTTGCCAGGGAAACGGACCTTTGTTTTTGATTGGGCTCTGTGGCCGAGAGTGGTCGGCTGTCTCCGGACAATCCACAATACGCAGGATGGTTCCCAGACCCAAGGTGGCACCAGTGCCAAGTCGGGCTGGTTTGATAGTACCAAGTGTCTCCTGCAATCTGCCATCCAGAAGCGGGGCAGCTGAGTTTTGTTTGCCAGAGAAAAGGGCCGTGGGTTGTGTTTGGGGGCATATGGCTGGGAGTGGCCACCTGGCTCCTTAAAATGCACGATACGCCGCATGGTAACCAGACGCAAGGTGGCACCAGTGCCAAGTCAGGCTGTTTTTGTAGTACCCAGTGGCTCCTGCAATTTGCCATCCAGAAGCGGGGCAGTTGAATTTTGTTTGCTAGAGAAAAGGGCTGTGGTTTGTGTTTGGGGGCCTATGGCTGAGAGTGGCCGGCTGGCCCCTGAAAATCAACGATAGGCAGGATGGTTCCCAGATCCAAGGTGGCACCAGTGCCAAGTAAGGCTGGTTGTATGGTTCAAAGTGACTCCTGCAATCTGCCATCCAGAAGCGGGACAGCTGAGTTTTTTTTGCCAGAGAAAATGTCCATGGTTTCTTTTTGGGGCATACGGCTGGGAATTGCCGGCTGGCTCCTTAAAATGCTCGATACGCAGGATGGTTCCCAGAGCCAAGGTGGCACCACTGCCAAGTCGGGCTCTTTTTGTAGTACCAAGTGCGTCCTGCAATTTGCCATCCAGAAGAGGGGCAGTTGAGTTTTGTTTGCCAGAGAAAAGGGCCGAGGTTTGTGTTTGGGGGCATATGGCTGGGAATGACCGGCTGGCCCCTGAAAATCCACGATACGCCGGATGGTTCCCAGATCCAAGGTGGTACCATTACCAAGTCGGGCTGGTTTGATAGTCCCAAGTGGCTCCTGCAAACTGCCATCCAGAAGCGGGGCAGCTTACTTTTGTTTGCCAGGGAAATGGGCCGTTGTTTGTGTTTGGGTGCCTGTGGCTGGGAGTGTTCGGCTGGTTCCTGAATATGTACGATACGCAGGATTGTTCCCAGATCCAAGGTGGCAGCAGTGCCATGTTGTGCTGGTGTGATAGTCCCAAGTGGCTCCTGCAATCTGCCATCCAGAAGTGGGGCAGCTGATTTTTGTTTGCCAGAGAAAAGGTCCGTGGTTTGTTTTTGGGGGCATATGGCTGAGAGTGGCCGGCTGGCCCCTGAAAATCCACGATACACAGGATGGTTCCCAGATCCAAGGTGGCACCTGTGCCAAGTCGGGCTGATTTGATAGTACTAAGTAGCTCCTGCAATCTGCCATGCAGAAGCGGGGCAGCTTACTTTTGTTTGCCAGGGAAACGGGCCGAGGTTTGTGTTTGGGGGCCTATCGCTGAGACTGACCGGCTGGCTCCTGAAAAGCTACAATAGGCAGGATGGTGACCAGACCCATGGTGGCACCAGTGCCAAGTTGGGCTGGTTTGATAGTACCAAGTGGTTCCTGCAATCTGCCATCCAGAAGCAGGGCAGCTGAGTTTTGTTTGCCAGAGAAAAGGGCCTTGGTTTGTGTTTGGGGGCATATGGCTGGGTGTGGCCAGCTGGCTCCTTAAAATGCACGATATGCAACATGGCTCCCAGACCCAAGGTGGCACCAGTGCCAAGTTGGGCTGGTTTGATAGTACCAAGTGGCTCCTGCAATCTTCCATGATCACGTGGAGAAATACTTTCTGGTTTCAGCCTCATGCTCTTTCTTCTCTCCCTCAACTTCTCTATCACCTCTCATCTGGTTCACATGCGCTGTCTTCAAGGTCCACAGGCTACTTTTCACAGAATCTTCTGGCCTGATGAAGTAAGAATGATGAATAGAACAGAGCTGGGATCTATTTTCCAGTTTGGATAAAATGCATTCTGCACACAAATCCAAGGAGAACGGGCTGCCCCGATGCCCAGAAAATCTTTCACTCCTGCTAGTGTTCTACGTCAACCGCAACTTAGTCTGAAAGAAAAGCTTTTTCTCTGAGAGCATCTGAGAGGTTTGCATGAAGCACTGATATCTGACATATGCAATTTTGAATAGGAGAGGAAAAAGAAAATGGCAAGGAGTTTTTAATTTTAGTGGTTTCAATTTTAATTTCCGTGCACTTTTTCAAAACTTGTCAGCTCAAATGCCCATCAACATCTTTTAGTCATCTGTAAGTCAGTATTCATATAAAATGTGCTTCAAATCCAAAGAATTTCAAATTTGCACTCCAAGCTTCTATGCCTAGATTTATGATTTCCTACACATATTAGATGAAAGGAAGGCCTTTTTTACTGTGGGAGTGCTGGAACACTGGAACAGGTTGCCCAGAGAAGTTGTGGGTGTCCCATCCCTGAAAGTATTCAAGGTCACCTTGGACAGGGCTTGGAGCAGCAACAAAGGAGAAGCTTGATGGTAGAGAAACAAAGTTGGACTATAGAAGAAACTCGGATTGAAGTATAGGATCAAGTTTTCTCTCAGCTCTTGGGGTAAATTCAAAGTTGTACAAAATGACATTTATCTGTGCTATTCACTACTGTAACAGAAAGTTTCATGAAAACTGTACAGAAGATAGTAAATTTTAAAAGAGATAAGAATTACAGCATAAAATCCATGGGATAGGTTACAACATGAGACACTCTCTAAGAGAAAATCTCTGTGTTTCAGCACTTCATCAGGGTAAGATTTCATGAAGTGCCAAAGAAGGCGGCAAAATATCATTCGGGACATTATTTACTGGAATTCAGCCTGGCCATTAGTAGGAACTGCCTTTGAACATATCATGTAGATATACCACACACACTTTCCCTTCACTGAAAAATTACTGTTTACAACAAATAAGCAATTGACGATCAAAATTGATTGAAAGCATCTTAAACATGTCAAGTATTTCATTGTAGATGATCTGTGATCCAAATGCTTCTTCCACCTTCGAGAGGGACAGAAGAATTCTTCCATATCATGATGGTTTAAAATTGTATCAACCAATGTTTTCTGCTGAAAAGATATCATCTATTTTTTTCTATTTTTGGAAGAAAATATTCCTAGACATACAACAGGTGAGAACTAAGTAATTTTAAAGAAACAAATGAAATGAAAATATTCTGTAAATAGAATGAAATGAAAAGCTGTGTTTTAAATAGGAGCTAAATATTAAACAGAATTTTTGTACCAGGCATTTGAATTACTGCACCAGCTCTTTTGCCCATCAAGAGAGGCATTTAGCATTTCAGTCTTTTCCAAGGTGTTCATGATCTGCTATGCTGATCTCTGTGTGTGCCTAGGTGTGTGTGGAGGGGGGGGCATATGAAGGGGAGTGTGTATGTTTGCTTTACAATTGTTGTGGCAGATTCATGCCTCAGCTCCACATTTTGTTTTAAAAAGGTCACACCGAGTGGATATGAAGTTTACTATCAACAAGAGATCGATTCCCAAATCATCCATTTGACTCTCCCTTATAAATCATGTGCTTTGTTGCATATTTTATCAAATATACTTTCAAGCCAGATGGAGGAAGGAGGATGTGGGAATCCCTCCACCATCTTGCAACTTTTATGTAAGTAGGTTTTCAAGAAAATCATCATTTCTCTTTTAAATATGTCTGGAACAGGCATGATGGTAGTGTCAACCTGTTGGAGTTTTTGTTGCTGGAAGAAGTTGTACAAAAGGATTGGTTTTTACATTGACCAGTTACTGAATCAAGCGCAGGAATACATTGGAAATTTAGCTGGGGGTTCCTTTTCCCAGCAGACTACTTCTAGAACGAGCTTGTACACTGAAGCTGACTCTTTTGCTCTCTTTTTGTTTCTTTCCTATTTTCTTGGCTTCTTTGCCACTATCTAGACAATTTTGGAACTTTGTTCCCAACTAAAATGGTTTCAATAGTCTGATTGTGATCATACATTTTTACAAGGAATTTTTAAAATCTTTCCTCGAGTCCAGAAAGTCAAGGACTTAGATCTTTTTCTTCCCTTATCAATATTGCCATGAAATTGATAAATAAAGACCAACTCTTTATTTTTGTTTTTAACCCACGTAGATAATTCCCATCCATTAATCCATTTTGTGGACCAATAGCTGCCATTCTGATGGAAGCTGTCACTTCTTAACAATAGGCATTCTGTGACTATGTTGACAGCACTTTGGGTGAAGATCCTAACTGGTCTTAGATATACATAGGGAGAAATTTGCTCAGCCAGTGTCAGTCTTAAGCATGCGTATCAGAAGATCTTTCTAGAGCTGGGAATTTTCCCATGAAAGGGATTCAGTTAGGGAAGAGACACTTGTGCCAGAGTTTTACATTCTTCTTGAACACTGCTTAAGGAACTTAGATGCCATGTCCATTTGGATCTCTGTCTGCACAGAACTTTGTCATGCCAGTGCTTTGAAATGCATCTTGAAGAGAATTCACTAGCACAGAATGAAAGAGAGTGGAAGGGGTTGGTGGGGCTAACCAGGCCCAACCCCCCTGCCTAAACCAGGATACCTAGAGCCTCTTGCCCAGGATTCTATCTGGGTGTACTTTTAATGTCTTCAAAGATCCAGGCTCCACAATCTTTCTGGGCAGTCTGTGCCGTGGTTCAGTCACCCTGACAGTAAAGAAACATTTACTGATGTTCAAAGGCAATCTCCTGTATTTCAGTGTGTGCCCACTGCCTCTTGTCTTTTCCCTCAGCATCACTGAAAAGACACTGATTCCCTCCCCTTTGCACTATTGCTTCCATATGTATGTGTGATGCCATGTAGAGGTATGTCAAAAACCTCCCTGAAGCCCAGGCAGATAATATTCCCTTCATCTACCAGTCAAGTTGATTCATCAGAGGAGTTTAAAGTGATGTTCAGCATGAAATTCCCCTGAAAAATCATGCTAACTACATTATTTGGTCATCTGTCATGTGCCTGGCAAGGATTTCCAGGAAGAGCTGCTTCATCAACTTCCTGGGGATAAAAAAGAGGCTGGCTGGTTTGTACTATGGCGAGTCCTCTTAATTGCCTTTTTTGAAGATGGGTGTCATTTGCTAACATCCACTCTTTAGCCTCTCTTGTCGTCTACATCTTAGCAAAACGCTTTTCCACTATGTCTGGCTAGGAAAAACTGTGCCAGCACAGAAAACATCTCCCATCGTGTTCTAGAAGTTGCACGGATGTCTGCCAAGTGTTTGGCAGGAAGAAAAGAAAAGTTGTCCAAAACAGCTTCCAATCGAATGTTCCTGTGATTGGAAAAGTCAGGAGAGTGCAAAGGTACTGTTTTCTATCAGTTGGCAAGGTGCGCACACAATCCCAGTGTTGTACAGCTTGCTTCTTCACCTTCCCGAAGCTGCCGCTCTCGCCGGCTGCCGGAGCCCAAGAAGCGGCTTCTTCGCGCAAAGACGATTGTGCCGCTCACAGGGCTCTCCTTAGCGCAGCTTCTGCCGAAAGACGCCCGGCAGCGGCTCTTACCTCCTGAAAGTGGCAGCTTCGGGAAGGTGAAGAAGCAAGCTGTACAACACTGGGATTGTGTGCGCACCTTGCCAACTGATAGAAAACAGTACCTTTGCACTCTCCTGACTTTTCCAATCACAGGAACATTCGATTGGAAGCTGTTTTGGACAACTTTTCTTTTCTTCCTGCCAAACACTTGGCAGACATCCGTGCAACTTCTAGAACACGATGGGAGATGTTTTCTGTGCTGGCACAGTTTTTCCTAGCCAGACATAGTGGAAAAGCGTTTTGCTAAGATGTAGACTACAAAAGACGCGAAAGACGAAGGTAGGATGCTCTCCGGAGGTAAGAGCCGCTGCCGGGCGTCTTTCGGCAGAAGCCGCGCTAAGGAGAGCACTGTGAGCGGCACAATCGTCTTTGCGCGAAGAAGCCGCTTCTTGGGCTCCGGCAGCCGGCGAGAGCGGCAGCTTCGGGAAGGTGAAGAAGCAAGCTGTACAACACTGGGATTGTGTGCGCACCTTGCCAACTGATAGAAAACAGTACCTTTGCACTCTCCTGACTTTTCCAATCACAGGAACATTCGATTGGAAGCTGTTTTGGACAACTTTTCTTTTCTTCCTGCCAAACACTTGGCAGACATCCGTGCAACTTCTAGAACACGATGGGAGATGTTTTCTGTGCTGGCACAGTTTTTCCTAGCCAGACATAGTGGAGAAGCTTTTTGCCGAGGTGTAGATGAGAAGAGGAGCTAAAGACGAAGGTAGGATGCTCTCCGGAGGTAAGAGCCGCTGCCGGGCGTCTTTCGGCAGAAGCCGCGCTAAGGAGAGCACTGTGAGCGGCACAATCGTCTTTGCGCGAAGAAGCCGCTTCTTGGGCTCCGGCAGCCGGCGAGAGCGGCAGCTTCGGGAAGGTGAAGAAGCAAGCTGTACAACACTGGGATTGTGTGCGCACCTTGCCAACTGATAGAAAACAGTACCTTTGCACTCTCCTGACTTTTCCAATCACAGGAACATTCGATTGGAAGCTGTTTTGGACAACTTTTCTTTTCTTCCTGCCAAACACTTGGCAGACATCCGTGCAACTTCTAGAACACGATGGGAGATGTTTTCTGTGCTGGCACAGTTTTTCCTAGCCAGACATAGTGGAAAAGCGTTTTGCTAAGATGTAGACGACAAGAGAGGCTAAAGAGTGGATGTTAGCAAATGACACCCATCTTCAAAAAAGGCAATTAAGAGGACTCGCCATAGTACAAACCAGCCAGCCTCTTTTTTATCCCCAGGAAGTTGATGAAGCAGCTCTTCCTGGAAATCCTTGCCAGGCACATGACAGATGACCAAATAATGTAGTTAGCATGATTTTTCAGGGGAATTTCATGCTGAACATCACTTTAAACTCCTCTGATGAATCAACTTGACTGGTAGATGAAGGGAATATTATCTGCCTGGGCTTCAGGGAGGTTTTTGACATACCTCTACATGGCATCACACATACATATGGAAGCAATAGTGCAAAGGGGAGGGAATCAGTGTCTTTTCAGTGATGCTGAGGGAAAAGACAAGAGGCAGTGGGCACACACTGAAATACAGGAGATTGCCTTTGAACATCAGTAAATGTTTCTTTACTGTCAGGGTGACTGAACCACGGCACAGACTGCCCAGAAAGATTGTGGAGCCTGGATCTTTGAAGACATTAAAAGTACACCCAGATAGAATCCTGGGCAAGAGGCTCTAGGTATCCTGGTTTAGGCAGGGGGGTTGGGCCTGGTTAGCCCCACCAACCCCTTCCACTCTCTTTCATTCTGTGCTAGTGAATTCTCTTCAAGATGCATTTCAAAGCACTGGCATGACAAAGTTCTGTGCAGACAGAGATCCAAATGGACATGGCATCTAAGTTCCTTAAGCAGTGTTCAAGAAGAATGTAAAACTCTGGCACAAGTGTCTCTTCCCTAACTGAATCCCTTTCATGGGAAAATTCCCAGCTCTAGAAAGATCTTCTGATACGCATGCTTAAGACTGACACTGGCTGAGCAAATTTCTCCCTATGTATATCTAAGACCAGTTAGGATCTTCACCCAAAGTGCTGTCAACATAGTCACAGAATGCCTATTGTTAAGAAGTGACAGCTTCCATCAGAATGGCAGCTATTGGTCCACAAAATGGATTAATGGATGGGAATTATCTACGTGGGTTAAAAACAAAAATAAAGAGTTGGTCTTTATTTATCAATTTCATGGCAATATTGATAAGGGAAGAAAAAGATCTAAGTCCTTGACTTTCTGGACTCGAGGAAAGATTTTAAAAATTCCTTGTAAAAATGTATGATCACAATCAGACTATTGAAACCATTTTAGTTGGGAACAAAGTTCCAAAATTGTCTAGATAGTGGCAAAGAAGCCAAGAAAATAGGAAAGAAACAAAAAGAGAGCAAAAGAGTCAGCTTCAGTGTACAAGCTCGTTCTAGAAGTAGTCTGCTGGGAAAAGGAACCCCCAGCTAAATTTCCAATGTATTCCTGCGCTTGATTCAGTAACTGGTCAATGTAAAAACCAATCCTTTTGTACAACTTCTTCCAGCAACAAAAACTCCAACAGGTTGACACTACCATCATGCCTGTTCCAGACATATTTAAAAGAGAAATGATGATTTTCTTGAAAACCTACTTACATAAAAGTTGCAAGATGGTGGAGGGATTCCCACATCCTCCTTCCTCCATCTGGCTTGAAAGTATATTTGATAAAATATGCAACAAAGCACATGATTTATAAGGGAGAGTCAAATGGATGATTTGGGAATCGATCTCTTGTTGATAGTAAACTTCATATCCACTCGGTGTGACCTTTTTAAAACAAAATGTGGAGCTGAGGCATGAATCTGCCACAACAATTGTAAAGCAAACATACACACTCCCCTTCATATGCCCCCCCCTCCACACACACCTAGGCACACACAGAGATCAGCATAGCAGATCATGAACACCTTGGAAAAGACTGAAATGCTAAATGCCTCTCTTGATGGGCAAAAGAGCTGGTGCAGTAATTCAAATGCCTGGTACAAAAATTCTGTTTAATATTTAGCTCCTATTTAAAACACAGCTTTTCATTTCATTCTATTTACAGAATATTTTCATTTCATTTGTTTCTTTAAAATTACTTAGTTCTCACCTGTTGTATGTCTAGGAATATTTTCTTCCAAAAATAGAAAAAAATAGATGATATCTTTTCAGCAGAAAACATTGGTTGATACAATTTTAAACCATCATGATATGGAAGAATTCTTCTGTCCCACTCGAAGGTGGAAGAAGCATTTGGATCACAGATCATCTACAATGAAATACTTGACATGTTTAAGATGCTTTCAATCAATTTTGATCGTCAATTGCTTATTTGTTGTAAACAGTAATTTTTCAGTGAAGGGAAAGTGTGTGTGGTATATCTACATGATATGTTCAAAGGCAGTTCCTACTAATGGCCAGGCTGAATTCCAGTAAATAATGTCCCGAATGATATTTTGCCGCCTTCTTTGGCACTTCATGAAATCTTACCCCGATGAAGTGCTGAAACACAGAGATTTTCTCTTAGAGAGTGTCTCATGTTGTAACCTATCCCATGGATTTTATGCTGTAATTCTTATCTCTTTTAAAATTTACTATCTTCTGTACAGTTTTCATGAAACTTTCTGTTACAGTAGTGAATAGCACAGATAAATGTCATTTTGTACAACTTTGAATTTACCCCAAGAGCTGAGAGAAAACTTGATCCTATACTTCAATCCGAGTTTCTTCTATAGTCCAACTTTGTTTCTCTACCATCAAGCTTCTCCTTTGTTGCTGCTCCAAGCCCTGTCCAAGGTGACCTTGAATACTTTCAGGGATGGGACACCCACAACTTCTCTGGGCAACCTGTTCCAGTGTTCCAGCACTCCCACAGTAAAAAAGGCCTTCCTTTCATCTAATATGTGTAGGAAATCATAAATCTAGGCATAGAAGCTTGGAGTGCAAATTTGAAATTCTTTGGATTTGAAGCACATTTTATATGAATACTGACTTACAGATGACTAAAAGATGTTGATGGGCATTTGAGCTGACAAGTTTTGAAAAAGTGCACGGAAATTAAAATTGAAACCACTAAAATTAAAAACTCCTTGCCATTTTCTTTTTCCTCTCCTATTCAAAATTGCATATGTCAGATATCAGTGCTTCATGCAAACCTCTCAGATGCTCTCAGAGAAAAAGCTTTTCTTTCAGACTAAGTTGCGGTTGACGTAGAACACTAGCAGGAGTGAAAGATTTTCTGGGCATCGGGGCAGCCCGTTCTCCTTGGATTTGTGTGCAGAATGCATTTTATCCAAACTGGAAAATAGATCCCAGCTCTGTTCTATTCATCATCCTTACTTCATCAGGCCAGAAGATTCTGTGAAAAGTAGCCTGTGGACCTTGAAGACAGCGCATGTGAACCAGATGAGAGGTGATAGAGAAGTTGAGGGAGAGAAGAAAGAGCATGAGGCTGAAACCAGAAAGTATTTCTCCACGTGATCATGGAAGATTGCAGGAGCCACTTGGTACTATCAAACCAGCCCAACTTGGCACTTGTGCCACCTTGGGTCTGGGAGCCATGTTGCATATCGTGCATTTTAAGGAGCCAGCTGGCCACACCCAGCCATATGCCCCCAAACACAAACCAAGGCCCTTTTCTCTGGCAAACAAAACTCAGCTGCCCTGCTTCTGGATGGCAGATTGCAGGAACCACTTGGTACTATCAAACCAGCCCAACTTGGCACTGGTGCCACCATGGGTCTGGTCACCATCCTGCCTATTGTAGCTTTTCAGGAGCCAGCCGGTCACTCTCAGCCATAGGCCCCCAAACACAAACCTCGGCCCGTTTCCCTGGCAAACAAAAGTAAGCTGCCCCGCTTCTGCATGGCAGATTGCAGGAGCTACTTAGTACTATCAAATCAGCCCGACTTGGCACAGGTGCCACCTTGGATCTGGGAACCATCCTGTGTATCGTGGATTTTCAGGGGCCAGCCGGCCACTCTCAGCCACATGCCCCCAAAAACAAACCACGGACCTTTTCTCTGGCAAACAAAAATCAGCTGCCCCACTTCTGGATGGCAGATTGCAGGAGACACTTGGGACTATCACACCAGCACAACATGGCACTGCTGCCACCTTGGATCTGGGAACAATCCTGCGTATTGTACATATTCAGGAACCAGCCGAACACTCCCAGCCACAGGCCCCCAAACACAAACAACGGCCCTTTTCTCTGGCAAACAAAACTCAACTGCCCCTCTTCTGGATGGCAAATTGCAGGACGCACTTGGTACTACAAAAAGAGCCCGACTTGGCAGTGGTGCCACCTTGGCTCTGGGAACCATCCTGCGTATCGAGCATTTTAAGGAGCCAGCCGGCAATTCCCAGCCGTATGCCCCAAAAAGAAACCATGGACCTTTTCTCTGGCAAAAAAAACTCAGCTGTCCCGCTTCTGGATGGCAGATTGCAGGAGTTACTTTGAACCATACAACCAGCCTTACTTGGCACTGGTGCCACCTTGGATCTGGGAACCATCCTGCCTATCGTTGATTTTCAGGGGCCAGCCGGCCACTCTCAGCCATAGGCCCCCAAACCAAAACCTAGGCCTATTTCTCTGGCAAACAAAAGTAAGCTGCCCTGCTTCTGGATGGCAGATTGCAGGAGACACTTGGTACTATCAAACCAGCCCGACTTGGCACTGGTGCGACCTTGGATCTGGGAACCATGCTCTGTATCGTGGATATTCAGGGGCCAGCCGGCCACTCTCAGCCATATGTCCCCAAACAGAAACCTCGGCCCGTTTCTCTGGCAAACAAAACTCAACTGCCCCTCTTCTGGATGGCAAATTGCAGGATGAACTTGATACTAAAACCGCAGGCCGACTTGGTAGTGGTGACACCTTGGGCCTGGGAACCATCATGCGTATCGAGCATTTTAAGGAGCCAGCTGGCCACTCCCAGCAATATGCCCCCAAAAACAATCCACGGAATTTTCCTCTGGCAAACAAAAATCAGCTGCCTCGCTTCTGGATGGCAGATTGCAGGAGCCACTTTGCACCAACAAACCAGCCCGACTTGGCACTGGTGCCACATTGCATCTGGGAACCATGCTGCCTAGCGTGGATTTTCAGGAGCCAGCCGGCCACTCTCAGCTATATACCCCCAAACAAAACCCACGGCCCGTTTCCCTGGCAAACAAAATTAAGCTGCCCCGCTTCTGGATGGCAGATTGCAGGACGCACTTGGTAGTATCAAACCAGCAAAACTTGGCACTGGTGCCACCTTGGGTCTGGGAACCATCCTGCGTATCGTGGGTTCAAAGGAGCCAGCCGGTCACTCCCAGCCACAGGCCCCCAAATACAAACAATGTCGCTTTTCCCTGGAAAACAAAACTCGCCTGCCAACTTTTTGATGGCAGATTGCAGGAGCCACTTGGTACTATCAAACCAGCCCAACTTGGCACTGGTGCCACCATGGGTCTGGTAACCATCCTGCCTATTGTAGCTTTCCAGGAGCCAGCCGGTCACTCCCAGCCATAGGTCCCCAGTCACAAACCTCGGCCCGTTTCCCTGGCAAACAAAAGTAAGCTACCCCGCTTCTGGATGGCAGATTGCAGGAGCCACTTGGTACTATCAAACCAGCCCAACTTGGCACTGGTGCCACCTTGGGTCTGGGAACCATGCTGCGTAACACAGATTCTAAGGCGCCAGTCGGCCACTACGAGCCACAAGCCCCCAAACACAAACAACGGCGCTATTCTCTTGCAAACAAAACTCAACTGCCCCTCTTCTGGATGGCAAATTGCAGGACGCACTTGGTACTATAAAAACAGCCCGACTTGGCACTGGTGCCCCCTTGGGTCTGGGAACCATCCTGCGTATCGATCTTTTTAATGAGACAGCCGGCCACTCCCAGCCATATGCCCCCAAACACAACCCACGGCCCTTTTCTCTGGCAAACAAAACTCAACTGCACCGCTTCTGGATGGCAGATTGCAGGAGCCACTTGGTACTATCAAACCAGCCCGACTTGGCACTGGTGCCACCTTGGGTCTGGGAACCATCCTGCGTATTGTGGGTTGTCAGGAGCCAGCCGAACACTCTCGGCCACAGACCCCAATTAAAAACAACGGCCCGTTTCACAGGCAAACAAAACTCAGCTGCCCCGCTTCTGGATGGGAGATTGCAGGAGGCACTTGGTGTAATCAAACCAGCCCGACTTGGCACTGGTGCCACCTTGGGTCTGGGAACCATCCTGCGTATCGTGGATTCTAAGGAGCCAGCCGGCCACTCCTAGCCACAGGCCCCCAAACAAAAACCTAGGCCTATTTCTCTGGCAAACAAAAGTAAGCTGCCCTGCTTCTGGATGGCAGATTGCAGGAGACACTTGGTACTATCAAACCAGCCCGACTTGGCACTGGTGCCACCTTGGGTCTGGGAACCATCCTGCGTATCGTGGATTCTAAGGAGCCAGCCGGCCACTCCCAGCCACAGGCCCCCAAACAAAATCAACGGCGCTGTTCCCTGGAAAACAAAACACGCCTGCCAACTTTTTGATGGAGTTTGCAGGAGCCACTTGGTACTATCAAACCAGCCCGACTTGGCACTGGTGCCACCTTGGGTCTGGGAAACATCCTGCGTATCGTGGATTCTTAGGAGCCTGCCGGCCACTCCTAGCCACAGGCCCCCAAACAAAAACCTAGGCCTATTTCTCTGGCAAACAAAAGTAAGCTGCCCTGCTTCTGGATGGCAGATTGCAGGAGACACTTGGTACTATCAAACCAGCCCGACTTGGCACTGGTGCCACCTTGGATCTGGGAACCATGCTGTGTATCGTGGATATTCAGGGGCCAGCTGGCCACTCTCAGCCATATGTCCCCAAACAGAAACCTCGGCCCGTTTCTCTGGCAAACAAAACTCAACTGCCCCTCTTCTGGATGGCAAATTGCAGGATGAACTTGATACTAAAACCGCAGGCCGACTTGGTAGTGGTGACACCTTGGGCCTGGGAACCATCATGCGTATCGAGCATTTTAAGGAGCCAGCCGGCCACTCCCAGCAATATGCCCCCAAAAACAATCCACGGAATTTTTCTCTGGCAAACAAAAATCAGCTGCCCCGCTTCTGGATGGCAGATTGCAGGAGCCACTTTGCACCATCAAACCAGCCCGACTTGGCACTGGTGCCACCTTGCATCTGGGAACCATGCTGCCTAGCGTGGATTTTCAGGAGCCAGCCGGCCACTCTCAGCTATATGCCCCCAAACAAAACCCACGGCCCGTTTCCCTGGCAAACAAAATTAAGCTGCCCCGCTTCTGGATGGCAGATTGCAGGACGCACTTGGTAGTATCAAACCAGCCCGACTTGGCACTGGTGCCACCTTGGGTCTGGGAACCATCCTGCGTATCGTGGGTTCAAAGGAGCCAGCCGGCCACTCCCAGCCACAGGCCCCCAAATACAAACAATGGCGCTTTTCCCTGGAAAACAAAACTCGCCTGCCAACTTTTTGATGGCAGATTACAGGAGCCACTTGGTACTATCAAACCAGCCCAACTTGGCACTGGTGCCACCATGGGTCTGGTAACCATCCTGCCTATTGTAGCTTTTCAGGAGCCAGCCGGTCACTCCCAGCCATAGGTCCCCAGTCACAAACCTCGGCCCGTTTCCCTGGCAAACTAAAGTAAGCTGCCCCGCTTCTGGATGGCAGATTGCAGGAGCCACTTGGTACTATCAAACCAGCCCAACTTGGCACTGGTGCCACCTTGGGTCTGGGAACCATGCTGCGTAACACAGATTCTAAGGAGGCAGTCGGCCACTCCCAGCCACAAGCCCCCAAACACAAACAACGGCGCTATTCTCTGGCAAACAAAACTCAACTGCCCCTCTTCTGGATGGCAAATTGCAGGACGCACTTGGTACTATAAAAACAGCCCGACTTGGCACTGGTGCCACCTTGGGTCTGGGAACCATCCTGCGTATTGTGGGTTGTCAGGAGCCAGCCGAACACTCTCGGCCACAGACCCCAATTAAAAACAACGGCCCGTTTCACAGGCAAACAAAACTCAGCTGCCCCGCTTCTGGATGGGAGATTGCAGGAGGCACTTGACACTGTGAAACCAGCCCGACTTGGCACTGGTGCCACCTTGGGTCTGGGAAGCATGCTGCGTATCATGGATTTTCAGGAGCCAGCCGGTCACTCACAGCCATAGGCCCCCAAACACAAACCTCGTCCCCTTTCCCTGGCAAACAAAAGTAAGCTGCCCCGCTTCTGCATGGCAGATTGCAGGAGCTACTTAGTACTATCAAATCAGCCCGACTTGGCACAGGTGCCACCTTGGATCTGGTCACCATCCTGCCTATCGTAGCTTCTCAGGAGCCAGCCGGCCACTCCCTGCCACAGGCCCCCAAACACAAACAACGGCGCTTTTCCCTGGAAAGCAAAATTCGCCTGCCAACATTTTGATGGCAGATTGCAGGAGCCACTTGGTACTATCAAACAAGCCGAACTTGGCACTTGTGCCACAATGGGTCTGGTCAACATCCTGCCTATCGTAGCTTTTCAGGAGCCAGCCGGTCACTCCCAGCCATAGGCCCCCAGACACAAAGCTCGACCCGTTTCCCTGGCAAACAAAAGTAAGCTGCCCCGCTTCTGGATGGCAGATTGCAGGACGCACTTGGTACTATCAAACCAGCCCAACTTGGCACTGGTGCCACCTTGGGTCTGGGAACCATCCTGCGTATCGTGGATTCTAAGGAGCCAGCCGGTCACTCCCTGCCACAGGCCCCCAGACACAAACAACGGCGCTTTTCCCTGGAAAACAAAACTCGCCTGCCGACTTTTTGATGGCAGATTGCAGGAGCCACTTGCTACTATCAAATCAGCCCAACTTGGCACTGGTGCCACCATGGGTCTGGTCACCATCCTGCCTATCGTAGCTTTTCAGGAGCCAGCCGGTCACTCCCAGCCATAGGCCCCCAGACACAAACCTCGGCCCGTTTCCCTGGAAAACAAAAGTAAGCTGCCCCGCTTCTGGATGGCAGATTGCAGGAGCCACTTTGCACAATCCAACTAGCCCGACTTGGCACTGGTGCCACCTCAGGTCTGGGAACCATCCTGCGTATCGTGGATTCTAATTAGCCATCCGGCCACTCCCACCCACAGGCCCCCAAACACAAACAACGGCGCTTTTCCCTGGAAAACAAAACTCGCCTGCCAATTTTTGATGGCAGATTGCAGGAGCCACTTGGTACTATCAAACCAGCCCAACTTGGCACTGGTGCCACCTTGGATCTGGGAACCATGCTGTGTATCGTGGATATTCAGGGGCCAGCTGGCCACTCTCAGCCATATGTCCCCAAACAGAAACCTCGGCCCGTTTCTCTGGCAAACAAAACTCAACTGCCCCTCTTCTGGATGGCAAATTGCAGGATGAACTTGATACTAAAACCGCAGGCCGACTTGGTAGTGGTGACACCTTGGGCCTGGGAACCATCATGCGTATCGAGCATTTTAAGGAGCCAGCCGGCCACTCCCAGCAATATGCCCCCAAAAACAATCCACGGAATTTTTCTCTGGCAAACAAAAATCAGCTGCCCCGCTTCTGGATGGCAGATTGCAGGAGCCACTTTGCACCATCAAACCAGCCCGACTTGGCACTGGTGCCACCTTGCATCTGGGAACCATGCTGCCTAGCGTGGATTTTCAGGAGCCAGCCGGCCACTCTCAGCTATATGCCCCCAAACAAAACCCACGGCCCGTTTCCCTGGCAAACAAAATTAAGCTGCCCCGCTTCTGGATGGCAGATTGCAGGACGCACTTGGTAGTATCAAACCAGCCCGACTTGGCACTGGTGCCACCTTGGGTCTGGGAACCATCCTGCGTATCGTGGGTTCAAAGGAGCCAGCCGGCCACTCCCAGCCACAGGCCCCCAAATACAAACAATGGCGCTTTTCCCTGGAAAACAAAACTCGCCTGCCAAATTTTGATGGCAGATTACAGGAGCCACTTGGTACTATCAAACCAGCCCAACTTGGCACTGGTGCCACCATGGGTCTGGTCACCATCCTGCCTATTGTAGCTTTTCAGGAGCCAGCCGGTCACTCCCAGCCATAGGTCCCCACTCACAAACCTCGGCCCGTTTCCCTGGCAAACTAAAGTAAGCTGCCCCGCTTCTGGATGGCAGATTGCAGGAGCCACTTGGTACTATCAAACCAGCCCAACTTGGCACTGGTGCCACCTTGGGTCTGGGAACCATGCTGCGTAACACAGATTCTAAGGAGGCAGTCGGCCACTCCCAGCCACAAGCCCCCAAACACAAACAACGGCGCTATTCTCTGGCAAACAAAACTCAACTGCCCCTCTTCTGGATGGCAAATTGCAGGACGCACTTGGTACTATAAAAACAGCCCGACTTGGCACTGGTGCCACCTTGGGTCTGGGAACCATCCTGCGTATTGTGGGTTGTCAGGAGCCAGCCGAACACTCTCGGCCACAGACCCCAATTAAAAACAACGGCCCGTTTCACAGGCAAACAAAACTCAGCTGCCCCGCTTCTGGATGGGAGATTGCAGGAGGCACTTGACACTGTGAAACCAGCCCCACTTGGCACTGGTGCCACCTTGGGTCTGGGAACCATGCTGCGTATCATGGATTTTCAGGAGCCAGCCGGTCACTCTCAGCCATAGGCCCCCAAACACAAACCTCGTCCCGTTTCCCTGGCAAACAAAAGTAAGCTGCCCCGCTTCTGCATGGCAGATTGCAGGAGCTACTTAGTACTATCAAATCAGCCCGACTTGGCACAGGTGCCACCTTGGATCTGGTCACCATCCTGCCTATCGTAGCTTTTCAGGAGCCAGCCGGCCACTCCCTGCCACAGGCCCCCAAACACAAACAACGGCGCTTTTCCCTGGAAAGCAAAATTCGCCTGCCAACATTTTGATGGCAGATTGCAGGAGCCACTTGGTACTATCAAACAAGCCGAACTTGGCACTTGTGCCACCATGGGTCTGGTCAACATCCTGCCTATCGTAGCTTTTCAGGAGCCAGCCGGTCACTCCCAGCCATAGGCCCCGAGACAAAAACCTCGGCCCGTTTCCCGGGCAAACAAAAGTAAGCTACCCCGCTTCTGGATGGCAGATTGCAGGACGCACTTGGTACTATCAAACCAGCCCGACTTGGCACTGGTGCCACCTCTGGTCTGGGAACCATCCTGCGTATCGTAGATTCTAAGGAGCCAGCCGGCCACTCCCAGCCATTGCCCCCCAAAAAAAACAACGGCGCTTTTCCCTGGAAAACAAAACTTGCCTGCCAACTTTTTGATGGCAGATTGCCGGAGCCACTTGGTACTATCAAACCAGCCCTACTTGGCACTGGTGCCACCATGGGTCCGGTCACCATCCTGCCTATCGTAGCTTTTCAGGAGCCAGCCGGTCACTCCCAGCCATAGGCCCCCAGACACAAAGCTCGACCCGTTTCCCTGGCAAACAAAAGTAAGCTACCCCGCTTCTGGATGGCAGATTGCAGGACGCACTTGGTACTATCAAACCAGCCCAACTTGGCACTGGTGCCACCTTGGGTCTGGGAACCATCCTGCGTATCGTGGATTCTAATGAGCCAGCCGGTCACTCCCTGCCACAGGCCCCCAGACACAAACAACGGCGCTTTTCCCTGGAAAACAAAACTCGCCTGCCGACTTTTTGATGGCAGATTGCAGGAGCCACTTGCTACTATCAAATCAGCCCAACTTGGCACTGGTGCCACCATGGGTCTGGTCACCATCCTGCCTATCGTAGCTTTTCAGGAGCCAGCCGGTCACTCCCAGCCATAGGCCCCCAGACACAAACCTCGGCCCGTTTCCCTGGAAAACAAAAGTAAGCTGCCCCGCTTCTGGATGGCAGATTGCAGGAGCCACTTTGCACCATCCAACTAGCCCGACTTGGCACTGGTGCCACCTCAGGTCTGGGAACCATCCTGCGTATCGTGGATTCTAATTAGCCATCCGGCCACTCCCAGCCACAGGCCCCCAAACACAAACAACGGCG
The DNA here is from genome assembly GCF_035770615.1 of Melospiza melodia melodia. NCBI lineage: Eukaryota > Metazoa > Chordata > Aves > Passeriformes > Passerellidae > Melospiza > Melospiza melodia. The sequence goes on along the minus strand of NC_086196.1, from coordinate 75,548,897 downwards.
CTTTTCCCTGGAAAACAAAACTCGCCTGCCAATTTTTGATGGCAGATTGCAGGAGCCACTTGGTACTATCAAACCAGCCCAACTTGGCACTGGTGCCACCATGGGTCTGGTCACCATCCTGCCTATCGTAGCTTTTCAGGAGCCAGCTGGTCACTCCCAGCCATAGGCCCCCAGACACAAAGCTCGGCCCGTTTCCCTGGCAAGCAAAAGTAAGCTGTCCCGCTTCTGGATGGCAGATTGCAGGACGCACTTGGTAGTATCAAACCAGGCGACTTGGCACTGGCGCCACCTCACGTCTGGGAACCATCCTGCATATCGTGGATTCTAAGCAGCCAGCCGGCCACTCCCAGCCACAGGCCCCCAAACACAAACAACGGCGCTTTTCCCTGGAAAACAAAACTCGCCTGCCAAGTTTTTGATGGCAGATTGCAGGAGCCACTTGGTACTATCAAACCAGCCCAACTTGGCACTGGTGCCACCATGGGTCTGGTCACCATCCTGCCTATCGTAGCTTTTCAGGAGCCAGCCGGTCACTCCCAGCCATAGGCCCCCAGACACAATCCTCGGCCCGTTTCCCTGGCAAACAAAAGCAAGCTGCCCCGCTTCTGGATGGCAGATTGCAGGAGCCACTTTGCACCATCAAACTAGCCCGACTTGGCACTGGTGCCACCTCTGGTCTGGGAGCCATCCTGCGTATGGTAGATTCTAAGCAGCCAGCCGGCCACTCCCTGCCACAGGCCCCCAAACACAAACAACGGCGCTTTTCCCTGGAAAAAAAAATTCGCCTGCCAACTTTTTGATGGCAGATTGCAGGAGCCACTTGGTACTATCAAATCAGCCCAACTTGGCACTGGTGCCACCATGGGTCTGGTCACCATCCTGCCTATCGTAGCTTTTCAGGAGCCAGCCGGTCACTCCCAGCCATAGGCCCCCAGACATAATCCTCGGCCCGTTTCCCTGGCAAACAAAAGTAAGCTGCCCCGCTTCTGGATGGCAGATTGCAGCAACCACTTGGTACTATCAAACCAGCCCAACTTGGCACTGGTGCCACCTCTGGTCTGGGAACCATGCTGCGTATCGTGGATTCTAAGGAGCCAGCCGGCCACTCCCAGCCACAGGCCCCCAAACACAAACAACGGCGCTTTTCCCTGGAAAACAAAACTCGCCTGCCAAGTTTTGATGGCAGATTGCAGGAGCCACTTGGTACTATCAAACCAGCCCAACTTGGCACTGGTGCCGTCATGGGTCTGGTCACCATCCTGCCTATCGTAGCTTTTCACGAGCCAGCCGGTCACTTCCAGGCTTAGGCCCCCAGACACAATCCTCGGACCGTTTCCCTGGCAAACAAAAGTAAGCTGCCCCGCTTCTGGATGGCAGATTGCAGGAACCACTTGGTACTATCAAACCAGCCCAACTTGGCACTGGTGTCACCATGGGTCTGGGAACCATCCTGTGTATCGTGGATTCTAATTAGCCATCCGTCCACTCCAGGCCATAGGGCCCCAGGCACAAACAACGGCGCTTTTCCCTGGATAACAAACTCGCCTGCCAACTTTTTGATGGCAGATTGCAGGAGCCACTTGGTACTATCAAACCAGCCCAACTTGGCACTGCTGCCACCATGGGTCTGGTCACCATCCTGCCTATCGTAGCTTTTCAGGAGCCAGCCGGTCACTCCCAGCCATATGCCCCGAGACACAAACCTCGGCCCGTTTCCCTGGCAAACAAAAGTAAGCTACCCCACTTCTGGATGGCAGATTGCAGGACGCACTTGGTAGTATCAAACCAGCCCGACTTGGCACTGGCGCCACCTCACGTCTGGGAACCATCCTGCGTATCGTGGATTCTAAGCAGCCAGCCGGCCACTCCCAGCCACAGGCCCCCAAACACAAACAACGGTGCTTTTCCCTGGAAAACAAAACTCGCCTGCCAACTTTTTGATGGCAGATTGCAGGAGCCACTTGGTACTATCAAACCAGCCCAACTTGGCACTGGTGCCACCATGGGTCTGGTCACCATCCTGCCTATCGTAGCTTTTCAGGAGCCAGCCGGTCACTCCCGGCCATAGGCCCCCAGACACAAACCTCGGCCCGTTTCCCTGGCAAACAAAAGCAAGCTGCCCCGCTACTGGATGGCAGATTGCAGGAGCCACTTTGCACCATCAAACTAGCCCGACTTGGCACTGGTGCCACCTCAGGTCTGGGAACCATGCTGCGTATCGTGGATTCTAATTAGCCATCCGGCCACTCCCACCCACAGGCCCCCAAACACAAACAACGGCGCTTTTCCCTGGAAAACAAAACTCGCCTGCCAAATTTTGATGGCAGATTGCCGGAGCCACTTGGTACTATCAAACCAGCCCACCTTGACACTGGTGCCACCATGGGTCTGGTCACCATCCTGCCTATCGTAGCTTTTCAGGAGCCAGCCGGTCACTCCCAGCCATAGGCCCCCAGACACAAAGCTCGGCCCGTTTCCCTGGCAAACAAAAGTAAGTTATCCCGCTTCTGGATGGCAGATTGCAGGAGCCACTTTTCACCATCAAACCAGCCCGACTTGGCACTGGTGCCACCTCTGGTCTGGGAACCATCCTGCGTATCATGGATTCTAAGGAGCCAGCCGGCCACTCCCAGCCACAGGCCCCCAAACACAAACAACGGCGCTTTTCCCTGGATAACAAACTCGCCTGCCAAGTTTTTGATGGCAGATTGCAGGAGCCACTTGGTACTATCAAACCAGCCCAACTTGGCACTGGTGCCACCATGGGTCTGGTCACCATCCTGCCTATCGTAGCTTTTCAGGAGCCAGCCGGTCACTCCCAGCCATAGGCCCCGAGACACAAACCTCGGCCCGTTTCCCTGGCAAACAAAAGTAAGCTACCCCGCTTCTGGATGGCAGATTGCAGGATGCACTTGGTACTATCAAACCAGCCCAACTTGGCACTGGTGCCACCTCAGGTCTGGGAACCATCCTGCGTATCGTGGATTCTAAGGAGCCAGCCGGCCACTCCCAGCCATAGGCCCCCAAACAAAAACAACGGCGCTTTTCCCTGGAAAACAAAACGTGCCTGCCAACTTTTTGATGGCAGATTGCAGGAGCCACTTGGTACTATCAAACCAGCCCAACTTGGCACTGGTGCCACCATGGGTCTGGTCACCATCCTGCCTATCGTAGCTTTTCAGGAGCCAGCCAGTCACTCCCAGCCGTAGGCCCAGAGACACAAAGCTCGGCCCGTTTCCCTGACAAACAAAAGTAAGCTGTCCCGCTTCTGGATGGCAGATTGCAGGACGCACTTGGTACAATCAAACCAGCCCGACTTGGCACTGGTGCCACCTCTGGTCTGGGAACTATCCTGCGTATGGTAGATTCTAAGCAGCCAGCCGGCCACTCCCAGCCACAGGCCCCCAAACACAAACAACGGCGCTTTTCCCTGGAAAACAAAACTCGTCTGCCAACTTTTTGATGGCAGATTGCCAGAGCCACTTGCTACTATCAAACCAGCCCAACTTGGCACTGGTGCCACCATGGGTCTGGTCACCATCCTGCCTATCGTAGCTTTTCAGGAGCCAGCCGGCCACTCCCTGCCACAGGCCCCCAAACACAAACAACGGCGCTTTTCCCTGGAAAACAAAATTCGCCTGCCAACTTTTTGATGGCAGATTGCAGGAGCCACTTGGTACTATCAAATCAGCCCAACTTGGCACTGGTGCCACCATGGGTCTGGTCACCATCCTGCCTATCGTAGCTGTTCAGGAGCCAGCCGGTCACTCCCAGCCATAGGCCCCCAGACACAAACCTCGGCCCGTTTCCCTGGCAAACAAAAGTAAGCAGCCCCGCTTCTGGATGGCAGATTGCAGCAACCACTTGGTACTATCAAACCAGCCCAACTTGGCACTGGTGCCACCTCTGGTCTGGGAACCATGCTGAGTATCATGGATTCTAAGGAGCCAGCCGGCCACTCCCAGCCACAGGCCCCCAAACACAAACAACGGCGCTTTTCCCTGGAAAACAAAACTCGCCTGCCAAGTTTTTGATGGCAGATTGCAGGAGCCACTTGGTACTATCAAACCAGCCCAACTTGGCACTGGTGCCGTCATGGGTCTGGTCACCATCCTGCCTATCGTAGCTTTTCACGAGCCAGCCGGTCACTTCCAGGCTTAGGCCCCCAGACACAATCCTCGGACCGTTTCCCTGGCAAACAAAAGTAAGCTGCCCCGCTTCTGGATGGCAGATTGCAGGATCCACTTGGTACTATCAAACCAGCCCAACTTGGCACTGGTGTCACCATGGGTCTGGGAACCATCCTGTGTATCGTGGGTTCTAATTAGCCATCCGTCCACTCCAGGCCATAGGGCCCCAGGCACAAACAACGGCGCTTTTCCCTGGATAACAAACTCGCCTGCCAACTTTTTGATGGCAGATTGCAGGAGCCACTTGGTACTATCAAACCAGCCCAACTTGGCACTGCTGCCACCATGGGTCTGGTCACCATCCTGCCTATCGTAGCTTTTCAGGAGCCAGCCGGTCACTCCCAGCCATATGCCCCGAGACACAAACCTCGGCCCGTTTCCCTGGCAAACAAAAGTAAGCTACCCCACTTCTGGATGGCAGATTGCAGGACGCACTTGGTACTATCAAACCAGCCCAACTTGGCACTGCTGCCACCTCAGGTCTGGGAACCATCCTGCGTATCGTGGATTCTAAGGAGCCAGCCGGCCACTCCCAGCCATAGGCCCCCAGACACAAACCTCGGCCCGTTTCCCTGGAAAACAAAAGTAAGCTGCCCCGCTTCTGGATGGCAGATTGCAGGAGCCACTTTGCACAATCCAACTAGCCCGACTTGGCACTGGTGCCACCTCAGGTCTGGGAACCATCCTGCGTATCGTGGATTCTAATTAGCCATCCGGCCACTCCCACCCACAGGCCCCCAAACACAAACAACGGCGCTTTTCCCTGGAAAACAAAACTCGCCTGCCAATTTTTGATGGCAGATTGCAGGAGCCACTTGGTACTATCAAACCAGCCCAACTTGGCACTGGTGCCACCTTGGATCTGGGAACCATGCTGTGTATCGTGGATATTCAGGGGCCAGCTGGCCACTCTCAGCCATATGTCCCCAAACAGAAACCTCGGCCCGTTTCTCTGGCAAACAAAACTCAACTGCCCCTCTTCTGGATGGCAAATTGCAGGATGAACTTGATACTAAAACCGCAGGCCGACTTGGTAGTGGTGACACCTTGGGCCTGGGAACCATCATGCGTATCGAGCATTTTAAGGAGCCAGCCGGCCACTCCCAGCAATATGCCCCCAAAAACAATCCACGGAATTTTTCTCTGGCAAACAAAAATCAGCTGCCCCGCTTCTGGATGGCAGATTGCAGGAGCCACTTTGCACCATCAAACCAGCCCGACTTGGCACTGGTGCCACCTTGCATCTGGGAACCATGCTGCCTAGCGTGGATTTTCAGGAGCCAGCCGGCCACTCTCAGCTATATGCCCCCAAACAAAACCCACGGCCCGTTTCCCTGGCAAACAAAATTAAGCTGCCCCGCTTCTGGATGGCAGATTGCAGGACGCACTTGGTAGTATCAAACCAGCCCGACTTGGCACTGGTGCCACCTTGGGTCTGGGAACCATCCTGCGTATCGTGGGTTCAAAGGAGCCAGCCGGCCACTCCCAGCCACAGGCCCCCAAATACAAACAATGGCGCTTTTCCCTGGAAAACAAAACTCGCCTGCCAAATTTTGATGGCAGATTACAGGAGCCACTTGGTACTATCAAACCAGCCCAACTTGGCACTGGTGCCACCATGGGTCTGGTCACCATCCTGCCTATTGTAGCTTTTCAGGAGCCAGCCGGTCACTCCCAGCCATAGGTCCCCACTCACAAACCTCGGCCCGTTTCCCTGGCAAACTAAAGTAAGCTGCCCCGCTTCTGGATGGCAGATTGCAGGAGCCACTTGGTACTATCAAACCAGCCCAACTTGGCACTGGTGCCACCTTGGGTCTGGGAACCATGCTGCGTAACACAGATTCTAAGGAGGCAGTCGGCCACTCCCAGCCACAAGCCCCCAAACACAAACAACGGCGCTATTCTCTGGCAAACAAAACTCAACTGCCCCTCTTCTGGATGGCAAATTGCAGGACGCACTTGGTACTATAAAAACAGCCCGACTTGGCACTGGTGCCACCTTGGGTCTGGGAACCATCCTGCGTATTGTGGGTTGTCAGGAGCCAGCCGAACACTCTCGGCCACAGACCCCAATTAAAAACAACGGCCCGTTTCACAGGCAAACAAAACTCAGCTGCCCCGCTTCTGGATGGGAGATTGCAGGAGGCACTTGACACTGTGAAACCAGCCCCACTTGGCACTGGTGCCACCTTGGGTCTGGGAACCATGCTGCGTATCATGGATTTTCAGGAGCCAGCCGGTCACTCTCAGCCATAGGCCCCCAAACACAAACCTCGTCCCGTTTCCCTGGCAAACAAAAGTAAGCTGCCCCGCTTCTGCATGGCAGATTGCAGGAGCTACTTAGTACTATCAAATCAGCCCGACTTGGCACAGGTGCCACCTTGGATCTGGTCACCATCCTGCCTATCGTAGCTTTTCAGGAGCCAGCCGGCCACTCCCTGCCACAGGCCCCCAAACACAAACAACGGCGCTTTTCCCTGGAAAGCAAAATTCGCCTGCCAACATTTTGATGGCAGATTGCAGGAGCCACTTGGTACTATCAAACAAGCCGAACTTGGCACTTGTGCCACCATGGGTCTGGTCAACATCCTGCCTATCGTAGCTTTTCAGGAGCCAGCCGGTCACTCCCAGCCATAGGCCCCGAGACAAAAACCTCGGCCCGTTTCCCGGGCAAACAAAAGTAAGCTACCCCGCTTCTGGATGGCAGATTGCAGGACGCACTTGGTACTATCAAACCAGCCCGACTTGGCACTGGTGCCACCTCTGGTCTGGGAACCATCCTGCGTATCGTAGATTCTAAGGAGCCAGCCGGCCACTCCCAGCCATTGCCCCCCAAAAAAAACAACGGCGCTTTTCCCTGGAAAACAAAACTTGCCTGCCAACTTTTTGATGGCAGATTGCCGGAGCCACTTGGTACTATCAAACCAGCCCTACTTGGCACTGGTGCCACCATGGGTCCGGTCACCATCCTGCCTATCGTAGCTTTCCAGGAGCCAGCCGGTCACTCCCAGCCATAGGCCCCCAGACACAAAGCTCGACCCGTTTCCCTGGCAAACAAAAGTAAGCTACCCCTCTTCTGGATGGCAGATTGCAGGACGCACTTGGTACTATCAAACCAGCCCAACTTGGCACTGGTGCCACCTTGGGTCTGGGAACCATCCTGCGTATCGTGGATTCTAATGAGCCAGCCGGTCACTCCCTGCCACAGGCCCCCAGACACAAACAACGGCGCTTTTCCCTGGAAAACAAAACTCGCCTGCCGACTTTTTGATGGCAGATTGCAGGAGCCACTTGCTACTATCAAATCAGCCCAACTTGGCACTGGTGCCACCATGGGTCTGGTCACCATCCTGCCTATCGTAGCTTTTCAGGAGCCAGCCGGTCACTCCCAGCCATAGGCCCCCAGACACAAACCTCGGCCCGTTTCCCTGGAAAACAAAAGTAAGCTGCCCCGCTTCTGGATGGCAGATTGCAGGAGCCACTTTGCACCATCCAACTAGCCCGACTTGGCACTGGTGCCACCTCAGGTCTGGGAACCATCCTGCGTATCGTGGATTCTAATTAGCCATCCGGCCACTCCCAGCCACAGGCCCCCAAACACAAACAACGGCGCTTTTCCCTGGAAAACAAAACTCGCCTGCCAATTTTTGATGGCAGATTGCAGGAGCCACTTGGTACTATCAAACCAGCCCAACTTGGCACTGGTGCCACCATGGGTCTGGTCACCATCCTGCCTATCGTAGCTTTTCAGGAGCCAGCCGGTCACTCCCAGCCATAGGCCCCCAGACACAAAGCTCGGCCCGTTTCCCTGGCAAGCAAAAGTAAGCTGTCCCGCTTCTGGATGGCAGATTGCAGGACGCACTTGGTAGTATCAAACCAGGCGACTTGGCACTGGCGCCACCTCACGTCTGGGAACCATCCTGCATATCGTGGATTCTAAGCAGCCAGCCGGCCACTCCCAGCCACAGGCCCCCAAACACAAACAACGGCGCTTTTCCCTGGAAAACAAAACTCGCCTGCCAAGTTTTTGATGGCAGATTGCAGGAGCCACTTGGTACTATCAAACCAGCCCAACTTGGCACTGGTGCCACCATGGGTCTGGTCACCATCCTGCCTATCGTAGCTTTTCAGGAGCCAGCCGGTCACTCCCAGCCATAGGCCCCCAGACACAAACCTCGGCCCGTTTCCCTGGCAAACAAAAGCAAGCTGCCCCGCTTCTGGATGGCAGATTGCAGGAGCCACTTTGCACCATCAAACTAGCCCGACTTGGCACTGGTGCCACCTCTGGTCTGGGAACCATCCTGCGTATGGTAGATTCTAAGCAGCCAGCCGGCCACTCCCAGCCACAGGCCCCTAAACACAAACAACGGCGCTTTTCCCTGGAAAACAAAACTCGTCTGCCAACTTTTTCATGGCAGATTGCCGGAGCCACTTGGTACTATCAAACCAGCCCAACTTGGCACTGGTGCCACCATGGGTCTGGTCACCATCCTGCCTATCGTAGCTTTTCAGGAGCCAGCCGGCCACTCCCTGCCACAGGCCCCCAAACACAAACAACGGCGCTTTTCCCTGGAAAAAAAAATTCGCCTGCCAACTTTTTGATGGCAGATTGCAGGAGCCACTTGGTACTATCAAATCAGCCCAACTTGGCACTGGTGCCACCATGGGTCTGGTCACCATCCTGCCTATCGTAGCTTTTCAGGAGCCAGCCGGTCACTCCCAGCCATAGGCCCCCAGACATAAACCTCGGCCCGTTTCCCTGGCAAACAAAAGTAAGCTGCCCCGCTTCTGGATGGCAGATTGCAGCAACCACTTGGTACTATCAAACCAGCCCAACTTGGCACTGGTGCCACCTCTGGTCTGGGAACCATGCTGAGTATCGTGGATTCTAAGGAGCCAGCCGGCCACTCCCAGCCACAGGCCCCCAAACACAAACAACGGCGCTTTTCCCTGGAAAACAAAACTCGCCTGCCAAGTTTTGATGGCAGATTGCAGGAGCCACTTGGTACTATCAAACCAGCCCAACTTGGCACTGGTGCCGTCATGGGTCTGGTCACCATCCTGCCTATCGTAGCTTTTCACGAGCCAGCCGGTCACTTCCAGGCTTAGGCCCCCAGACACAATCCTCGGACCGTTTCCCTGGCAAACAAAAGTAAGCTGCCCCGCTTCTGGATGGCAGATTGCAGGAACCACTTGGTACTATCAAACCAGCCCAACTTGGCACTGGTGTCACCATGGGTCTGGGAACCATCCTGTGTATCGTGGATTCTAATTAGCCATCCGTCCACTCCAGGCCATAGGGCCCCAGGCACAAACAACGGCGCTTTTCCCTGGATAACAAACTCGCCTGCCAACTTTTTGATGGCAGATTGCAGGAGCCACTTGGTACTATCAAACCAGCCCAACTTGGCACTGCTGCCACCATGGGTCTGGTCACCATCCTGCCTATCGTAGCTTTTCAGGAGCCAGCCGGTCACTCCCAGCCATATGCCCCGAGACACAAACCTCGGCCCGTTTCCCTGGCAAACAAAAGTAAGCTACCCCACTTCTGGATGGCAGATTGCAGGACGCACTTGGTAGTATCAAACCAGCCCGACTTGGCACTGGCGCCACCTCACGTCTGGGAACCATCCTGCGTATCGTGGATTCTAAGCAGCCAGCCGGCCACTCCCAGCCACAGGCCCCCAAACACAAACAACGGTGCTTTTCCCTGGAAAACAAAACTCGCCTGCCAACTTTTTGATGGCAGATTGCAGGAGCCACTTGGTACTATCAAACCAGCCCAACTTGGCACTGGTGCCACCATGGGTCTGGTCACCATCCTGCCTATCGTAGCTTTTCAGGAGCCAGCCGGTCACTCCCGGCCATAGGCCCCCAGACACAAACCTCGGCCCGTTTCCCTGGCAAACAAAAGCAAGCTGCCCCGCTACTGGATGGCAGATTGCAGGAGCCACTTTGCACCATCAAACTAGCCCGACTTGGCACTGGTGCCACCTCAGGTCTGGGAACCATGCTGCGTATCGTGGATTCTAATTAGCCATCCGGCCACTCCCACCCACAGGCCCCCAAACACAAACAACGGCGCTTTTCCCTGGAAAACAAAACTCGCCTGCCAAATTTTGATGGCAGATTGCCGGAGCCACTTGGTACTATCAAACCAGCCCACCTTGACACTGGTGCCACCATGGGTCTGGTCACCATCCTGCCTATCGTAGCTTTTCAGGAGCCAGCCGGTCACTCCCAGCCATAGGCCCCCAGACACAAAGCTCGGCCCGTTTCCCTGGCAAACAAAAGTAAGTTATCCCGCTTCTGGATGGCAGATTGCAGGAGCCACTTTTCACCATCAAACCAGCCCGACTTGGCACTGGTGCCACCTCTGGTCTGGGAACCATCCTGCGTATCATGGATTCTAAGGAGCCAGCCGGCCACTCCCAGCCACAGGCCCCCAAACACAAACAACGGCGCTTTTCCCTGGATAACAAACTCGCCTGCCAAGTTTTTGATGGCAGATTGCAGGAGCCACTTGGTACTATCAAACCAGCCCAACTTGGCACTGGTGCCACCATGGGTCTGGTCACCATCCTGCCTATCGTAGCTTTTCAGGAGCCAGCCGGTCACTCCCAGCCATAGGCCCCGAGACACAAACCTCGGCCCGTTTCCCTGGCAAACAAAAGTAAGCTACCCCGCTTCTGGATGGCAGATTGCAGGATGCACTTGGTACTATCAAACCAGCCCAACTTGGCACTGGTGCCACCTCAGGTCTGGGAACCATCCTGCGTATCGTGGATTCTAAGGAGCCAGCCGGCCACTCCCAGCCATAGGCCCCCAAACAAAAACAACGGCGCTTTTCCCTGGAAAACAAAACGTGCCTGCCAACTTTTTGATGGCAGATTGCAGGAGCCACTTGGTACTATCAAACCAGCCCAACTTGGCACTGGTGCCACCATGGGTCTGGTCACCATCCTGCCTATCGTAGCTTTTCAGGAGCCAGCCAGTCACTCCCAGCCGTAGGCCCAGAGACACAAAGCTCGGCCCGTTTCCCTGACAAACAAAAGTAAGCTGTCCCGCTTCTGGATGGCAGATTGCAGGACGCACTTGGTACAATCAAACCAGCCCGACTTGGCACTGGTGCCACCTCTGGTCTGGGAACTATCCTGCGTATGGTAGATTCTAAGCAGCCAGCCGGCCACTCCCAGCCACAGGCCCCCAAACACAAACAACGGCGCTTTTCCCTGGAAAACAAAACTCGTCTGCCAACTTTTTGATGGCAGATTGCCAGAGCCACTTGCTACTATCAAACCAGCCCAACTTGGCACTGGTGCCACCATGGGTCTGGTCACCATCCTGCCTATCGTAGCTTTTCAGGAGCCAGCCGGTCACTCCCTGCCACAGGCCCCCAAACACAAACAACGGCGCTTTTCCCTGGAAAACAAAATTCGCCTGCCAACTTTTTGATGGCAGATTGCAGGAGCCACTTGGTACTATCAAATCAGCCCAACTTGGCACTGGTGCCACCATGGGTCTGGTCACCATCCTGCCTATCGTAGCTGTTCAGGAGCCAGCCGGTCACTCCCAGCCATAGGCCCCCAGACACAAACCTCGGCCCGTTTCCCTGGCAAACAAAAGTAAGCAGCCCCGCTTCTGGATGGCAGATTGCAGCAACCACTTGGTACTATCAAACCAGCCCGACTTGGCACTGGTGCCACCTCTGGTCTGGGAACCATGCTGAGTATCATGGATTCTAAGGAGCCAGCCGGCCACTCCCAGCCACAGGCCCCCAAACACAAACAACGGCGCTTTTCCCTGGAAAACAAAACTCGCCTGCCAAGTTTTTGATGGCAGATTGCAGGAGCCACTTGGTACTATCAAACCAGCCCAACTTGGCACTGGTGCCGTCATGGGTCTGGTCACCATCCTGCCTATCGTAGCTTTTCACGAGCCAGCCGGTCACTTCCAGGCTTAGGCCCCCAGACACAATCCTCGGACCGTTTCCCTGGCAAACAAAAGTAAGCTGCCCCGCTTCTGGATGGCAGATTGCAGGATCCACTTGGTACTATCAAACCAGCCCAACTTGGCACTGGTGTCACCATGGGTCTGGGAACCATCCTGTGTATCGTGGGTTCTAATTAGCCATCCGTCCACTCCAGGCCATAGGGCCCCAGGCACAAACAACGGCGCTTTTCCCTGGATAACAAACTCGCCTGCCAACTTTTTGATGGCAGATTGCAGGAGCCACTTGGTACTATCAAACCAGCCCAACTTGGCACTGCTGCCACCATGGGTCTGGTCACCATCCTGCCTATCGTAGCTTTTCAGGAGCCAGCCGGTCACTCCCAGCCATATGCCCCGAGACACAAACCTCGGCCCGTTTCCCTGGCAAACAAAAGTAAGCTACCCCACTTCTGGATGGCAGATTGCAGGACGCACTTGGTACTATCAAACCAGCCCAACTTGGCACTGGTGCCACGTCAAGTCTAGGAACCATCCTGCGTATCGTGGATTCTAAGGAGCCAGCCGGCCACTCCCAGCCACAGGCCCCCAAACACAAACAACGGCGCTTTTCCCTGGAAAACAAAACTCGCCTGCCAACTTTTTGATGGCAGATTGCAGGAGCCACTTGGTACTATCAAACCAGCCCAACTTGGCACTGGTGCCGCCATGGGTCTGGTCACCATCCTGCCTATCGTAGCTTTTCACGAGCCAGCCGGTCACTCCCAGCCATAGGCCCCCAGACAAAAACCTCGGCCCGTTTCCCTGGAAAACAAAAGTAAGCTGCCCCGCTTCTGGATGGCAGATTGCAGGACGCACTTGGTACTATCAAACCAGCCCGACTTGGCACTGGTGCCACCACTGGTCTGGGAACCATCCTGCGTATCGTGGATTCTAAAGAGCCAGCCGGCCACTCCCAGCCACAGGCTCCCAAACACACACAACGGTGCTTTTCCCTGGAAAACAAAACTCGCCTGCCAACTTTTTGATGGCAGATTGCAGGAGCCACTTGGTACTATCAAACCAGCCCAACTTGGCACTGCTGCCACCATGGGTCTGGTCACCATCCTGCCTATCGTAGCTTTTCACGAGCCTGCCGGTCACTCCCAGCCATAGGCCCCGAGACAAATCCTCGGCCCGTTTCCCTGGCAAACAAAAGTAAGCTGCCCCGCTTCTGGATGGCAGATTGCAGGATCCACTTGGTACTATCAAACCAGCCCGACTTGGCACTGGTGCCACGACAAGTCTGGGAACCATCCTGTGTATCGTGGATTCTAATGAGCCAGCCGGCCACTCCCAGCCACAGGCCCCCAAACACAAACAACGGCGCTTTTCCCTGGAAAACAAAACTCGCCTGCCAACTTTTTGATGGCAGATTGCAGGAGCCACTTGGTACTATCAAACCAGCCCAACTTGGCACTGGTGCCACCTTGGGTCTGGTCACCATCCTGCCTATCGTAGCTTTTCAGGAGCCAGCCAGTCACTCCCAGCCATAGGCCCCGAGACACAAAGCTCGGCCCTTTTCCCTGGCAAACAAAAGTAAGCTGCCCCGCTTCTGGATGGCAGATTGCAGGAGCCACTTTGCACCATCAAACTATCCCGACTAGGCACTGGTGCCACCTTGGGTCTGGGAACCATCCTGCGTATGGTGGATTCTAAGGAGCCAGCCGGCCACTCCCAGCCACAGGCCCCTAAACACAACAACGGCGCTTTTCCCTGGAAAAAAAAACTCGCCTGCCAAATTTTGATGGCAGATTGCAGGAGCCACTTGGTACTATCAAACCAGCCCAACTTGGGACTGGTGCCACCATGGGTCTGGTCACCATCCTGCCTATCGTAGCTTTTCAGGAGCCAGCCGGTCACTCGCAGCCATAGGCCCCCAGACAAAAACATCGGCCCGTTTCCCTGGCAAACAAAAGTAAGCTGCCCTGCTTCTGGATGGCAGATTGCAGGAACCACTTGGTACTATCAAACCAGCCCGACTTGGCACTGGTGCCACCTCTGGTCTGGGAACCATCCTGCGTATCGTGGATTCTAAGGAGCCAGTCGGCCACTCCCAGCCACAGGCCCCCAAACACAAACAACGGCCCGTTTCCGTGGCAAACAAAAGTAAGCTGCCCCGCTTCTGGATGGCAGATTGCAGGAGCCACTTGGTACTATCAAACCAGCCCGACTTGGCACTGGTGCCACCTCTGGTCTGGGAACCATCCTGCGTATCGTGGTGTCTAAGGAGCCAGCCGGCCACTCCCAACCACAGGCCCCCAAACACAAACAACGGCGCTTTTCCCTGGAAAACAAAACTCGCCTGCCAACTTTTTGATGTCAGATTGCAGGAGCCACTTGGTACTATCAAACCAGCCCAACTTGGCACTGGTGCCACCATGGGTCTGGTCACCATCCTGCCTATCGTAGCTTTCAGGAGCCCGCCGGTCACTCCCTGCCATAGGCCCCGAGACACAAACCTCGGCCCGTTTCCCTGGCAAACAAAAGTAAGCAGCCCCGCTTCTGGATGGCAGATTGCAGGACGCACTTGGTACTATCAAACCAGCCCGACTTGGCACTGGCGCCACCTCACGTCTGGGAACCATCCTGCGTATCGTGGATTCTAAGCAGCCAGCCGGCCACTCCCAGCCACAGGCCCCCAAACACAAACAACGGCGCTTTTCCCTGGCAAACAAAAGTAAGCTGCCCCGCTTCTGGATGGCAGATTGCAGGAACCACTTGGTAGTATCAAACCAGCCCAACTTGGCACTGGTGGCACCTCTTGTCTGGGAACCATGCTGCGTATCGTGGTTTCTAAGGAGCCAGCCGGCCACTCCCAACCATAGACCCCCAGACACAAACCTCGGCCCCTTTCCCTGGAAAACAAAAGTAAGCTACCCCGATTCTGGATGGCAGATTGCAGGAGCCACTTGGTACTATCAAATCAGCCCAACTTGGCACTGGTGCCACAATGGGTCTGGTAAACATCCTGCCTATCGTAGCTTTTCAGGAGCCAGCCGGCCACTCTCAGCCATATGCCCCCAAAAACAAACCACGGCCCTTTTCTCTGGCAAACAAAACTCAACTGCCCCTCTTCTGGATGGCAAATTTTAGGACGCACTTTGTACTACGAAAACCGCCCGACGTGGCACTGGTGCCACCTTGTGTCAGGGAACCATCCTGCATATCGAGCTTTTTAAGGAGCCAGCCGGCCACGCCCAGCCATAAACCCCCGAAAAAAAACCACGGACCATTTCTCTTGGAAACAAAAATCCGCTGCCCCGCGTCTGAATGGCAGATTGCAGGAGCCACTTTGCACCATCAAACCAGCCCGACTTGGCACTGGTGCCACCTTGGGTGTGGGAACAATCCTGCATATCGTGGATTCTAAGGAGCCAGCCGGCCACTCCCAGCCACAGGCCCCCAAACACAAACAACGGCGCTTTTCCCTGGAAAACAAAACTCGCCTGACAACTTTTTGATGGCAGATTGCAGGAGCCACTTGGTACTATCAAATCATCCCAACTTGGCACTGGTGCCACTATGGGTCTGGGAACCATCCTGCCTATCGTAGCTTTTCAGGAGCCAGCCGGTCACTCCCAGCCATAGGCCCCCAGACACAAACCTCGGACCGTTTCCCTGGCAAACAAAATTAAGCTGCCCCGATTCTGGATGGCAGATTGCAGGAGCCACTTGGTTGTGTCAAACCAGCCCGACTTGGCACTGGTGCCACCTTGGGTCTGGGAACCATCCTGCGTATCGTGGGTTCTAAGCAGCCACCCGGCCACTCTGAGCCACAGGCCCCCAAACAAAATCTACGGCGCTTTTCCCTGGAAAACAAAACTCGCCTGCCAACTTTTTGATGGCAGATTGCAGGAGCCACTTGGTACTATCAAACCAGCCCAACTTGGCACTGGTGCCACCTCTGGTCTGGGAACCATCCTGCCTATCGTAGCTTTTCAGGAGCCAGCCGGTCACTCCCAGCCATAGACCCCCAGACACAAACCTCGGCCCGTTTCCCTGGCAAACAAAAGTAAGCTGCCCCGCTTTTGGATGGCAGATTGCAGGAGCCACGTTGCACCATCAAACCAGACCCACTTGGCACTGGTGCCACCTTGGGTCTGGGAACAAGTTGGGCTGGTTTGATAGTACCAAGTGCCTCCTGCAATCTGCCATCCAGAAGCGGGACAGCTTACTTTTGTTTCCCAGGGAAACGGGCCGAGGTTTGTGTCTGGGGGCCTATGGCTGGGAGTGACCGGCTGGCTCCTGAAATGCTACAATAGGCAGGATGGTTCCCAGACCCATAGTGGCACCAGTGCCAAGTTGGGATGACTTGATAGTACCAAGTGGCTCCTGCAATCTGCCATCAAAAAGCTGGCAGGCGAATTTTGTTTTCCAGGGAAAAGCGCCGTTGTTTGTGTTTGGGGGCCTGTGGCTGGGAGTGGCCGGCTGGCTCCTTAGAATCCACGATATGCAGGATTGTTCCCAGACCCAAGGTGGCACCAGTGCCAAGTCGGGCTGGTTTGATGGTGCAAAGTGGCTCCTGCAATCTGCCATACAGACGCGGGGCAGCGGATTTTTGTTTCCAAGAGAAATGGTCCGTGGTTTGTTTTTGGGGGTATATGGCTGGGCGTGGCCGGCTGGCTCCTTAAAAAGCTCGATATGCAGGATGGTTCCCTGACACAAGGTGGCACCAGTGCCACGTCGGGCGGTTTTCGTAGTACAAAGTGCGTCCTAAAATTTGCCATCCAGAAGAGGGGCAGTTGAGTTTTGTTTGCCAGAGAAAAGGGCCGTGGTTTGTTTTTGGGGCATATGGCTGAGAGTGGCCGGCTGGCCCCTGAAAATCCACGATAGGCAGGATGGTTCCCAGACCAGAGGTGTCACCAGTGCCAAGTCGGGCTGGTTTGATAGTACTAAGTAGCTCCTGCAATCTGCCATCCAGAAGCGGGGCAGCTTACTTTTGTTTGCCAGGGAAACGGGCCGAGGTTTGTGTCTGGGGGCCTATGGCTGGGAGTGACCGGCTGGCTCCTGAAAAGCTACGATAGGCAGGATGGTGACCAGACCCATGGTGGCACCAGTGCCAAGTTGGGCTGGTTTGATAGTACCAAGTGGCTCCTGCAATCTGCCATCAAAAAGTTGGCAGGCGAGTTTTGTTTTCCAGGGAAAAGCGCCGTTGTTTGTGTTTGGGGGCCTGTGGCTGGGAGTGGCCAGCTGGCTCCTTAGAACCCACGATACGCAGGATGGTTCCCAGACCTGAGTTGGCACCAGTGCCAAGTTGGGCTGGTTTGATGGTGCAAAGTGGCTCCTGCAATCTGCCATCCAGAAGCGGGGCAGCTTACTTTTGTTTGCCAGGGAAACGGGCCGAAATATTTGTCTGGGGGCCTCTGGCTGGGGGTGGCTGGCTGGCTCCTGAAAAGCTACGATAGGCAGGATGGTGACCAGACCCATGGTGGCACCAGTGCCAAGTTGGGCTGGTTTGATAATACCAAGTGGCTCCTGCAATCTGCCATCAAATGTTTGGCAGGCGAGTTTTGTTTTCCAGGGAAAAGCACCGTTGTGTGTGTTTTGGGGCCTGTGGCTGGGAGTGGCCAGCTGGCTCCTTAGAATCCACGATACGCAGGATGGTTCCCAGACCCAAGGTGGCATCAGTGCCAAGTCGGGCTGGTTTGTTAGTACCAAGTGGTTCCTGCAATCTGCCATCCAGAAGCGGGGCAGCTGAATTTTGTTTGCCAGAGAAAAAGGCTGTTGTTTGTGTTTCGGTGCCTGTGGCTGGCAGTGGCCGGCTGGCTCCTGAAAATCCATGATACGCAGCATGGTTCCCAGACCCAAGGTGGCATCAGTGCCAAGTAGGGCTGGTTTCATAGTACCCAGTGGCTCCTGCAATCTGCCATCCAGAAGAGGGGCAGTTGAGTTTTGTTTTCCAGAGAAAAGGGCCGTGGTTTGTGTTTGGGGCCTATGGCTGAGAGTGACCGGCTGGCCCCTGAAAATCCACGATAGGAAGGATGGTTCCCAGATCCAAGGTGGCAGCAGTGCCATGTTGTGCTGGTGTGATAGTCCCAAGTGGCTCCTGCAATCTGCCATCCAGAAGCGGGGCAGCTGAATTTTGTTTGCCAGACAAAAAGGCTGTGGTTTGTGTTTGGGGGCCTGTGGCTGGGAGTGGCCGGGTGGCTCCTGAAAATCCATGATACGCAGTATGGTTCCCAGACCCAAGGTGGCACCAGTGCCAAGTGGGGCTGGTTTCACAGTGTCAAGTGCCTCCTGCAATCTCCCATCCAGAAGCGGGGCAGCTGAGTTTTGTTTGCCTGTGAAACGGGCCGTTGTTTTTAATTGGGGTCTGTGGCCGAGAGTGTTCGGCTGGCTCCTGACAACCCACAATACGCAGGATGGTTCCCAGACCCAAGGTGGCACCAGTGCCAAGTCGGGCTGGTTTGATAGTACCAAGTGGCTCCTGCAATCTGCCATCCAGAAGCGGTGCAGTTGAGTTTTGTTTGCCAGAGAAAAGGGCCGTGGGTTTTGTTTGGGGGCATATGGCTGGGAGTGGCCGGCTGTCTCATTAAAAAGATCGATACGCAGGATGGTTCCCAGACCCAAGGGGGCACCAGTGCCAAGTCGGGCTGTTTTTTTAGTACCAAGTGCGTCCTGCAATTTGCCATCCAGAAGAGGGGCAGTTGAGTTTTGTTTGCCAGAGAATAGCGCCGTTGTTTGTGTTTGGGGGCTTGTGGCTCGTAGTGGCCGACTGGCGCCTTAGAATCTGTGTTACGCAGCATGGTTCCCAGACCCAAGGTGGCACCAGTGCCAAGTTTTGCTGGTTTGATAGTACCAAGTGGCTCCTGCAATCTGCCATCCAGAAGCGGGGTAGCTTACTTTTGTTTGCCAGGGAAACGGGCCGAGGTTTGTGACTGGGGACCTATGGCTGGGAGAGACCGGCTGGCTCCTGGAAAGCTACAATAGGCAGGATGGTTACCAGACCCATGGTGGCACCAGTGCCAAGTTGGGCTGGTTTGATAGTACCAAGTGGCTCCGGCAATCTGCCATCAAAAACTTGGCAGGCGAGTTTTGTTTTCCAGGGAAAAGCGACATTGTTTGTATTTGGGGGCCTGTGGCTGGGAGTGGCCGGCTGGCTCCTTTGAACCCACGATATGCAGGATGGTTCCCAGACCCAAGGTGGCACCAGTGCCAAGTTTTGCTGGTTTGATACTACCAAGTGCGTCCTGCAATCTGCCATCCAGAAGCGGGGCAGCTTAATTTTGTTTGCCAGGGAAACGGGCCGTGGGTTTTGTTTGGGGGCATATATCTGAGAGTGGCCGGCTGGCTCCTGAAAATCCACGCTAGGCAGCATGGTTCCCAGATGCAATGTGGCACCAGTGCCAAGTCGGGCTGGTTTGATGGTGCAAAGTGGCTCCTGCAATCTGCCATCCAGAAGCGGGGCAGCTGATTTTTGTTTGCCAGAGGAAAATTCCGTGGATTGTTTTTGGGGGCATATTGCTGGGAGTGGCCGGCTGGCTCCTTAAAATGCTCGATACGCATGATGGTTCCCAGGCCCAAGGTGTCACCACTACCAAGTCGGCCTGCGGTTTTAGTATCAAGTTCATCCTGCATTTTGCCATCCAGAAGAGGGGCAGTTGAGTTTTGTTTGCCAGAGAAACGGGCTGAGGTTTCTGTTTGGGGACATATGGCTGAGAGTGGCCGGCTGGCCCCTGAATATCCACGATACAGAGCATGGTTCCCAGATCCAAGGTGGCACCAGTGCCAAGTCGGGCTGGTTTGATAGTACCAAGTGTCTCCTGCAATCTGCCATCCAGAAGCAGGGCAGCTTACTTTTGTTTGCCAGAGAAATAGGCCTAGGTTTTGGTTTGGGGGCCTGTGGCTAGGAGTGGCCGGCTGGCTCCTAAGAATCCACGATACGCAGGATGTTTCCCAGACCCAAGGTGGCACCAGTGCCAAGTCGGGCTGGTTTGATAGTACCAAGTGGCTCCTGCAAACTCCATCAAAAAGTTGGCAGGCGTGTTTTGTTTTCCAGGGAACAGCGCCGTTGATTTTGTTTGGGGGCCTGTGGCTGGGAGTGGCCGGCTGGCTCCTTAGAATCCACGATACGCAGGATGGTTCCCAGACCCAAGGTGGCACCAGTGCCAAGTCGGGCTGGTTTGATTACACCAAGTGGCTCCTGCAATCTGCCATCCAGAAGTGAGGCAGCTAAGTTTTGTTTGCGAGAAAAAAGGGCCGTGGTTTTTGTTGGGGGCCTGTGGCTGGGAGTAGCCGGCTGGCTCCTTAAAATCCACGATAGGCAGGATGGTTCCCAGACCCAAGGTGGCACCAGTGCCAAGTCGGGCTGGTTTGATAGTACCAAGTGGCTCCTGCAATCTGCCATCCAGAAGCGGGGCAGCTGAGTTTTGTTTGCCAGAGAAAAAGGCTGTGGTTTGTGTTTGGGGGCCTGTGGCTGGGAGTGGCCGGCTGGCTCCTGAAAATCCACGATACGCAGCATGGTTCCCAGACCCAAGGTGGCACCAGTGCCAAGTGGGGCTCGTTTGACAGTGTCAAGTGCCTCCTGCAATCTCCCATCCAGAAGCGGGGCAGCTGAGTTTTTTTTGCCAGGGAAACGGACCTTTGTTTTTGATTGGGCTCTGTGGCCGAGAGTGGTCGGCTGTCTCCTGACAATCCACAATACGCAGGATGGTTCCCAGACCCAAGGTGGCACCAGTGCCAAGTCGGGCTGGTTTGATAGTACCAAGTGTCTCCTGCAATCTGCCATCCAGAAGCGGGGCAGCTGAGTTTTGTTTGCCAGAGAAAAGGGCCGTGGGTTGTGTTTGGGGGCATATGGCTGGGAGTGGCCACCTGGCTCCTTAAAATGCACGATACGCCGCATGGTAACCAGACGCAAGGTGGCACCAGTGCCAAGTCAGGCTGTTTTTGTAGTACCCAGTGGCTCCTGCAATTTGCCATCCAGAAGCGGGGCAGTTGAATTTTGTTTGCTAGAGAAAAGGGCTGTGGTTTGTGTTTGGGGGCCTATGGCTGAGAGTGGCCGGCTGGCCCCTGAAAATCAACGATAGGCAGGATGGTTCCCAGATCCAAGGTGGCACCAGTGCCAAGTAAGGCTGGTTGTATGGTTCAAAGTAACTCCTGCAATCTGCCATCCAGAAGCGGGACAGCTGAGTTTTTTTTGCCAGAGAAAAGGTCCATGGTTTCTTTTTGGGGCATACGGCTGGGAATTGCCGGCTGGCTCCTTAAAATGCTCGATATGCAGGATGGTTCCCAGAGCCAAGGTGGCACCACTGCCAAGTCGGGCTCTTTTTGTAGTACCAAGTGCGTCCTGCAATTTGCCATCCAGAAGAGGGGCAGTTGAGTTTTGTTTGCCAGAGAAAAGGGCCGTTGTTTGTGTTTGGGGGCCTGTGGCTGGGAGTGTTCGGCTGGTTCCTGAATATGTACGATACGCAGGATTGTTCCCAGATCCAAGGTGGCAGCAGTGCCATGTTGTGCTGGTGTGATAGTCCCAAGTGGCTCCTGCAATCTGCCATCCAGAAGTGGGGCAGCTGATTTTTGTTTGCCAGAGAAAAGGTCCGTGGTTTGTTTTTGGGGGCATATGGCTGAGAGTGGCCGGCTGGCTCCTGAAAAGCTACGATAGGCAGGATGGTGACCAGACCCATGGTGGCACCAGTGCCAAGTTGGGCTGGTTTGATAGTACCAAGTGGCTCCTGCAATCTGCCATCAAAAACTTGGCAGGCGAGTTTTGTTTTCCAGGGAAAAGCGCCGTTGTTTGTGTTTGGGTTCCTGAGGCTGGGAGTGGCCGGCTGGCTCCTTAGAATCCACGATACGCAGGATGGTTCCCAGACCAGTGGTGGCACCAGTGCCAAGTCGGGCTGGTTTGATAGTAACAAGTGCGTCCTACTATCTGCCATCCAGAAGCGGGGCAGCTTACTTTTGTTTGCCAGGGAAACGGGCCGAGCTTTGTGTCTGGGGGCCTGTGGCAGGGAGTGACCGGCTGGCTCCTGAAAAGCTACGATAGGCAGGATGGTGACCAGACCCATGGTGGCACCAGTGCCAAGTTGGGCTGGTTTGATAGTACCAAGTGGCTCCTGCAATCTGCCATCAAAAAGTTGTCAGGCGAGTTTTGTTTTCCAGGGAAAAGCGCCGTTGTTTGTGTTTGGGGGCCTGTGGCTGGGAGTGGCCGGCTGGCTAATTAGAATCCACGATACGCAGGATGGTTCCCAGACCAGAGGTGGCAACAGTGACAAGTCGGGCCAGTTTGATGGTGCAAAGTGGCTCCTGCAATCTGCCATCCAGAAGCAGGGCTGCTTACTTTTGTTTGCCAGGGAAAGGAGCCGAGGTTTTTGTCTGGGGGCCTATGGCTGGGAGTGACCAGCTGGCTCCTGAAAAGGTACGATAGGCAGGATGGTTACCAGACCCATGGTGGCACCAGTGCCAAGTTCGGCTGATTTGATAGTACCAAGTGGCTCCTGCAATCTGCCATCAAAATGTTGGTAGGGGAGTTTTGTTTTCCAGGGAAAAGCGCCGTTGTTTGTGTTTGGGGGCCTGTGGCTGGGAGTGGCCGGATGGCTAATTAGAATCCACGATACGCAGGATGGTTCCCAGACCTAAAGTGGCACCAGTGACAAGTCGGGCCAGTTTGATGGTGCAAAGTTGCTACTGAAATCTGCCATCCAGAAACGGGGCAGCTTACTTTTGTTTGCCAGGGAAACGGGCCAAGGTTTTTGTCTGGGGGCCTATGGCTGTGAGTGACCGGCTAGGTCCTGAAAAGCTACGAGAGGCATGATGGTGACCAGACCCATGGTGGCACCAGTGCCAAGTTGGGCTGGTTTGATAGTACCAAGTGGCTCCTGCAATCTGCCATCAAAAAGTCGGCAAGCGAGTGTTGATTTCCAGGGAAAAGCGCCGTTGTTTGTGTTTGGGGGCCTGTGGCAGGGAGTGGCCGGCTGGCTCCTTAGAATCCACGATACGCAGCATGGTTCCCAGACCCAAGGTGGCACCAGTGCCAAGTCGGGCTGGCTTGATAATACCAAGTGGTTCCTGCAATCGGCCATCAAAAAGTTGGCAGGCGAGTTTTGTTTTCCAGGGAAAAGCGCCGTTGTTTTTGTTTGGGGGCCTATGGGTGGGAGTGGCCGGCTGGCTCCTTAGAATCCACGAGACGCAGGATGGTTCCCAGACCTGAGGTGGCACCAGTGCCAAGTTGGGCTGGTTTGATAGTACCAAGTGCGTCCTGCAATCTGCCTTCCAGAAGCGGGGTAGCTTACTTTTGTTTGCCAGGGAAACGGGCCGAGGTTTGTGTCTCGGGGCCTATGGCTGGGAGTGACCGGCTGGCTCCTGAAAAGCTACGATAGGCAGGATGGTGACCAGACCCATGGTGGCACCAGTGCCAAGTTGGGCTGGTTTGATAGTACCAAGTGGCTCCTGCAATCTGCCATCAAAAATTTGGCAGGCGAGTTTGTTATCCAGGGAAAAGCGCCGTTGTTTGCGCCTGGGGCCCTATGGCCTGGAGTGGACGGATGGCTAATTAGAATCCACGATACACAGGATGGTTCCCAGACCCATGGTGGCACCAGTGCCAACTTGGGCTGGTTTGATAGTACCAAGTGGTTCCTGCAATCTGCCATCCAGAAGCGGGGCAGCTTACTTTTGTTTGCCAGGGAAACGGTCCGAGGATTGTGTCTGGGGGCCTAAGCCTGGAAGTGACCGGCTGGCTCGTGAAAAGCTACGATAGGCAGGATGTGGACCAGACCCATGACGGCACCAGTGCCAAGTTGGGCTGGTTTGATAGTACCAAGTGGCTCCTGCAATCTGCCATCAAAAACTTGGCAGGCGAGTTTTGTTTTCCAGGGAAAAGCGCCGTTGTTTGTGTTTGGGGGCCTGTGGCTGGGAGTGGCCGGCTGGCTCCTTAGAATCCACGATACTCAGCATGGTTCCCAGACCAGAGGTGGCACCAGGTCCAAGTTGGGCTGGTTTGATTGTAACAAGTGCGTCCGGGAATCTGCCATCCAGAAGCGGGGCAGCTTACTTTTGTTTGCCAGGGAAACGGGCCGAGGTTTGTGTCTGGGGGCCTATGGCTGGGAGTGGCCGGCTGGCTCCTGAAAAGCTACGATAGGCAGGATGGTGACCAGACCCATGGTGGCACCAGTGCCAAGTTGGGCTGGTTTGATAGTACCAAGTGGCTCCTGCAATCTGCCATCAAAAAGTCGGCAAGCGAGTGTTGATTTCCAGGGAAAAGCGTCGTTGTTTGTGTTTGGGGGCCTGTGGCTGGGAGTGGCCAGCTGGCTCCTTAGAATCCACGATACGCAGCATGGTTCCCAGACCCAAGGTGGCACCAGTGCCAAGTCGGGCTGGCTTGATAATACCAAGTGGTTCCTGCAATCGGCCATCAAAATGTTCGCAGGCGAGTTTTGTTTTCCAGGGAAAAGCGCCGTTGTTTGTGCCTGGGGCCCTATGGCCTGGAGTGGACGGATGGCTAATTAGAATCCACGATACTCAGGATGGTTCCCAGACCCATGGTGGCACCAGTGCCAAGTTGGGCTGGTTTGATAGTACCAAGTGCGTCCGGGAATCTGCCATCCAGAAGCGGGGCAGCTTACTTTTGTTTGCCAGGGAAACGGTCCGAGGTTTGTGTCTGGGGGCCTATGGCTGGGAGTGACCGGCTGGCTCCTGAAAAGCTACGATAGGCAGGATGGTGACCAGACCCATGGTGGCACCAGTGCCAAGTTGGGCTGGCTTGATAATACCAAGTGGTTCCTGCGATCGGCCATCAAAAAGTTGGCAGGCGAGTTTTGTTTTCCAGGGAAAAGCGCCGTTGTTTGTGCCTGGGGCCCTATGGCCTGGAGTGGACGGATGGCTAATTAGAACCCACGATACGCAGGATGGTTCCCAGACCTGAGGTGGCACCAGTGCCAAGTTGGGCTGGTTTGACGGTGCAAAGTGGCTCCTGCAATCTGCCATGCAGAAGCGGGGCAGCTTACTTTTGTTTGCCAGGGAAACGGGCCGAAATATTTGTCTGGGGGCCTCTGGCTGGGGGTGGCTGGCTGGCTCCTGAAAAGCTACGATAGGCAGGATGGTGACCAGACCCATGGTGGCACCAGTGCCAAGTTGGGCTGGTTTGATAGTACCAAGTGGCTCCTGCAATCTGCCATCAAAAACTTGGCAGGCGAGTTTTGTTTTCCAGGGAAAAGCGCCGTTGTTTGTGTTTGGGGGCCTGTGGCAGGGAGTGGCCGGCTGGCTCCTTAGAATCCACGATACGCAGCATGGTTCCCAGACCCAAGGTGGCACCAGTGCCAAGTCGGGCTGGCTTGATAATACCAAG
The DNA here is from genome assembly GCF_035770615.1 of Melospiza melodia melodia. Taxonomy (NCBI): domain Eukaryota; kingdom Metazoa; phylum Chordata; class Aves; order Passeriformes; family Passerellidae; genus Melospiza; species Melospiza melodia. The sequence goes on along the minus strand of NC_086196.1, from coordinate 75,523,436 downwards.
TGGTTCCTGCAATCGGCCATCAAAAAGTTGGCTGGCAAGTTTTGTTTTCCAGGGAAAAGCGCCGTTGTTTGAGCCTGGGGCCCTATGGCCTGGAGTGGACGGATGGCTAATTAGAATCCACGATACACAGGATGGTTCCCAGACCCATGGTGGCACCAGTGCCAAGTTGGGCTGGTTTGATAGTAACAAGTGGTTCCTGCAATCTGCCATCCAGAAGCGGGGCAGCTTACTTTTGTTTGCCAGGGAAACGGTCCGAGGTTTGTGTCTGGGGGCCTATGGCAGGGAGTGACCGGCTGGCTCCTGAAAAGCTACGATAGGCAGGATGGTGACCAGACCCATGGTGGCACCAGTGCCAAGTTGGGCTGGCTAGATAATACCAAGTGGTTCCTGCAATCGGCCATCAAAAAGTTGGCAGGCGAGTTTTGTTTTCCAGGTAAAAGCGCCGTTGTTTGTGCCTGGGGCCCTATGGCCTGGAGTGGACGGATGGCTAATTAGAATCCACGATACACAGGATGGTTCCCAGACCCATGGTGGCACCAGTGCCAAGTTGGGCTGGTTTGATAGTAACAAGTGGTTCCTGCAATCTGCCATCCAGAAGCGGGGCAGCTTACTTTTGTTTGCCAGGGAAACGGGCCGAGGTTTTTGTCTGGGGGCCTATGGCTGGGAGTGACCGGCTGGCTCCTGAAAAGCTACGATAGGCAGGATGGTGACCAGACCCATGACGGCACCAGTGCCAAGTTGGGCTGGTTTGATAGTACCAAGTGGCTCCTGCAATCTGCCATCAAAAACTTGGCAGGCGAGTTTTGTTTTCCAGGGAAAAGCGCCGTTGTTTTTGTTTGGGGGCCTGTGGCTGGGAGTGGCCGGCTGGCTCCTTAGAATCCACGATACTCAGCATGGTTCCCAGATCAGAGGTGGCACCAGTGCCAAGTTGGGCTGGTTTGATAGTACCAAGTGCGTCCGGGAATCTGCCATCCAGAAGCGGGGCAGCTTACTTTTGTTTGCCAGGGAAACGGGCCGAGGTTTTTGTCTGGGGGCCTATGGCTGGGAGTGACCGGCTGGCTCCTGAAAAGTTACGATAGGCAGGATGGTGACCAGACCCATGGTGGCAGCAGTGCCAAGTTGGGCTGGTTTGATAGTACCAAGTGGCTCCTGCAATCTGCCATCAAAAAGTTGGCAGGCGAGTTTTGTTTTCCAGGGAAAAGCGCCGTTGTTTGTGTTTGGGGGCCTGTGGCAGGGAGTGGCCGGCTGGCTCCTTAGAATCCACGATACGCAGGATGGTTCCCAGACCAGTGGTGACACCAGTGCCAAGTCGGGCTGGTTTGATAGTACCAAGTGCGACCTGCAATCTGCCATCCAGAAGCGGGGCAGCTTACTTTTGTTTGCCAGGGAAACGGGCCGAGGTATTTGTCTGGGGGCCTATGGCTGGGAGTGACCGGCTGGCTCCTGAAAAGCTACGATAGTCAGGATGGTGACCAGACCCATGGTGGCACCAGTGCCAAGTTGGGCTGGTTTGATAGTACCAAGTGGCTCCTGCAATCTGCCATCAAAAAGTTGGCAGGCGAGTTTTGTTTTCCAGGGAAAAGCGCCGTTGTTTGTGTTTGGGGGCCTGTGGCTGGGAGTGGCCGGCTGGCTCCTTAGAATCCATGATACTCAGCATGGTTCCCAGACCAGAGGTGGCACCAGTGCCAAGTTGGGCTGGTTTGATAGTACCAAGTGGTTGCTGCAATCTGCCATCCAGAAGCAGGGCTGCTTACTTTTGTTTGCCAGGGAAAGGAGCCGAGGTTTTTGTCTGGGGGCCTATGGCTGGGAGTGACCAGCTGGCTCCTGAAAAGGTACGATAGGCAGGATGGTTACCAGACCCATGGTGGCACCAGTGCCAAGTTCGGCTGATTTGATAGTACCAAGTGGCTCCTGCAATCTGCCATCAAAAAGTTGGCAGGCGAGTTTTGTTTTCCAGGGAAAAGCGCCGTTGTTTGTGTTTGGGGGCCTGTGGGTGGGAGTGGCCGGATGGCTAATTAGAATCCACGATACGCAGGATGTTTCCCAGACCTAAAGTGGCACCAGTGACAAGTCGGGCCAGTTTGATGGTGCAAAGTTGCTACTGAAATCTGCCATCCAGAAACGGGGCAGCTTACTTTTGTTTGCCAGGGAAACGGGCCAAGGTTTGTGTCTGGGGGCCTATGGCTGTGAGTGACCGGCTAGGTCCTGAAAAGCTACGAGAGGCATGATGGTGACCAGGCCCATGGTGGCACCAGTGCCAAGTTGGGCTGGTTTGATAGTACCAAGTGGCTCCTGCAATCTGCCATCAAAAAGTCGGCAAGCGAGTGTTGATTTCCAGGGAAAAGCGCCGTTGTTTGTGTTTGGGGGCCTGTGGCAGGGAGTGGCCGGCTGGCTCCTTAGAATCCACGATACGCAGCATGGTTCCCAGACCCAAGGTGGCACCAGTGCCAAGTCGGGCTGGCTTGATAATACCAAGTGGTTCCTGCAATCTGCCATCAAAAAGTTGGCAGGCGAGTTTTGTTTTCCAGGGAAAAGCGCCGTTGTTTTTGTTTGGGGGCCTATGGGTGGGAGTGGCCGGCTGGCTCATTAGAATCCACGAGACGCAGGATGGTTCACAGACCTGAGGTGGCACCAGTGCCAAGTTGGGCTGGTTTGATAGTACCAAGTGCGTCCTGCAATCTGCCATCCAGAAGCGGGGTAGCTTACTTTTGTTTGCCAGGGAAACGGGCCGAGGTTTGTGTCTGGGGGCCTATGGCGGGGAGTGACCGGCTGGCTCCTGAAAAGCTACGATAGGCAGGATGGTGACCAGACCCATGGTGGCACCAGTGCCAAGTAGGGCGGGTTTGATAGTACCAAGTGGCTCCTGCAATCTGCCATCAAAAACTTGGCAGGCGAGTTTTGTTTTCCAGGGAAAAGCGCCGTTGTTTGTGTTTGGGGGCCTGTGGCTGGGAGTGGCCGGCTGGCTCCTTAGAATCCACGATACTCAGCATGGTTCCCAGACCAGAGGTGGCACCAGTGCCAAGTTGGGCTGGTTTGATTGTAACAAGTGCGTCCGGGAATCTGCCATCCAGAAGCGGGGCAGCTTACTTTTGTTTGCCAGGGAAACGGGCCGAGGTTTGTGTCTGGGGGCCTATGGCTGGGAGTGGCCGGCTGGCTCCTGAAAAGCTACGATAGGCAGGATGGTGACCAGACCCATGGTGGCACCAGTGCCAAGTTGGGCTGGTTTGATAGTACCAAGTGGCTCCTGCAATCTGCCATCAAAAAGTTGGCAGGAGAGTTTTGTTTTCCAGGGAAAAGCGCCCTTGTTTGTGTTTGGGGGCCTGTGGCTGGGAGTGGCCGGCTGGCTCCTTAGAATCCACGATACGCAGGATGTTTCCCAGACCCAAGTTGGCACCAGTACCAAGTAGGGCTGGTTTGATACTACCAAGTGGCTCCTGCAATCTGCCATCCAGAAGCGGGGCAGCTTACTTTTGTTTGCCAGGGAAACGGGCCGAGGTTTGGGTCTGGGGGCCTATGGCTGGGAGTGACCGGCTGGCTCCTGAAAAGCTACGATAGGCAGGATGTTGACCAGACCCATGGTGGCACCAGTGCCAAGTTGGGCTGATTTGATAGTACCAAGTGGCTCCTGCAATCTGCCATCAAAATGTTGGCAGGCGAATTTTGTTTTCCAGGGAAAAGCGCCGTTGTTTGTGTTTGGGGGCCTGTGGCAGGGAGTGGCCGGCTGGCTCCTGAAAAGCTACGATAGGCAGGATGGTGACCAGACCCATGGTGGCACCAGTGCCAAGTTGGGCTGGTTTGATAGTACCAAGTGGCTCCGGCAATCTGCCATCAAAAAGATGGCAGACGAGTTTTGTTTTCCAGGGAAAAGCGCCGTTGTTTGTGTTTGGGGGCCTGTGCCTGGGAGTGGACGGATGGCTAATTAGAATCTACGATACGCAGGATGGTTCCCAGCCCAGAGGTGGCACCAGTGCCAAGTCGGGTGGTTTGATAGTAGCAAGTGGCTCCTGCAATCTGCCATCCAGAAGCGGGACAGCTTACTTTTGTTTGTCAGGGAAACCGGCCGAGTTTTGTGTCTGTGGGCCTACGGCTGGGAGTGACCGGCTGGCTCCTGAAAAGCTACGATAGGCAGGATGGTGACCAGACCCATGGTGGCACCAGTGCCAAGTTGGGCTGGTTTGATAGTACCAAGTGGCTCCTGCAATCTGCCATCAAAAAGTTGGCAGGCAAGTTTTGTTTTCCAGGGAAAAGCGCCGTTGTTTTTGTTTGGGGGCCTATGGCTGGGAGTGGCCGGCTGGCTCCTTAGAATCCACGATACGCAGGATGGTTCCCAGACCTGAGGTGGCACCAGTGCCAAGTTGGGCTGGTTTGATAGTACCAAGTGCGTCCTGCAATCTGCCATCCAGAAGCGGGGTAGCTTACTTTTGTTTGCCAGGGAAACGGGCCGAGGTTTGTGTCTGGGGGCCTATGGCTGGGAGTGACCGGCTGGCTCCTGAAAAGCTACGATAGGCAGGATGGTTCCCAGACCCATGGTGGCACCAGTGCCAAGTTGGGCTGGTTTGATAGTACCAAGTGGCTCCTGCAATCTGCCATCAAAAAGTTGTCAGGCGAGTTTTGTTTTCCAGGGAAAAGCGCCGTTGTTTGTGTTTGGGTGCCTGTGGCTGGGAGTGGCCGGCTGGCTCCTTAGAATCCACGATACGCAGGATGGTTCCCAGACCAGAGGTGGCAGCAATGCCAAGTCGGGCTGGTTTGATGGTGAAAAGTGGCTCCTGCAATCTGCCATCCAGAAGCGGGATAACTTACTTTTGTTTGCCAGGGAAACGGGCCGAGCTTTGTGTCTGGGGGCCTATGGCTGGGAGTGACCGGCTGGCTCCTGAAAAGCTACGATAGGCAGGATGGTGACCAGACCCATGACGGCACCAGTGTCAAGTTGGGCTGGTTTGATAGTACCAAGTGGCTCCGGGAATCTGCCATCAAAATTTGGCAGGCGAGTTTTGTTGTCCAGGGAAAAGCGCCGTTGTTTGTGTCTGGGGGCCTGTGGCTGGGAGTGACCGGCTGGCTCTTTAGAATCCACGATAGGCAGGATGGTTCCCAGACCCAAGGTGGCACCAGTGCCAAGTTGGGCTGGTTTGATACTACCAAGTGCGTCCTGGAATCTGCCATCCAGAAGCGGGGCAGGTTACTTTTGTTTGCCAGGGAAATGGGCCGAGGTTTTTCTCTGAAGGCCTATGGCAGGGAGGGACCGGCTGTCTCCTGAAAAGCTACGATAGGCAGGATGGTGACCAGACCCATGGTGGCACCAGTGCCAAGTTGGGCTGATTTGATAGTAGCAAGTGGCTCCTGCAATCTGCCATCAAAAAGTTGGCAGGCGAGTTTTGTTTTCCAGGGAAAAGCGCTGTGGTTTGTGTTTGGGGGCCTGTGGCTGGGAGTGACCGGCTGGCTCCTTAGAATCCACGATACGCAGGATGGTTCCCAGACTAGAGGTGGCACCAATGCCAAGATGGGCTGGTTTGATAGTACCAAGTGGCTCCTGCAATCTGCCATCCAGAAGCGGGGCAGCTTGCTTTTGTTTGCCAGGGAAACGGGTCGAGCTTTGTGTCTGGGGGCCTATGGCTGGGAGTGACCGGCTGGCTCCTGAAAAGCTACGATAGGCAGGATGGTGACCAGACCCATGGTGGCACCAGTGCCAAGTTGGGCTGGTTTGATAGTACCAAGTGGCTCCTGCAATCTGCCATCAAAAAGTTGGCAGGCGAGTTTTGTTTTCCAGGGAAAAGCGCCGTTGTTTGTGTTTGTGGGCCTGTGGGTGGGAGTGGCCGGCTGGCTCCTTAGAATCCACGATACGCAGGATGGTTCCCAGACCAGTGGTGGCACCAGTGCCAAGTCGGGCTGGTTTGATAGTAACAAGTGCGTCCTACTATCTGCCATCCAGAAGCGGGGCAGCTTACTTTTGTTTGCCAGGGAAACGGGCCGAGCTTTGTGTCTGGGGGCCTATGGCTGGGAGTGACCGGCTGGCTCCTGAAAAGCTACGATAGGCAGGATGGTGACCAGACCCATGGTGGCACCAGTGCCAAGTTGGGCTGGTTTGATAGTACCAAGTGGCTCCTGCAATCTGCCATCAAAAAGTTGGCAGGCGAGTTTTGTTTTCCAGGGAAAAGCGCCGTTGTTTGTGTTTGGGGGCCTGTGGCTGGGAGTGGCCGGCTGGCTAATTAGAATCCACGATACGCAGGATGGTTCCCAGACCAGAGGTGGCAACAGTGACAAGTCAGGCCAGTTGGATGGTGCAAAGTGGCTCCTGCAATCTGCCATCCAGAAGCAGGGCTGCTTACTTTTGTTTGCCAGGGAAAGGAGCCGAGGTTTTTGTCTGGGGGCCTATGGCTGGGAGTGACCAGCTGGCTCCTGAAAAGGTACGATAGGCAGGATGGTTACCAGACCCATGGTGGCACCAGTGCCAAGTTCGGCTGATTTGATAGTACCAAGTGGCTCCTGCAATCTGCCATCAAAAAGTTGGCAGGCGAGTTTTGTTTTCCAGGGAAAAGCGCCGTTGTTTGTGTTTGGGGGCCTGTGGGTGGGAGTGGCCGGATGGCTAATTAGAATCCACGATACGCAGGATGTTTCCCAGACCTAAAGTGGCACCAGTGACAAGTCGGGCCAGTTTGATGGTGCAAAGTTGCTACTGAAATCTGCCATCCAGAAACGGGGCAGCTTACTTTTGTTTGCCAGGGAAACGGGCCAAGGTTTGTGTCTGGGGGCCTATGGCTGTGAGTGACCGGCTAGGTCCTGAAAAGCTACGAGAGGCATGATGGTGACCAGACCCATGGTGGCACCAGTGCCAAGTTGGGCTGGTTTGATAGTACCAAGTGGCTCCTGCAATCTGCCATCAAAAAGTCGGCAAGCGAGTGTTGATTTCCAGGGAAAAGCGCCGTTGTTTGTGTTTGGGGGCCTGTGGCAGGGAGTGGCCGGCTGGCTCCTTAGAATCCACGATACGCAGGATGGTTCCCAGACCTGAGGTGGCACCAGTGCCAAGTCGGGCTGGTTTGATAGTACCAAGTGGCTCCTGCAATCTGCCATCCAGAAGCGGGGTAGCTTACTTTTGTTTGCCAGGGAAACGGGCCGAGGTTTGTGTCTCGGGGCCTATGGCTGGGAGTGACCGGCTGGCTCCTGAAAAGCTACGATAGGCAGGATGGTGACCAGACCCATGGTGGCACCAGTGCCAAGTTGGGCTGGTTTGATAGTACCAAGTGGCTCCTGCAATCTACCATCAAAAACTTGGCAGGCGAGTTTTGTTTTCCAGGAAATAGCCCTGTGGTTTTGTTTGGGGGCCTGTGGCTGGGAGCGACCGGCTGGCTCCTTAGAATCCACGATACGCAGGATGGTTCCCAGACCCAAGGTGGCACCAGTGCCAAGTTGGGCTGGTTTGATAGTACCAAGTGGTTCCTGCCATCTGCCATCCAGAAGCGGGGCAGCTTACTTTTGTTTTCCAGGGAAACGGGCCGAGGTTTTTATCTGGGGGCCTATGGCTGGGAGTGACCGGCTGGCTCGTGAAAAGCTACGATAGGCAGGATGGTGACCAGACCCATGACGGCACCAGTGCCAAGTTGGGCTGGTTTGATAGTACCAAGTGGCTCCTGCAATCTGCCATCAAAAACTTGGCAGGCGAGTTTTGTTTTCCAGGGAAAAGCGCCGTTGTTTGTGTTTGGGGGCCTGTGGCTGGGAGTGGCCGGCTGGCTCCTTAGAATCCACGATACTCAGCATGGTTCCCAGATCAGAGGTGGCACCAGTGCCAAGTTGGGCTGGTTTGATAGTACCAAGTGCGTCCGGCAATCTGCCATCCAGAAGCGGGGCAGCTTACTTTTGTTTGCCAGGGAAACGGGCCGAGGTTTTTGTCTGGGGGCCTATGGCTGGGAGTGACCGGCTGGCTCCTGAAAAGTTACGATAGGCAGGATGGTGACCAGACCCATGGTGGCAGCAGTGCCAAGTTGGGCTGGTTTGATAGTACCAAGTGGCTCCTGCAATCTGCCATCAAAAAGTTGGCAGGCGAGTTTGTTTTCCAGGGAAAAGCGCCGTTGTTTGTGTTTGGGGGCCTGTGGCAGGGAGTGGCCGGCTGGCTCCTTAGAATCCACGATACGCAGGATGGTTCCCAGACCCAAGGTGGCACCAGTGCCAAGTTGGGCTGGTTTGATACTACCAAGTGCGTCCTGGAATCTGCCATCCAGAAGCGGGGCAGCTTACTTTTGTTTTCCAGGGAAACGGGCCGAGGTATTTGTCTGGGGGCCTATGGCTGGGAGTGACCGGCTGGCTCCTGAAAAGCTACGATAGGCAGGATGGTGACCAGACCCATGGTGGCACCAGTGCCAAGTTGGGCTGGTTTGATAGTACCAAGTGGCTCCTGCAATCTGCCATCAAAAAGTTGTCAGGCGAGTTTTGTTTTCCAGGGAAAAGCGCCGTTGTTTGTGTTTGGGTGCCTGTGGCTGGGATTGGCCGGCTGGCTCCTTAGAATCCACGATACGCAGCATGGTTCCCAGACCAGTGGTGGCACCAGTGCCAAGTCGGGCTGGTTTGATAGTAACAAGTGCGTCCTACTATCTGCCATCCAGAAGCGGGGCAGCTTACTTTTGTTTGCCAGGGAAACGGGCCGAGCTTTGTGTCTGGGGGCCTATGGCTGGGAGTGACCGGCTGGCTCGTGAAAAGCTACGATAGGCAGGATGGTGACCAGACCCATGGTGGCACCAGTGCCAAGTTGGGCTGGTTTGATAGTACCAAGTGGCTCCTGCAATCTGCCATCAAAAAGTTGTCAGGCGAGTTTTGTTTTCCAGGGAAAAGCGCCGTTGTTTGTGTTTGGGGGCCTGTGGCTGGGAGTGGCCGGCTGGCTAATTAGAATCCACGATACGCAGGATGGTTCCCAGACCAGAGGTGGCAACAGTGACAAGTCAGGCCAGTTGGATGGTGCAAAGTGGCTCCTGCAATCTGCCATCCAGAAGCAGGGCTGCTTACTTTTGTTTGCCAGGGAAAGGAGCCGAGGTTTTTGTCTGGGGGCCTATGGCTGGGAGTGACCAGCTGGCTCCTGAAAAGGTACGATAGGCAGGATGGTTACCAGACCCATGGTGGCACCAGTGCCAAGTTCGGCTGATTTGATAGTACCAAGTGGCTCCTGCAATCTGCCATCAAAATGTTGGTAGGCGAGTTTTGTTTTCCAGGGAAAAGCGCCGTTGTTTGTGTTTGGGGGCCTGTGGCTGGGAGTGGCCGGCTGGCTCCTTAGAATCCACGATACGCAGGATGTTTCCCAGACCCAAGTTGGCACCAGTACCAAGTAGGGCTGGTTTGATACTACCAAGTGGCTCCTGCAATCTGCCATCCAGAAGCGGGGTAGCTTACTTTTGTTTGCCAGGGAAACGGGCCGAGGTTTGGGTCTGAGGGCCTATGGCTGGGAGTGACAGGCTGGCTCCTGAAAAGCTACGATAGGCAGGATGTTGACCAGACCCATGGTGGCACCAGTGCCAAGTTGGGCTGATTTGATAGTACCAAGTGGCTCCTGCAATCTGCCATCAAAAAGTTGGCAGGCGAATTTTGTTTTCCAGGGAAAAGCGCCGTTGTTTGTGTTTGGGGGCCTGTGGCAGGGAGTGGCCGGCTGGCTCCTGAAAAGCTACGATAGGCAGGATGGTGACCAGACCCATGGTGGCACCAGTGCCAAGTTGGGCTGGTTTGATAGTACCAAGTGGCTCCGGCAATCTGCCATCAAAAAGATGGCAGACGAGTTTTGTTTTCCAGGGAAAAGCGCCGTTGTTTGTGTTTGGGGGCCTGTGCCTGGGAGTGGACGGATGGCTAATTAGAATCTACGATACGCAGGATGGTTCCCAGACCAGAGGTGGCACCAGTGCCAAGTCGGGTGGTTTGATAGTAGCAAGTGGCTCCTGCAATCTGCCATCCAGAAGCGGGACAGCTTACTTTTGTTTGTCAGGGAAACGGGCCGAGTTTTGTGTCTGTGGGCCTACGGCTGGGAGTGACCGGCTGGCTCCTGAAAAGCTACGATAGGCAGGATGGTGACCAGACCCATGGTGGCACCAGTGCCAAATTGGGCTGGTTTGATAGTACCAAGTGGCTCCTGCAATCTGCCATCCAGAAGCGGGGCAGCTGAGTTTTGTTTGCCAGAGAAAAGGCCCGTGGGTTGTGTTTGGGGGCATATGGCTGGGAGTGGCCACCTGGCTCCTTAAAATGCACGATACGCCGCATGGTAACCAGACGCAAGGTGGCACCAGTGCCAAGTCAGGCTGTTTTTGTAGTACCCAGTGGCTCCTGCAATTTGCCATCCAGAAGCGGGGCAGTTGAATTTTGTTTGCTAGAGAAAAGGGCTGTGGTTTGTGTTTGGGGGCCTATGGCTGAGAGTGGCCGGCTGGCCCCTGAAAATCAACGATAGGCAGGATGGTTCCCAGATCCAAGGTGGCACCAGTGCCAGTAAGGCTGGTTGTAGGGTTCAAAGTGACTCCTGCAATCTGCCATCCAGAAGCGGGACAGCTGAGTTTTTTTTGCCAGAGAAAATGTCCATGGTTTCTTTTTGGGGCATACGGCTGGGAATTGCCGGCTGGCTCCTTAAAATGCTCGATACGCAGGATGGTTCCCAGAGCCAAGGTGGCACCACTGCCAAGTCGGGCTCTTTTTGTAGTACCAAGTGCGTCCTGCAATTTGCCATCCAGAAGAGGGGCAGTTGAGTTTTGTTTGCCAGAGAAAAGGGCCGAGGTTTGTGTTTGGGGGCATATGGCTGGGAATGACCGGCTGGCCCCTGAAAATCCACGATACGCCGGATGGTTCCCAGATCCAAGGTGGTACCATTACCAAGTCGGGCTGGTTTGATAGTCCCAAGTGGCTCCTGCAAACTGCCATCCAGAATCGGGGCAGCTGAGTTTTGTTTTCCAGGGAAATGGGCCTTTGTTTGTGTTTGGGGGCCTGTGGCTGGGAGTGTTCGGCTGGTTCCTGAATATGTACGATACGTAGGATTGTTCCGAGATCCAAGTTGGCAGCAGTGCCATGTTGTGCTGGTGTGATAGTCCCAAGTGGCTCCTGCAATCTGCCATCCAGAAGTGGGGCAGTTGATTTTTGTTTGCCAGAGAAAAGGTCCGTGGTTTGTTTTTGGGGGCATATGGCTGAGAGTGGCTGGCTGGCCCCTGAAAATCCACGATACACAGGATGGTTCCCAGATCCAAGGTGGCACCTGTGCCAAGTCGGGCTGATTTGATAGTACAAAGTAGCTCCTGCAATCTGCCATCCAGAAGCGGGGCAGCTTACTTTTGTTTGCCAGGGAAACGGGCCGAGTTTTGTGTCTCGGGGCCTATGGCTGAGAGTGACCGGCTGGCTCATGAAAAGCTACAATAGGCAGGATGGTGACCAGACCCATGGTGGCACCAGTGCCAAGTTGGGCTGGTTTGATAGTACCAAGTGGTTCCTGCAATCTGCCATCCAGAAGCAGGGCAGCTGAGTTTTGTTTTCCAGGGAAAAGCGCCGTTGTTTGTGTCTGCGGGCCTGTGGCTGGAGTGGCCGGCTGGCTCCTTTCAACACACGATACGCCGGATGGTTCCCAGACCCAAGGTGGCACCAGTGCCAGGTTGGGCTGGTTTGATAGTACCAAGTGCTTCCTGCAATCTGCCATCAAAATGTTGGCAGGCGAGTTTTGTTTTCCAGGGAAAAGCGCCGTTCATGTGTTTGGGGGCCTGTGGCTGGGAGTGGCCGTCTTGCTATTTGGAATCCACGATACGCAGGATGGTTCCCAGACCTGAGGTGGCACCAGTGACAAGTCGGGCCAGTTTGATGGTGCAAAGTGGCTCCTGCAATCTGCCATCCAGAAGCGGGGCAGCTTACTTTTGTTTTCCAGGGAAACGGGCCGAGGTTTGTGTCTGGGGGCCTATGGCTGGGAGTGACCGGCTGGCTCCTGAAAAGCTACAATAGGCAGGATGGTGACCAGACCCATGGTGGCACCAGTGCCAAGTTGGGCTGATTTGATATTACCAAGTGGCTCCTGCAATCTGCCATCAAAAATTTGGCAGGCGAGTTTTGTTTTCCAGGGAAAAGCGCCGTGTTTTGGGATTGAGGGCCTGCGGCTGGGAGTGGCCGGCTGGCTCCTTAGAATCCACGATACGCAGGATGGTTCCCAGACCAGAGGTGGCACCAGTGCCAAGTCGGGCTGGTTTGATTATACCAAGTGGCTCCTGCAATCTGCCATCCAGAAGCGGGGCAGCTTACTTTTGTTTGCCACGGAAACGGGTCGAGCTTTGTGTCTGGGGGCCTATGGCTGGGAATGACCGGCTGGTTCCTGAAGAGCTACGATGTGCAGGATGGTGACCAGACCCATGGTGGCACCAGTGCCAAGTTGGGCTGGTTTGATAGCACCAAGTGGCTCCTGCAATCTGTCATCAAAATTTGGCAGGCGAGTTTTGTTTTCCAGGGAAAAGCGTCGTTGTTTGTGTTTGGGGGCCTGTGGCTGGGAGTGGCCGGATGGCTAATTAGAATCCACGATACGCAGGATGGTTCCCAGACCAGAGATGGCACCAGTGCCACATTGGGCTGGTTTGATAGTACCAAGTGCGTCCGGCAATCTGCCATCCAGAAGCGGGGCAGCTTTCTTTTTTTTGCCAGGGAAACGGGCCGATCTTTGTGTCTTGGGGCCTATGGCTGGGAGTGACCGGCTGGCTCCTGAAAAGCTACGATAGGCAGGATGGTGACCAGACCCATGGTGGCACCAGTGCCAAGTTGGGCTGGTTTGATAGTACCAAGTGGCTCCTGCAATCTGCCATCAAAAAGTTGGCAGGCGAGTTTTCTTTTCCAGGGAAAAGCGTCGTTGTTTGTGTTTGAGGGCCTGTGGCTGGGAGTGGCCGGCTGGCTCCTTAGAATCCACGATACGCAGGATGGTTCCCAGACTTGACGTGGCACCAGTGCCAAGTCGGGCTGGTTTGATAGTACCAAGTGCGTCCTGCAATCTGCCATCCAGAAGTGGGGCAGCTTACTTTTGTTTTCCAGGGAAACGGGCCGAGGTATTTGTCTGGGGGCCTATGGCTGGGAGTGACCGGCTGGCTCCTGAAAAGCTACGATAGGCAGGATGGTGACCAGACCCATGGTGGCACCAGTGCCAAGTTGGGCTGGTTTGATAGTACCAAGTGGCTCCTGCAATCTTCCATCAAAAAGTCAGCAGGCGAGTTTTGTTTTCCAGGGAAAAGCGCCGTTGTTTTTGTCTGCGGGCCTGTGGCTGGAGTGGCCGGCTGGCTCCTTTCAACACACGATACGCCGGATGGTTCCCAGACCCAAGGTGGCACCAGTGCCAAGTTGGGCTGGTTTGATAGTACCAAGTGGTTCCTGCAATCTGCCATCAAAATGTTGGCAGGCGAGTTTTGTTTTCCAGGGAAAAGCGCCGTTGTTTTTTTTTGGGGGCCTGTGGCTGGGAGTGGCCGGCTGGCTCCTTAGAATCCACGATACGCAGGATGGTTCCCAGACCAGAGGTGGCACCAGTACCAAGTCGGGCTGGTTTGATAATAACAAGTGGATCCTGCAATCTGCCATCCAGAAGCGGGGCAGCTTACTTTTGTTTGCCAGGGAAACGGGCCGAGGTTTGTGTCTGGGGGCCTATGGCTGGGAGTGACCGGCTGGCTCCTGAAAAGCTACGATAGGCAGGATGGTGACCAGACCCATGGTGGCACCAGTGCCAAGTTGGGCTGGTTTGATAGTACCAAGTGGCTCCTGCAATCTGCCATCAAAAAGTTGGCAGGCGAGTTTTGTTTTCCAGGGAAAAGCGCCGTTCTTTGTGTTTGGGGGCCTGTGGCTGGGAGTGGTCGTCTTGCTAATTGGAATCCACGATACTCAGGATGGTTCCCAGACCTGAGGTGGCACCAGTGACAAGTCGGGCCAGTTTGATGGTGCAAAGTGGCTCCTGCAATCTGCCATCCAGAAGCGGGGCAGCTTACTTTTGTTTGCCAGGGAAACGGGCCGAGGTTTGTGTCTGGGGGCCTATGGCTGGGAGTGACCGGCTGGCTCCTGAAAAGCTACGATAGGCAGGATGGTGACCAGACCCATGGTGGCACCAGTGCCAAGTTGGGCTGATTTGATAGTACCAAGTTGCTCCTGCAATCTGTCATCAAAAAGTTGGCAGGCGAGTTTTGTTTTCCAGGGAAAAGCGCTGTGGTTTGTATTTGGGGGCCTGTGGCTGGGAGTGACCGGCTGGCTCCTTAGAATCCACGATACGCAGGATGGTTCCCAGACCCAAGGTGGCACCATTTCCAAGTTGGGCTGGTTTGATAGTACCAATTGCGTCCTGCAATCTGCCATCCAGAAGCGGGGCAGCTTACTTTTGTTTGCCAGGGAAACGGGCCGAGGTTTTTGTCTGGGGGCCTATGGCTGGGAGTGACCGGCTGGCTCCTGAAAAGCTACGATAGGCAGGATGGTGACCCGACCAGAGGTGGCACCAGTGCCAAGTTGGGCTGGTTTGATAGTACCAAGTAGCTCCTGCAATCTGCCATCAAAATGTTGGCAGGCGAGTTTTGTTTTCCAGGGAAAAGCGCCGTTGTTTGTGTTTGGGGGCCTGTGGCTGGGAGTGGCCAGCTGGCTCCTTAGAATCCACGATACGCAGGATGGTTCCCAGACCCAAGGTGGCACCAGTGCCAAGTTGGGCTGGTTTGATTATAACAAGTGGATCCTGCAATCTGCCATCCAGAAGCGGGGCAGCTTACTTTTGTTTGCCAGGGAAATGGGCCGAGCTTTTTGTCTGGGGGCCTATGGCTGGGAGTGACCTGCTAGGTCCTGAAAAGCTACGATAGGCAGGATGGTGACCAGACCCATGGTGGCACCAGTGCCAAGTTGGGCTGGTTTGATAGTACCAAGTGGCTCCTGCAATCTGCCATCAAAAAGTTGGCAGGCGAGTTTTGTTTTCCAGGAAAAAGCGCCGTTGTTTGTGTTTGGGGGCCTGTGGCTGGGAGTGGCCGGCTGGCTCCTTAGAATCCACGATACGCAGCATTGTTCCCAGACCAGAGGTGGCACCAGTGCCAAGTCGGGCTAGTTTGATGGTGCAAAGTGGCTCCTGCAATCTGCCATCCAGTAGCGGGGTAGCTTACTTTTTTTTGCCAGGGAAACGGGCCGAGGTTTTTGTCTAGAGGCCTATGGCTGGGAGTGACCAGCTGGCTCGTGAAAAGCTACGATAGGCAGGATGGTGACCAGACCCATGGTGGCACCAGTGCCAAGTTGGGCTGATTTGATAGTACCAAGTGGCTCCTGCAATCTGCCATCAAAACGTTGGCAGGCGAGTTTTGTTTTCCAGGGAAAAGCGCCGTTGTTTGTGTTTGCGGGCCTGTGGCTGGGAGTGGCCGGCTGGCTCCTTAGAATCCACGATACGCAGGATGGTTCCCAGACCCAAGATGGCACCAGTGCCAAGTCGGGCTGGTTTGATAGTACCAAGTGGTTCCTGCAATCTGCCATCCAGAAGCGGGGTAGCTTACTTTTGTTTTCCAGGGAAACGGGCCGAGGTTTGTGTTTGGGGGCCTGTGGCTGGCAGTGGCCAGTTGGCTCCTGAAAATCCATGATACGCAGCATGGTTCCCAGACCCAAGATGGCACCAGTGCCAAGTGGGGCTGGTTTGACAGTGTCAAGTGCCTCATGCAGTCTCCCATCCAGAAACGGGGCAGCTGAGTTCTTTTGCCTGTGAACCGGCCGTTGTTTTTGATTGGGGTCTGTGGCCGAGAATGGTCGACTGGCTACTGACAATCCACAATACGCAGGATGGTTCCCAGACTCAAGGTGGCACCAGGGCCAAGTCGGGCTCGTTTGATAGTACCAAGTGGCTCCTGCAATCTGCCATCCTGACGGGGGGCAGCGGATCTTTGTTTGCCAGAGTAAAGTTCCGTGGTTTGTTTTTGGGGGCATATGGCTGGGAGTGGCCGGCTGGCTCCTTAAGAAGCTCGATACGCAGGATGGTTCCCAGATCCATGGTGGCACCATTGCCTAGTTTGGCTGTTTTTGTAGTACCAAGTGCGTCCTGCAATTTTCCATCCAGAAGAAGGGCAGTTGAGTTTTGTTTTCCAGGGAAAAGCGCCGTTGTTTTTGATTGGAGGCCTGTGGCTGGGAGTGGCCGGCTGGCTCCTTTCAACACACGATACGCCGGATGGTTCCCAGACCCAAGGTGGCAACAGTGCAAAGTCGGGCTGGTTTGATACTACCAAGTGGTTCCTGCAATCTGCCATCCAGAAGCGGGGCAGCTTACTTTTGTTTGCCAGGGAAACGGGCCGAGGTTTGTGTCTCAGGGCCTATGGCTGGGAGTGACCGGCTGGCTCCTGAAAAGCTACGATAGGCAGGATGGTGACCAGACCCATGGTGGCACCAGTGCCAAGTTGGGCTGGTTTGATAGTACCAAGTGGCTCCTGCAATCTGCCATCAAATGTTTGGCAGGCGAGTTTTGTTTTCCAGGGAAAAGCACCGTTGTGTGTGTTTTGGGGCCTGTGGCTGGGACTGGCCAGCTGGCTCCTTAGAATCCACGATACGCAGGATGGTTCCCAGACCCAAGGTGGCACCAGTGCCAAGTCGGGCTGGTTTGTTAGTACCAAGTGGTTCCTGCAATCTGCCATCCAGAAGCGGGGCAGCTGAATTTTGTTTGCCAGAGAAAAAGGCTGTTGTTTGTGTTTCGGGGCCTGTGGCTGGCAGTGGCCGACTGGCTCCTGAAAATCCATGATACGCAGCATGGTTCCCAGACCCAAGGTGGCACCAGTGCCAAGTAGGGCTGGTTTCATAGTACCCAGTGGCTCCTGCAATCTGCCATCCAGAAGAGGGGCAGTTGAGTTTTGTTTTCCAGAGAAAAGGGCCGTGGTTTGTGTTTGGGGCCTATGGCTGAGAGTGACCGGCTGGCCCCTGAAAATCCACGATAGGACGGATGGTTCCCAGATCCAAGGTGGCAGCAGTGCCATGTTGTGCTGGTGTGATAGTCCCAAGTGGCTCCTGCAATCTGCCATCCAGAAGCGGGGCAGCTGAATTTTGTTTGCCAGAGAAAAATGCTGTGGTTTGTGTTTGGGGGCCTGTGGCTGGGAGTGGCCGGCTGGCTCCTGAAAATCCATGATACGCAGCATGGTTCCCAGACCCAAGGTGGCACCAGTGCCAAGTGGGGCTGGTTTCACAGTGTCAAGTGCCTCCTGCAATCTCCCATCCAGAAGCGGGGCAGCTGAGTTTTGTTTGCCTGTGAAACGGGCCGTTGTTTTTGATTGGGGTCTGTGGCCGAGAGTGTTCGGCTGGCTCCTGACAACCCACAATACGCAGGATGGTTCCCAGACCCAAGGTGGCACCAGTGCCAAGTCGGGCTGGTTTGTTAGTACCAAGTGGTTCCTGCAATCTGCCATCCAGAAGCGGGGCAGCTGAATTTTGTTTGCCAGAGAAAAAGGCTGTTGTTTGTGTTTCGGGGCCTGTGGCTGGCAGTGGCCGGCTGGCTCCTGAAAATCCATGATACGCAGCATGGTTCCCAGACCCAAGGTGGCACCAGTGCCAAGTAGGGCTGGTTTCATAGTACCCAGTGGCTCCTGCAATCTGCCATCCAGAAGAGGGGCAGTTGAGTTTTGTTTTCCAGAGAAAAGGGCCGTGGTTTGTGTTTGGGGCCTATGGCTGAGAGTGACCGGCTGGCCCCTGAAAATCCACGATAGGACGGATGGTTCCCAGATCCAAGGTGGCAGCAGTGCCATGTTGTGCTGGTGTGATAGTCCCAAGTGGCTCCTGCAATCTGCCATCCAGAAGCGGGGCAGCTGAATTTTGTTTGCCAGAGAAAAAGGCTGTGGTTTGTGTTTGGGGGCCTGTGGCTGGGAGTGGCCGGCTGGCTCCTGAAAATCCATGATACGCAGCATGGTTCCCAGACCCAAGGTGGCACCAGTGCCAAGTGGGGCTGGTTTCACAGTGTCAAGTGCCTCCTGCAATCTCCCATCCAGAAGCGGGGCAGCTGAGTTTTGTTTGCCTGTGAAACGGGCCGTTGTTTTTGATTGGGGTCTGTGGCCGAGAGTGTTCGGCTGGCTCCTGACAACCCACAATACGCAGGATGGTTCCCAGACCCAAGGTGGCACCAGTGCCAAGTCGGGCTGGTTTGATAGTACCAAGTGGCTCCTGCAATCTGCCATCCAGAAGCGGTGCAGTTGAGTTTTGTTTGCCAGAGAAAAGGGCCGTGGGTTGTGTTTGGGGGCATATGGCTGGGAGTGACCGGCTGTCTCATTAAAAAGATCGGTACGCAGGATGGTTCCCAGACCCAAGGTGGCACCAGTGCCAAGTCGGGCTGTTTTTATAGTACCAAGTGCGTCCTGCAATTTGCCATCCAGAAGAGGGGCAGTGGAGTTTTGTTTGCCAGAGAATAGCGCCGTTGTTTGTGTTTGGGGGCTTGTGGCTGGGAGTGGCCGACTGGCGCCTTAGAATCTGCGTTACGCAGCATGGTTCCCAGACCAGAGGTGGCACCAGTGCCAAGTTTGGCTGGTTTGATAGTACCAAGGGGCTCCTGCAATCTGCCATCCAGAAGCGGGGCAGCTTACTTTTGTTTGCCAGGGAAACGGGCCGAGGTTTGTGACTGGGGACCTATGGCTGGGAGTGACTGGCTGGCTCCTGGAAAGCTACAATAGGCAGGATGGTGACCAGACCCATGGTGGCACCAGTGCCAAGTTGGGCTGGTTTGATAGTACCAAGTGGCTCCTGCAATCTGCCATGAAAAAGTTGGCAGGCGAGATTTGTTTTCCAGGGAAAAGCGCCGTTGTTTGTATTTGGGGGCCTGTGGCTGGGAGTGGCCGGCTGGCTCCTTTGAACCCACGATACGCATGATGGTTCCCAGACCCAAGGTGGCACCAGTGCCAAGTCGAGCTGGTTTGATACTACCAAGTGCGTCCTGCAATCTGCCATCCAGAAGCGGGGCAGCTTAATTTTGTTTGCCAGGGAAACGGGCCGTGGGTTTTGTTTGGGGGCCTATGGCTGAGAGTGGCCGGCTGGCTCCTGAAAATCCACGCTAGGCAGCATGGTTCCCAGATGCAAGGTGGCACCAGTGCCAAGTCGGGCTGGTTTGATGGTGCAAAGTGGCTCCTGCAATCTGCCATCCAGAAGCGGGGCAGCTGATTTTCTTTGCCAGAGAAAAATTCCGTGGATTGTTTTTGGGGGCATATTGCTGGGAGTGGCCGGCTGGCTCCTTAAAATGCTCGATACGCATGATGGTTCCCAGGCCCAAGGTGTCACCACTACCAAGTCGGCCTGCGGTTTTAGTATCAAGTTCATCCTGCAATTTGCCATCCAGAAGAGGGGCAGTTGAGTTTTGTTTGCCAGAGAAACGGGCCGAGGTTTCTGTTTGGGGACATATGGCTGAGAGTGGCCGGCTGGCCCCTGAATATCCACGATACACAGCAGGGTTCCCAGATCCAAGGTGGCACCAGTGCCAAGTTGGGCTGGTTTGATAGTACCAAGTGTCTCCTGCAATCTGCCATCCAGAAGCGGGGCAGCTTACTTTTGTTTGCCAGAGAAATAGGCCTAGGTTTTTGTTTGGGGGCCTGTGGCTAGGAGTGGCCGGCTGGCTCCTAAGAATCCACGATACGCAGGATGTTTCCCAGACCCAAGGTGGCACCAGTGCCAAGTCGGGCTGGTTTGATAGTACCAAGTGGCTCCTGCAAACTCCATCAAAAAGTTGGCAGGCGTGTTTTGTTTTCCAGGGAACAGCGCCGTTGATTTTGTTTGGGGGCCTGTGGCTGGCAGTGGCCGGCTGGCTCCTTAGAATCCACGATACGCAGGATGGTTCCCAGACCCAAGGTGGCACCAGTGCCAAGTCGGGCTGGTTTGATTACACCAAGTGGCTCCTGCAATCTGCCATCCAGAAGTGAGGCAGCTAAGTTTTGTTTGCCAGAAAAAAGGGCCGTGGTTTTTGTTGGGGGCCTGTGGCTGGGAGTAGCCGGCTGGCTCCTTAAAATCCACGATACGCAGGATGGTTCCCAGACCCAAGGTGGCACCAGTGCCAAGTTGGGCTGGTTTGATAGTACCAAGTGGCTCCTGCAAACTGCCATCCAGAAGCGGGGCAGCTGAGTTTTGTTTTCCAGGGAAATGGGCCTTTGTTTGTGTTTGGGGGCCTGTGGCTGGGAGTGTTCGGCTGGTTCCTGAATATGTACGATACGTAGGATTGTTCCGAGATCCAAGTTGGCAGCAGTGCCATGTTGTGCTGGTGTGATAGTCCCAAGTGGCTCCTGCAATCTGCCATCCAGAAGTGGGGCAGTTGATTTTTGTTTGCCAGAGAAAAGGTCCGTGGTTTGTTTTTGGGGGCATATGGCTGAGAGTGGCTGGCTGGCCCCTGAAAATCCACGATACACAGGATGGTTCCCAGATCCAAGGTGGCACCTGTGCCAAGTCGGGCTGATTTGATAGTACTAAGTAGCTCCTGCAATCTGCCATCCAGAAGCGGGGCAGCTTACTTTTGTTTGCCAGGGAAACGGGCCGAGTTTTGTGTCTCGGGGCCTATGGCTGAGAGTGACCGGCTGGCTCCTGAAAAGCTACAATAGGCAGGATGGTGACCAGACCCATGGTGGCACCAGTGCCAAGTTGGGCTGGTTTGATAGTACCAAGTGGTTCCTGCAATCTGCCATCCAGAAGCAGGGCAGCTGAGTTTTGTTTGCCAGAGAAAAGGGCCTTGGTTTGTGTTTGGGGGCATATGGCTGGGTGTGGCCAGCTGGCTCCTTAAAATGCACGATATGCAACATGGCTCCCAGACCCAAGGTGGCACCAGTGCCAAGTTGGGCTGGTTTGATAGTACCAAGTGGCTCCTGCAATCTTCCATGATCACGTGGAGAAATACTTTCTGGTTTCAGCCTCATGCTCTTTCTTCTCTCCCTCAACTTCTCTATCACCTCTCATCTGGTTCACATGCGCTGTCTTCAAGGTCCACAGGCTACTTTTCACAGAATCTTCTGGCCTGATGAAGTAAGAATGATGAATAGAACAGAGCTGGGATCTATTTTCCAGTTTGGATAAAATGCATTCTGCACACAAATCCAAGGAGAACGGGCTGCCCCGATGCCCAGAAAATCTTTCACTCCTGCTAGTGTTCTACGTCAACCGCAACTTAGTCTGAAAGAAAAGCTTTTTCTCTGAGAGCATCTGAGAGGTTTGCATGAAGCACTGATATCTGACATATGCAATTTTGAATAGGAGAGGAAAAAGAAAATGGCAAGGAGTTTTTAATTTTAGTGGTTTCAATTTTAATTTCCGTGCACTTTTTCAAAACTTGTCAGCTCAAATGCCCATCAACATCTTTTAGTCATCTGTAAGTCAGTATTCATATAAAATGTGCTTCAAATCCAAAGAATTTCAAATTTGCACTCCAAGCTTCTATGCCTAGATTTATGATTTCCTACACATATTAGATGAAAGGAAGGCCTTTTTTACTGTGGGAGTGCTGGAACACTGGAACAGGTTGCCCAGAGAAGTTGTGGGTGTCCCATCCCTGAAAGTATTCAAGGTCACCTTGGACGGGGCTTGGAGCAGCAACAAAGGAGAAGCTTGATGGTAGAGAAACAAAGTTGGACTATAGAAGAAACTCGGATTGAAGTATAGGATCAAGTTTTCTCTCAGCTCTTGGGGTAAATTCAAAGTTGTACAAAATGACATTTATCTGTGCTATTCACTACTGTAACAGAAAGTTTCATGAAAACTGTACAGAAGATAGTAAATTTTAAAAGAGATAAGAATTACAGCATAAAATCCATGGGATAGGTTACAACATGAGACACTCTCTAAGAGAAAATCTCTGTGTTTCAGCACTTCATCGGGGTAAGATTTCATGAAGTGCCAAAGAAGGCGGCAAAATATCATTCGGGACATTATTTACTGGAATTCAGCCTGGCCATTAGTAGGAACTGCCTTTGAACATATCATGTAGATATACCACACACACTTTCCCTTCACTGAAAAATTACTGTTTACAACAAATAAGCAATTGACGATCAAAATTGATTGAAAGCATCTTAAACATGTCAAGTATTTCATTGTAGATGATCTGTGATCCAAATGCTTCTTCCACCTTCGAGAGGGACAGAAGAATTCTTCCATATCATGATGGTTTAAAATTGTATCAACCAATGTTTTCTGCTGAAAAGATATCATCTATTTTTTTCTATTTTTGGAAGAAAATATTCCTAGACATACAACAGGTGAGAACTAAGTAATTTTAAAGAAACAAATGAAATGAAAATATTCTGTAAATAGAATGAAATGAAAAGCTGTGTTTTAAATAGGAGCTAAATATTAAACAGAATTTTTGTACCAGGCATTTGAATTACTGCACCAGCTCTTTTGCCCATCAAGAGAGGCATTTAGCATTTCAGTCTTTTCCAAGGTGTTCATGATCTGCTATGCTGATCTCTGTGTGTGCCTAGGTGTGTGTGGAGGGGGGGGCATATGAAGGGGAGTGTGTATGTTTGCTTTACAATTGTTGTGGCAGATTCATGCCTCAGCTCCACATTTTGTTTTAAAAAGGTCACACCGAGTGGATATGAAGTTTACTATCAACAAGAGATCGATTCCCAAATCATCCATTTGACTCTCCCTTATAAATCATGTGCTTTGTTGCATATTTTATCAAATATACTTTCAAGCCAGATGGAGGAAGGAGGATGTGGGAATCCCTCCACCATCTTGCAACTTTTATGTAAGTAGGTTTTCAAGAAAATCATCATTTCTCTTTTAAATATGTCTGGAACAGGCATGATGGTAGTGTCAACCTGTTGGAGTTTTTGTTGCTGGAAGAAGTTGTACAAAAGGATTGGTTTTTACATTGACCAGTTACTGAATCAAGCGCAGGAATACATTGGAAATTTAGCTGGGGGTTCCTTTTCCCAGCAGACTACTTCTAGAACGAGCTTGTACACTGAAGCTGACTCTTTTGCTCTCTTTTTGTTTCTTTCCTATTTTCTTGGCTTCTTTGCCACTATCTAGACAATTTTGGAACTTTGTTCCCAACTAAAATGGTTTCAATAGTCTGATTGTGATCATACATTTTTACAAGGAATTTTTAAAATCTTTCCTCGAGTCCAGAAAGTCAAGGACTTAGATCTTTTTCTTCCCTTATCAATATTGCCATGAAATTGATAAATAAAGACCAACTCTTTATTTTTGTTTTTAACCCACGTAGATAATTCCCATCCATTAATCCATTTTGTGGACCAATAACTGCCATTCTGATGGAAGCTGTCACTTCTTAACAATAGGCATTCTGTGACTATGTTGACAGCACTTTGGGTGAAGATCCTAACTGGTCTTAGATATACATAGGGAGAAATTTGCTCAGCCAGTGTCAGTCTTAAGCATGCGTATCAGAAGATCTTTCTAGAGCTGGGAATTTTCCCATGAAAGGGATTCAGTTAGGGAAGAGACACTTGTGCCAGAGTTTTACATTCTTCTTGAACACTGCTTAAGGAACTTAGATGCCATGTCCATTTGGATCTCTGTCTGCACAGAACTTTGTCATGCCAGTGCTTTGAAATGCATCTTGAAGAGAATTCACTAGCACAGAATGAAAGAGAGTGGAAGGGGTTGGTGGGGCTAACCAGGCCCAACCCCCCTGCCTAAACCAGGATACCTAGAGCCTCTTGCCCAGGATTCTATCTGGGTGTACTTTTAATGTCTTCAAAGATCCAGGCTCCACAATCTTTCTGGGCAGTCTGTGCCGTGGTTCAGTCACCCTGACAGTAAAGAAACATTTACTGATGTTCAAAGGCAATCTCCTGTATTTCAGTGTGTGCCCACTGCCTCTTGTCTTTTCCCTCAGCATCACTGAAAAGACACTGATTCCCTCCCCTTTGCACTATTGCTTCCATATGTATGTGTGATGCCATGTAGAGGTACGTCAAAAACCTCCCTGAAGCCCAGGCAGATAATATTCCCTTCATCTACCAGTCAAGTTGATTCATCAGAGGAGTTTAAAGTGATGTTCAGCATGAAATTCCCCTGAAAAATCATGCTAACTACATTATTTGGTCATCTGTCATGTGCCTGGCAAGGATTTCCAGGAAGAGCTGCTTCATCAACTTCCTGGGGATAAAAAAGAGGCTGGCTGGTTTGTACTATGGCGAGTCCTCTTAATTGCCTTTTTTGAAGATGGGTGTCATTTGCTAACATCCACTCTTTAGCCTCTCTTGTCGTCTACATCTTAGCAAAACGCTTTTCCACTATGTCTGGCTAGGAAAAACTGTGCCAGCACAGAAAACATCTCCCATCGTGTTCTAGAAGTTGCACGGATGTCTGCCAAGTGTTTGGCAGGAAGAAAAGAAAAGTTGTCCAAAACAGCTTCCAATCGAATGTTCCTGTGATTGGAAAAGTCAGGAGAGTGCAAAGGTACTGTTTTCTATCAGTTGGCAAGGTGCGCACACAATCCCAGTGTTGTACAGCTTGCTTCTTCACCTTCCCGAAGCTGCCGCTCTCGCCGGCTGCCGGAGCCCAAGAAGCGGCTTCTTCGCGCAAAGACGATTGTGCCGCTCACAGTGCTCTCCTTAGCGCGGCTTCTGCCGAAAGACGCCCGGCAGCGGCTCTTACCTCCGGAGAGCACCCTACCTTCGTCTTTAGCTCCTCTTCTCATCTACACCTCGGCAAAAAGCTTCTCCACTATGTCTGGCTAGGAAAAACTGTGCCAGCACAGAAAACATCTCCCATCGTGTTCTAGAAGTTGCACGGATGTCTGCCAAGTGTTTGGCAGGAAGAAAAGAAAAGTTGTCCAAAACAGCTTCCAATCGAATGTTCCTGTGATTGGAAAAGTCAGGAGAGTGCAAAGGTACTGTTTTCTATCAGTTGGCAAGGTGCGCACACAATCCCAGTGTTGTACAGCTTGCTTCTTCACCTTCCCGAAGCTGCCGCTCTCGCCGGCTGCCGGAGCCCAAGAAGCGGCTTCTTCGCGCAAAGACGATTGTGCCGCTCACAGTGCTCTCCTTAGCGCGGCTTCTGCCGAAAGACGCCCGGCAGCGGCTCTTACCTCCGGAGAGCATCCTACCTTCGTCTTTCGCGTCTTTTGTAGTCTACATCTTAGCAAAACGCTTTTCCACTATGTCTGGCTAGGAAAAACTGTGCCAGCACAGAAAACATCTCCCATCGTGTTCTAGAAGTTGCACGGATGTCTGCCAAGTGTTTGGCAGGAAGAAAAGAAAAGTTGTCCAAAACAGCTTCCAATCGAATGTTCCTGTGATTGGAAAAGTCAGGAGAGTGCAAAGGTACTGTTTTCTATCAGTTGGCAAGGTGCGCACACAATCCCAGTGTTGTACAGCTTGCTTCTTCACCTTCCCGAAGCTGCCGCTCTCGCCGGCTGCCGGAGCCCAAGAAGCGGCTTCTTCGCGCAAAGACGATTGTGCCGCTCACAGTGCTCTCCTTAGCGCAGCTTCTGCCGAAAGACGCCCGGCAGCGGCTCTTACCTCCTGAGAGTGGCAGCTTCGGGAAGATCAAGAAGCAAGCTGTACAACACTGGGATTGTGTGCGCACCTTGCCAACTGATAGAAAACAGTACCTTTGCACTCTCCTGACTTTTCCAATCACAGGAACATTCGATTGGAAGCTGTTTTGGACAACTTTTCTTTTCTTCCTGCCAAACACTTGGCAGACATCCGTGCAACTTCTAGAACACGATGGGAGATGTTTTCTGTGCTGGCACAGTTTTTCCTAGCCAGACATAGTGGAAAAGCGTTTTGCTAAGATGTAGACTACAAAAGACGCGAAAGACGAAGGTAGGATGCTCTCCGGAGGTAAGAGCCGCTGCCGGGCGTCTTTCGGCAGAAGCCGCGCTAAGGAGAGCCCTGTGAGCGGCACAATCGTCTTTGCGCGAAGAAGCCGCTTCTTGGGCTCCGGCAGCCGGCGAGAGCGGCAGCTTCGGGAAGGTGAAGAAGCAAGCTGTACAACACTGGGATTGTGTGCGCACCTTGCCAACTGATAGAAAACAGTATCTTTGCACTCTCCTGACTTTTCCAATCACAGGAACATTCGATTGGAAGCTGTTTTGGACAACTTTTCTTTTCTTCCTGCCAAACACTTGGCAGACATCCGTGCAACTTCTAGAACACGATGGGAGATGTTTTCTGTGCTGGCACAGTTTTTCCTAGCCAGACATAGTGGAAAAGCGTTTTGCTAAGATGTAGACTACAAAAGACGCGAAAGACGAAGGTAGGATGCTCTCCGGAGGTAAGAGCCGCTGCCGGGCGTCTTTCGGCAGAAGCCGCGCTAAGGAGAGCACTGTGAGCGGCACAATCGTCTTTGCGCGAAGAAGCCGCTTCTTGGGCTCCGGCAGCCGGCGAGAGCGGCAGCTTCGGGAAGGTGAAGAAGCAAGCTGTACAACACTGGGATTGTGTGCGCACCTTGCCAACTGATAGAAAACAGTACCTTTGCACTCTCCTGACTTTTCCAATCACAGGAACATTCGATTGGAAGCTGTTTTGGACAACTTTTCTTTTCTTCCTGCCAAACACTTGGCAGACATCCGTGCAACTTCTAGAACACGATGGGAGATGTTTTCTGTGCTGGCACAGTTTTTCCTAGCCAGACATAGTGGAAAAGCGTTTTGCTAAGATGTAGACTACAAAAGACGCGAAAGACGAAGGTAGGATGCTCTCCGGAGGTAAGAGCCGCTGCCGGGCGTCTTTCGGCAGAAGCCGCGCTAAGGAGAGCACTGTGAGCGGCACAATCGTCTTTGCGCGAAGAAGCCGCTTCTTGGGCTCCGGCAGCCGGCGAGAGCGGCAGCTTCGGGAAGGTGAAGAAGCAAGCTGTACAACACTGGGATTGTGTGCGCACCTTGCCAACTGATAGAAAACAGTACCTTTGCACTCTCCTGACTTTTCCAATCACAGGAACATTCGATTGGAAGCTGTTTTGGACAACTTTTCTTTTCTTCCTGCCAAACACTTGGCAGACATCCGTGCAACTTCTAGAACACGATGGGAGATGTTTTCTGTGCTGGCACAGTTTTTCCTAGCCAGACATAGTGGAGAAGCTTTTTGCCGAGGTGTAGATGAGAAGAGGAGCTAAAGACGAAGGTAGGGTGCTCTCCGGAGGTAAGAGCCGCTGCCGGGCGTCTTTCGGCAGAAGCCGCGCTAAGGAGAGCACTGTGAGCGGCACAATCGTCTTTGCGCGAAGAAGCCGCTTCTTGGGCTCCGGCAGCCGGCGAGAGCGGCAGCTTCGGGAAGGTGAAGAAGCAAGCTGTACAACACTGGGATTGTGTGTGCACCTTGCCAACTGATAGAAAACAGTACCTTTGCACTCTCCTGACTTTTCCAATCACAGGAACATTCGATTGGAAGCTGTTTTGGACAACTTTTCTTTTCTTCCTGCCAAACACTTGGCAGACATCCGTGCAACTTCTAGAACACGATGGGAGATGTTTTCTGTGCTGGCACAGTTTTTCCTAGCCAGACATAGTGGAAAAGCGTTTTGCTAAGATGTAGACGACAAGAGAGGCTAAAGAGTGGATGTTAGCAAATGACACCCATCTTCAAAAAAGGCAATTAAGAGGACTCGCCATAGTACAAACCAGCCAGCCTCTTTTTTATCCCCAGGAAGTTGATGAAGCAGCTCTTCCTGGAAATCCTTGCCAGGCACATGACAGATGACCAAATAATGTAGTTAGCATGATTTTTCAGGGGAATTTCATGCTGAACATCACTTTAAACTCCTCTGATGAATCAACTTGACTGGTAGATGAAGGGAATATTATCTGCCTGGGCTTCAGGGAGGTTTTTGACGTACCTCTACATGGCATCACACATACATATGGAAGCAATAGTGCAAAGGGGAGGGAATCAGTGTCTTTTCAGTGATGCTGAGGGAAAAGACAAGAGGCAGTGGGCACACACTGAAATACAGGAGATTGCCTTTGAACATCAGTAAATGTTTCTTTACTGTCAGGGTGACTGAACCACGGCACAGACTGCCCAGAAAGATTGTGGAGCCTGGATCTTTGAAGACATTAAAAGTACACCCAGATAGAATCCTGGGCAAGAGGCTCTAGGTATCCTGGTTTAGGCAGGGGGGTTGGGCCTGGTTAGCCCCACCAACCCCTTCCACTCTCTTTCATTCTGTGCTAGTGAATTCTCTTCAAGATGCATTTCAAAGCACTGGCATGACAAAGTTCTGTGCAGACAGAGATCCAAATGGACATGGCATCTAAGTTCCTTAAGCAGTGTTCAAGAAGAATGTAAAACTCTGGCACAAGTGTCTCTTCCCTAACTGAATCCCTTTCATGGGAAAATTCCCAGCTCTAGAAAGATCTTCTGATACGCATGCTTAAGACTGACACTGGCTGAGCAAATTTCTCCCTATGTATATCTAAGACCAGTTAGGATCTTCACCCAAAGTGCTGTCAACATAGTCACAGAATGCCTATTGTTAAGAAGTGACAGCTTCCATCAGAATGGCAGTTATTGGTCCACAAAATGGATTAATGGATGGGAATTATCTACGTGGGTTAAAAACAAAAATAAAGAGTTGGTCTTTATTTATCAATTTCATGGCAATATTGATAAGGGAAGAAAAAGATCTAAGTCCTTGACTTTCTGGACTCGAGGAAAGATTTTAAAAATTCCTTGTAAAAATGTATGATCACAATCAGACTATTGAAACCATTTTAGTTGGGAACAAAGTTCCAAAATTGTCTAGATAGTGGCAAAGAAGCCAAGAAAATAGGAAAGAAACAAAAAGAGAGCAAAAGAGTCAGCTTCAGTGTACAAGCTCGTTCTAGAAGTAGTCTGCTGGGAAAAGGAACCCCCAGCTAAATTTCCAATGTATTCCTGCGCTTGATTCAGTAACTGGTCAATGTAAAAACCAATCCTTTTGTACAACTTCTTCCAGCAACAAAAACTCCAACAGGTTGACACTACCATCATGCCTGTTCCAGACATATTTAAAAGAGAAATGATGATTTTCTTGAAAACCTACTTACATAAAAGTTGCAAGATGGTGGAGGGATTCCCACATCCTCCTTCCTCCATCTGGCTTGAAAGTATATTTGATAAAATATGCAACAAAGCACA
Organism: Melospiza melodia melodia; assembly: GCF_035770615.1. Taxonomy (NCBI): domain Eukaryota; kingdom Metazoa; phylum Chordata; class Aves; order Passeriformes; family Passerellidae; genus Melospiza; species Melospiza melodia. Next base: position 75,494,442 of record NC_086196.1, on the reverse strand, counting down.
TGATTTATAAGGGAGAGTCAAATGGATGATTTGGGAATCGATCTCTTGTTGATAGTAAACTTCATATCCACTCGGTGTGACCTTTTTAAAACAAAATGTGGAGCTGAGGCATGAATCTGCCACAACAATTGTAAAGCAAACATACACACTCCCCTTCATATGCCCCCCCCTCCACACACACCTAGGCACACACAGAGATCAGCATAGCAGATCATGAACACCTTGGAAAAGACTGAAATGCTAAATGCCTCTCTTGATGGGCAAAAGAGCTGGTGCAGTAATTCAAATGCCTGGTACAAAAATTCTGTTTAATATTTAGCTCCTATTTAAAACACAGCTTTTCATTTCATTCTATTTACAGAATATTTTCATTTCATTTGTTTCTTTAAAATTACTTAGTTCTCACCTGTTGTATGTCTAGGAATATTTTCTTCCAAAAATAGAAAAAAATAGATGATATCTTTTCAGCAGAAAACATTGGTTGATACAATTTTAAACCATCATGATATGGAAGAATTCTTCTGTCCCTCTCGAAGGTGGAAGAAGCATTTGGATCACAGATCATCTACAATGAAATACTTGACATGTTTAAGATGCTTTCAATCAATTTTGATCGTCAATTGCTTATTTGTTGTAAACAGTAATTTTTCAGTGAAGGGAAAGTGTGTGTGGTATATCTACATGATATGTTCAAAGGCAGTTCCTACTAATGGCCAGGCTGAATTCCAGTAAATAATGTCCCGAATGATATTTTGCCGCCTTCTTTGGCACTTCATGAAATCTTACCCCGATGAAGTGCTGAAACACAGAGATTTTCTCTTAGAGAGTGTCTCATGTTGTAACCTATCCCATGGATTTTATGCTGTAATTCTTATCTCTTTTAAAATTTACTATCTTCTGTACAGTTTTCATGAAACTTTCTGTTACAGTAGTGAATAGCACAGATAAATGTCATTTTGTACAACTTTGAATTTACCCCAAGAGCTGAGAGAAAACTTGATCCTATACTTCAATCCGAGTTTCTTCTATAGTCCAACTTTGTTTCTCTACCATCAAGCTTCTCCTTTGTTGCTGCTCCAAGCCCCGTCCAAGGTGACCTTGAATACTTTCAGGGATGGGACACCCACAACTTCTCTGGGCAACCTGTTCCAGTGTTCCAGCACTCCCACAGTAAAAAAGGCCTTCCTTTCATCTAATATGTGTAGGAAATCATAAATCTAGGCATAGAAGCTTGGAGTGCAAATTTGAAATTCTTTGGATTTGAAGCACATTTTATATGAATACTGACTTACAGATGACTAAAAGATGTTGATGGGCATTTGAGCTGACAAGTTTTGAAAAAGTGCACGGAAATTAAAATTGAAACCACTAAAATTAAAAACTCCTTGCCATTTTCTTTTTCCTCTCCTATTCAAAATTGCATATGTCAGATATCAGTGCTTCATGCAAACCTCTCAGATGCTCTCAGAGAAAAAGCTTTTCTTTCAGACTAAGTTGCGGTTGACGTAGAACACTAGCAGGAGTGAAAGATTTTCTGGGCATCGGGGCAGCCCGTTCTCCTTGGATTTGTGTGCAGAATGCATTTTATCCAAACTGGAAAATAGATCCCAGCTCTGTTCTATTCATCATCCTTACTTCATCAGGCCAGAAGATTCTGTGAAAAGTAGCCTGTGGACCTTGAAGACAGCGCATGTGAACCAGATGAGAGGTGATAGAGAAGTTGAGGGAGAGAAGAAAGAGCATGAGGCTGAAACCAGAAAGTATTTCTCCACGTGATCATGGAAGATTGCAGGAGCCACTTGGTACTATCAAACCAGCCCAACTTGGCACTGGTGCCACCTTGGGTCTGGGAGCCATGTTGCATATCGTGCATTTTAAGGAGCCAGCTGGCCACACCCAGCCATATGCCCCCAAACACAAACCAAGGCCCTTTTCTCTGGCAAACAAAACTCAGCTGCCCTGCTTCTGGATGGCAGATTGCAGGAACCACTTGGTACTATCAAACCAGCCCAACTTGGCACTGGTGCCACCATGGGTCTGGTCACCATCCTGCCTATTGTAGCTTTTCAGGAGCCAGCCGGTCACTCTCAGCCATAGGCCCCCAACACAAACCTCGGCCCGTTTCCCTGGCAAACAAAAGTAAGCTGCCCCGCTTCTGCATGGCAGATTGCAGGAGCTACTTAGTACTATCAAATCAGCCCGACTTGGCACAGGTGCCACCTTGGATCTGGGAACCATCCTGTGTATCGTGGATTTTCAGGGGCCAGCCGGCCACTCTCAGCCATATGCCCCCAAAAACAAACCACGGACCTTTTCTCTGGCAAACAAAAATCAGCTGCCCCACTTCTGGATGGCAGATTGCAGGAGCCACTTGGGACTATCACACCAGCACAACATGGCACTGCTGCCACCTTGGATCTGGGAACAATCCTGCGTATCGTACATATTCAGGAACCAGCCGAACACTCCCAGCCACAGGCCCCCAAACACAAACAACGGCCCTTTTCTCTGGCAAACAAAACTCAACTGCCCCTCTTCTGGATGGCAAATTGCAGGACGCACTTGGTACTACAAAAAGAGCCCGACTTGGCAGTGGTGCCACCTTGGCTCTGGGAACCATCCTGCGTATCGAGCATTTTAAGGAGCCAGCCGGCAATTCCCAGCCGTATGCCCCAAAAAGAAACCATGGACCTTTTCTCTGGCAAAAAAAACTCAGCTGTCCCGCTTCTGGATGGCAGATTGCAGGAGTTACTTTGAACCATACAACCAGCCTTACTTGGCACTGGTGCCACCTTGGATCTGGGAACCATCCTGCCTATCGTTGATTTTCAGGGGCCAGCCGGCCACTCTCAGCCATAGGCCCCCAAACACAAACCACAGCCCTTTTCTCTAGCAAACAAAATTCAACTGCCCCGCTTCTGGATGGCAAATTGCAGGAGCCACTGGGTACTACAAAAACAGCCTGACTTGGCACTGGTGCCACCTTGCGTCTGGTTACCATGCGGCGTATCGTGCATTTTAAGGAGCCAGGTGGCCACTCCCAGCCATATGCCCCCAAACACAACCCACGGCCCTTTTCTCTGGCAAACAAAACTCAGCTGCCCCGCTTCTGGATGGCAGATTGCAGGAGACACTTGGTACTATCAAACCAGCCCGACTTGGCACTGGTGCCACCTTGGGTCTGGGAACCATCCTGCGTATTGTGGATTGTCAGGAGACAGCCGACCACTCTCGGCCACAGAGCCCAATCAAAAACAAAGGTCCGTTTCCCTGGCAAAAAAAACTCAGCTGTCCCGCTTCTGGATGGGAGATTGCAGGAGGCACTTGACACTGTCAAACGAGCCCCACTTGGCACTGGTGCCACCTTGGGTCTGGGAACCATGCTGCGTATCGTGGATTTTCAGGAGCCAGCCGGCCACTGCCAGCCACAGGCCCCCAAACACAAACCACAGCCTTTTTCTCTGGCAAACAAAACTCAGCTGCCCCGCTTCTGGATGGCAGATTGCAGGAGCCACTTGGTACTATCAAACCAGCCCGACTTGGCACTGGTGCCACCTTGGGTCTGGGAACCATCCTGCGTATCGTGGATTCTAAGGAGCCAGCCGGCCACTGCCAGCCACAGGCCCCCAAACAAAATCAACGGCGCTGTTCCCTGGAAAACAAAACACGCCTGCCAACTTTTTGATGGAGTTTGCAGGAGCCACTTGGTACTATCAAACCAGCCCGACTTGGCACTGGTGCCACCTTGGGTCTGGGAAACATCCTGCGTATCGTGGATTCTTAGGAGCCAGCCGGCCACTCCTAGCCACAGGCCCCCAAACAAAAACCTAGGCCTATTTCTCTGGCAAACAAAAGTAAGCTGCCCTGCTTCTGGATGGCAGATTGCAGGAGACACTTGGTACTATCAAACCAGCCCGACTTGGCACTGGTGCCACCTTGGATCTGGGAACCATGCTCTGTATCGTGGATATTCAGGGGCCAGCCGGCCACTCTCAGCCATATGTCCCCAAACAGAAACCTCGGCCCGTTTCTCTGGCAAACAAAACTCAACTGCCCCTCTTCTGGATGGCAAATTGCAGGATGAACTTGATACTAAAACCGCAGGCCGACTTGGTAGTGGTGACACCTTGGGCCTGGGAACCATCATGCGTATCGAGCATTTTAAGGAGCCAGCCGGCCACTCCCAGCAATATGCCCCCAAAAACAATCCACGGAATTTTCCTCTGGCAAACAAAAATCAGCTGCCTCGCTTCTGGATGGCAGATTGCAGGAGCCACTTTGCACCATCAAACCAGCCCGACTTGGCACTGGTGCCACATTGCATCTGGGAACCATGCTGCCTAGCGTGGATTTTCAGGAGCCAGCCGGCCACTCTCAGCTATATGCCCCCAAACAAAACCCACGGCCCGTTTCCCTGGCAAACAAAATTAAGCTGCCCCGCTTCTGGATGGCAGATTGCAGGACGCACTTGGTAGTATCAAACCAGCAAAACTTGGCACTGGTGCCACCTTGGGTCTGGGAACCATCCTGCGTATCGTGGGTTCAAAGGAGCCAGCCGGTCACTCCCAGCCACAGGCCCCCAAATACAAACAATGTCGCTTTTCCCTGGAAAACAAAACTCGCCTGCCAACTTTTTGATGGCAGATTGCAGGAGCCACTTGGTACTATCAAACCAGCCCAACTTGGCACTGGTGCCACCATGGGTCTGGTAACCATCCTGCCTATTGTAGCTTTCCAGGAGCCAGCCGGTCACTCCCAGCCATAGGTCCCCAGTCACAAACCTCGGCCCGTTTCCCTGGCAAACAAAAGTAAGCTACCCCGCTTCTGGATGGCAGATTGCAGGAGCCACTTGGTACTATCAAACCAGCCCAACTTGGCACTGGTGCCACCTTGGGTCTGGGAACCATGCTGCGTAACACAGATTCTAAGGCGCCAGTCGGCCACTACGAGCCACAAGCCCCCAAACACAAACAACGGCGCTATTCTCTGGCAAACAAAACTCAACTGCCCCTCTTCTGGATGGCAAATTGCAGGACGCACTTGGTACTATAAAAACAGCCCGACTTGGCACTGGTGCCCCCTTGGGTCTGGGAACCATCCTGCGTATCGATCTTTTTAATGAGACAGCCGGCCGCTCCCAGCCATATGCCCCCAAACACAACCCACGGCCCTTTTCTCTGGCAAACAAAACTCAACTGCACCGCTTCTGGATGGCAGATTGCAGGAGCCACTTGGTACTATCAAACCAGCCCGACTTGGCACTGGTGCCACCTTGGGTCTGGGAACCATCCTGCGTATTGTGGGTTGTCAGGAGCCAGCCGAACACTCTCGGCCACAGACCCCAATTAAAAACAACGGCCCGTTTCACAGGCAAACAAAACTCAGCTGCCCCGCTTCTGGATGGGAGATTGCAGGAGGCACTTGACACTGTGAAACCAGCCCCACTTGGCACTGGTGCCACCTTGGGTCTGGGAACCATGCTGCGTATCATGGATTTTCAGGAGCCAGCCGGCCACTGCCAGCCACAGGCCCCCAAACACAAACCACAGCCTTTTTGTCTGGCAAACAAAATTCAGCTGCCCCGCTTCTGGATGGCAGATTGCAGGAGCCACTTGGGACTATCACACCAGCACAACATGGCACTGCTGCCACCTTGGATCTGGGAACCATCCTTCCTATCGTGGATTTTCCGGGGCCAGCCGGTCACTCTCAGCCATAGGCCCCAAACACAAACCACGGCCCTTTTCTCTGGAAAACAAAACTCAACTGCCCCTCTTCTGGATGGCAGATTGCAGGAGCCACTGGGTACTATGAAACCAGCCCTACTTGGCACTGATGCCACCTTGGGTCTGGGAACCATGCTGCGTATCATGGATTTTCAGGAGCCAGCCGGCCACTGCCAGCCACAGGCCCCGAAACACAAACAACAGCCTGTTTCTCTGGCAAACAAAATTCAGCTGCCCCGCTACTGGATGGCAGATTGCAGGAGCCACTTGGTACTATCAAACCAGCCCAACTTGGCACTGGTGCCACCTTGGGTCTGGGAACCATGCTGCGTAACACAGATTCTAAGGCGCCAGTCGGCCACTACGAGCCACAAGCCCCCAAACACAAACAACGGCGCTATTCTCTGGCAAACAAAACTCAACTGCCCCTCTTCTGGATGGCAAATTGCAGGACGCACTTGGTACTATAAAAACAGCCCGACTTGGCACTGGTGCCCCCTTGGGTCTGGGAACCATCCTGCGTATCGATCTTTTTAATGAGACAGCCGGCCACTCCCAGCCATATGCCCCCAAACACAACCCACGGCCCTTTTCTCTGGCAAACAAAACTCAACTGCACCGCTTCTGGATGGCAGATTGCAGGAGCCACTTGGTACTATCAAACCAGCCCGACTTGGCACTGGTGCCACCTTGGGTCTGGGAACCATCCTGCGTATTGTGGGTTGTCAGGAGCCAGCCGAACACTCTCGGCCACAGACCCCAATTAAAAACAACGGCCCGTTTCACAGGCAAACAAAACTCAGCTGCCCCGCTTCTGGATGGGAGATTGCAGGAGGCACTTGGTGTAATCAAACCAGCCCGACTTGGCACTGGTGCCACCTTGGGTCTGGGAACCATCCTGCGTATCGTGGATTCTAAGGAGCCAGCCGGCCACTCCTAGCCACAGGCCCCCAAACAAAAACCTAGGCCTATTTCTCTGGCAAACAAAAGTAAGCTGCCCTGCTTCTGGATGGCAGATTGCAGGAGACACTTGGTACTATCAAACCAGCCCGACTTGGCACTGGTGCCACCTTGGATCTGGGAACCATGCTCTGTATCGTGGATATTCAGGGGCCAGCCGGCCACTCTCAGCCATATGTCCCCAAACAGAAACCTCGGCCCGTTTCTCTGGCAAACAAAACTCAACTGCCCCTCTTCTGGATGGCAAATTGCAGGATGAACTTGATACTAAAACCGCAGGCCGACTTGGTAGTGGTGACACCTTGGGCCTGGGAACCATCATGCGTATCGAGCTTTTTAAGGAGCCAGCCGGCCACTCCCAGCAATATGCCCCCAAAAACAATCCACAGAATTTTCCTCTGGCAAACAAAAATCAGCTGCCTCGCTTCTGGATGGCAGATTGCAGGAGCCACTTTGCACCATCAAACCAGCCCGACTTGGCACTGGTGCCACATTGCATCTGGGAACCATGCTGCCTAGCGTGGATTTTCAGGAGCCAGCCGGCCACTCTCAGCTATATGCCCCCAAACAAAACCCACGGCCCGTTTCCCTGGCAAACAAAATTAAGCTGCCCCGCTTCTGGATGGCAGATTGCAGGACGCACTTGGTAGTATCAAACCAGCCCGACTTGGCACTGGTGCCACCTTGGGTCTGGGAACCATCCTGCGTATCGTGGGTTCAAAGGAGCCAGCCGGTCACTCCCAGCCACAGGCCCCCAAATAAAAACAATGTCGCTTTTCCCTGGAAAACAAAACTCGCCTGCCAACTTTTTGATGGCAGATTGCAGGAGCCACTTGGTACTATCAAACCAGCCCAACTTGGCACTGGTGCCACCATGGGTCTGGTAACCATCCTGCCTATTGTAGCTTTCCAGGAGCCAGCCGGTCACTCCCAGCCATAGGTCCCCAGTCACAAACCTCGGCCCGTTTCCCTGGCAAACAAAAGTAAGCTACCCCGCTTCTGGATGGCAGATTGCAGGAGCCACTTGGTACTATCAAACCAGCCCAACTTGGCACTGGTGCCACCTTGGGTCTGGGAACCATGCTGCGTAACACAGATTCTAAGGAGCCAGTCGGCCACTACGAGCCACAAGCCCCCAAACACAAACAACGGCGCTATTCTCTGGCAAACAAAACTCAACTGCCCCTCTTCTGGATGGCAAATTGCAGGACGCACTTGGTACTATAAAAACAGCCCGACTTGGCACTGGTGCCCCCTTGGGTCTGGGAACCATCCTGCGTATCGATCTTTTTAATGAGACAGCCGGCCACTCCCAGCCATATGCCCCCAAACACAACCCACGGCCCTTTTCTCTGGCAAACAAAACTCAACTGCACCGCTTCTGGATGGCAGATTGCAGGAGCCACTTGGTACTATCAAACCAGCCCGACTTGGCACTGGTGCCACCTTGGGTCTGGGAACCATCCTGCGTATTGTGGGTTGTCAGGAGCCAGCCGAACACTCTCGGCCACAGACCCCAATTAAAAACAACGGCCCGTTTCACAGGCAAACAAAACTCAGCTGCCCCGCTTCTGGATGGGAGATTGCAGGAGGCACTTGACACTGTGAAACCAGCCCCACTTGGCACTGGTGCCACCTTGGGTCTGGGAACCATGCTGCGTATCATGGATTTTCAGGAGCCAGCCGGCCACTCCCAGCCACAGGCCCCCAAACACAAACCACAGACTTTTTGTCTGGCAAACAAAATTCAGCTGCCCCGCTTCTGGATGGCAGATTGCAGGAGCCACTTGGGACTATCACACCAGCACAACATGGCACTGCTGCCACCTTGGATCTGGGAACCATCCTTCCTATCGTGGATTTTCAGGGGCCAGCCGGTCACTCTCAGCCATAGGCCCCAAACACAAACCACGGCCCTTTTCTCTGGAAAACAAAACTCAACTGCCCCTCTTCTGGATGGCAGATTGCAGGAGCCACTGGGTACTATGAAACCAGCCCTACTTGGCACTGATGCCACCTTGGGTCTGGGAACCATGCGGCGTATCATGGATTTTCAGGAGCCAGCCGGCCACTGCCAGCCACAGGCCCCGAAACACAAACAACAGCCTTTTTCTCTGGCAAACAAAATTCAGCTGCCCCGCTTCTGGATGGCAGATTGCAGGAACCACTTGGTACTAACAAACCAGCCCGACTTGGCACTGATGCCACCTTGGGTCTGGGAACCATCCTGCGTATCGTGGATTCAAAGGAGCCAGCTGGCCACTCCCAGCCACAGGCCCCAAAACACACACAATGGTGCTTTTCCCTGGAAAACAAAACTCGCCTGCCAAACTTTTGATGGCAGATTGCAGGAGCCACTTGGTATTATCAAACCAGCCCAACTTGGCACTGGTGCCACCATGGGTCTGGTCACCATCCTGCCTATCGTAGCTTTTCAGGAGCCAGCCAGCCACCCCCAGCCAGAGGCCCCCAGACAAATATTTCGGCCCGTTTCCCTGGCAAACAAAAGTAAGCTGCCCCGCTTCTGGATGGCAGATTGCAGGAGCCACTTTGCACCATCAAACCAGCCCAACTTGGCACTGGTGCCAACTCAGGTCTGGGAACCATCCTGCGTATCGTGGGTTCTAAGGAGCCAGCTGGCCACTCCCAACCACAGGCCCCCAAACACAAACAACGGCGCTTTTCCCTGGAAAACAAAACTCGCCTGCCAACTTTTTGATGGCAGATTGCAGGAGCCACTTGGTACTATCAAACCAGCCCAACTTGGCACTGGTGCCACCATGGGTCTGGTCACCATCCTGCCTATCGTAGCTTTTCAGGAGCCAGCCGGTCACTCCCAGCCATAGGCCCCCAGACACAAACCTCGGCCCGTTTCCCTGGCAAACAAAAGTAAGCTGCCCCGCTTCTGGATGGCAGATTGCAGGAGCTACTTAGTACTATCAAACCAGCCCGACTTGGCACTGGTGACACCTCTGGTCTGGGAACCATCCTGCCTATCGTGGATTTTCAGGGGCCAGCCGGCCACTCTCAGCCATATGCCCCAAAAACAAACCACGGCCCTTTTCTCTGGCAAACAAAACTCAACTGCCCCTCTTCTGGATGGCAAATTTTAGGACGCACTTTGTACTACGAAAACCGCCCGACGTGGCACTGGTGCCACCTTGTGTCAGGGAACCATCCTGCATATCGAGCTTTTTAAGGAGCCAGCCGGCCACGCCCAGCCATATACCCCCAAAAACAAACCACGGACCATTTCTCTTGGAAACAAAAATCCGCTGCCCCGCGTCTGTATGGCAGATTGCAGGAGCCACTTTGCACCATCAAACCAGCCCGACTTGGCACTGGTGCCACCTTGGGTCTGGGAACAATCCTGCATATCGTGGATTCTAAGGAGCCAGCCGGCCACTCCCTGCCACAGGCCCCCAAACACAAACAACGGCGCTTTTCCCTGGAAAACAAAGTTCGCCTGCCAGCTTTTTGATGGCAGATTGCAGGAGCCACTTGGTACTATCAAATCATCCCAACTTGGCACTGGTGCCACTATGGGTCTCTGAACCATCCTGCCTATTGTAGCATTTCAGGAGCCAGCCGGTCACTCCCAGCCATAGGCCCCCAGACACAAACCTCGGACCGTTTCCCTGGCAAACAAAATTAAGCTGCCCCGATTCTGGATGGCAGATGGCAGGAGCCACTTGGTTGTGTCAAACCAGCCCGACTTGGCACTGGTGCCACCTTGGGTCTGGGAACCATCCTGCGTAACGTGGATTCTAAGCAGCCACCCGGCCACTCTGAGCCACAGGCCCCCAAACACAAACAACGGCGCTTTTCCCTGGAAAACAAAACTCGCCTGCCAAATTTGATGGCAGATTGCAGGAGCCACTTGGTACTATCAAACCAGCCCAACTTGGCACTGGTGCCACGTCTGCTCTGGGAACCATCCTGCCTATCGTAGCTTTTCAGGAGCCAGCCGGTCACTCCCAGCCATAGACCCCCAGACACAAACCTCGGCCCGTTTCCCTGGAAAACAAAAGTAAGTTACCCCGATTCTGGATGGCAGATTGCAGGAGCCACTTGGTACTATCAAATCAGCCCAACTTGGCACTGGTGCCACCATGGGTCTGGTAAACATCCTGCCTATCGTAGCTTTTCAGGAGCCAGCCGGTCACTCCCTGCCATAGGCCCCCGGACACAAACCTCGGCCCGTTTCCCTGGCAAACAAAAGTAATCTACCCCACTTCTGGATGGCAGATTGCAGGACGCACTTGGTACTATCAAACCAGCCCAACTTGGCACTGGTGCCACGTCAAGTCTAGGAACCATCCTGCGTATCGTGGATTCTAAGGAGCCAGCCTGCCACTCCCAGCCATAGGCCTCTAAACAAAAACAACGGCGCTTTTCCCTGGTAAAGAAAACTTGCCTGCCAACTTTTTGATGGCAGATTGCAGGAGCCACTTGGTACTATCAAACCAGCCCAACTTGGCACTGGTGCCACCATGGGTCTGGTCACCATCCTGCCTATCGTAGCTTTTCAGGAGCCAGCCGGTCACTCCCAGCCATAGGCCCCCAGACACAAAGCTCGGCCCGTTTCCCTGGCAAACAAAAGTAAGCTGCCCCGCTTCTGGATGGCAGATTGCAGGAACCACTTGGTACTATCAAACCAGCCCGACTTGGCGCTGGTGCCACCTCTGGTCTTGGAACCATCCTGCGTATCGTGGATTCTAAGGAGCCAGCTGGCCACTCCCAGCCACAGGCCCCCAAACACAAACAACGGCGCTTTTCCCTGGAAAACAAAACTCGCCTGCCAATTTTTTGATGGCAGATTGCAGGAGCCACTTGGTACTATCAAACCAGCCCAACTTGGCACTGGTGCCGCCATGGGTCTTGTCACCATCCTGCCTATCGTAGCTTTTCACGAGCCAGCCGGTCACTCCCAGCCATAGGACCCCAGACAAAAACCTCGGCCCGTTTCCCTGGAAAACAAAAGTAAGCTGCCCCGCTTCTGGATGGCAGATTGTAGGACGCATTTGTTACTATCAAACCCGCCCGACTTGGCACTGGTGCCACCACTGGTCTGGGAACCATCCTGCGTATCGTGGATTCTAAAGAGCCAGCCGGCCACTCCCAGCCACAGGCACCCATACAAAAACAACGGCACTTTTCCCTGGAAAACAAAACTCGCCTGCCAACTTTTTGATGGCAGATTGCAGGAGCCACTTGGTACTATCAAACCAGCCCAACTTGGCACTGCTGCCACCATGGGTCTGGTCACCATCCTGCCTATCGTAGCTTTTCAGGAGCCAGCCGGTCACTCCCAGCCATAGGCCCCCAGACAAAAACCTCGGCCCGTTTCCCTGGCAAACAAAAGTAAGCTGCCCCGCTTCTGGATGGCAGATTGCAGGATCCACTTGGTACTATCAAACCAGCCCGACTTGGCACTGGTGCCACGACAAGTCTGGGAACCATCCTGCGTATCGTGGATTCTAATGAGCCAGCCGGCCACTCCCAGCCACAGGCCCCCAAACAAAAACAACGGCGCTTTTCCCTGGAAAACAAAACTCGCCTGCCAACTTTTTGATGGCAGATTGCAGGAGCCACTTGGTACCATCAAACCAGCCCAACTTGGCACTGGTGCCACCTTGGGTCTGGTCACCATCCTGCCTATCGTAGCTTTTCAGGAGCCAGCCGGTCACTCCCAGCCATAGGCCCCCAGACACAAACCTCGGCCCGTTTCCCTGGCAAACAAAAGTAAGCTGCCCCGCTTCTGGATGGCAGATTGCAGGAGCCACTTTGCACCATCAAACTATCCCGACTAGGCACTGGTGCCACCTTGGGTCTGGGAACCATCCTGCGTATGGTGGATTCTAAGGAGCCAGCCGGCCACTCCCAGCCACAGGCCCCTAAACACATCAACGGCGCTTTTCCCTGGAAAACAAAACTCGCCTGCCAAACTTTTGATGGCAGATTGCAGGAGCCACTTGGTACTATCAAACCAGCCCAACTTGGCACTGGTGCCACCATGGGTCTGGTCACCATCCTGCCTATCGTAACTTTTCAGGAGCCAGCCGGTCACTCCCAGCCATAGGCCCCCAGACACAAAGCTCGGCCCGTTTCCCTGGCAAAGGAAATTAAGCTGCCCCGCTTCTGGATGGCAGATTGCAGGAGCCACTTGGTACTCTCAAACCAGCCCGACTTGGCACTGGTGCCACCTCTGGTCTGGGAACCATCCTGCGTATCGTGGATTCTAAGGAGCCAGTCGGCCACTCCCAGCCACAGGCCCCCAAACACAAACAACGGCCCGTTTCCGTGGCAAACAAAAGTAAGCTGCCCCGCTTCTGGATGGCAGATTGCAGGAGCCACTTGGTACTATCAAACCAGCCCGACTTGGCACTGGTGCCACCTCTGGTCTGGGAACCATCCTGCGTATTGTGGTTTCTAAGGAGCCAGCCGGCCACTCCCAACCACAGGCCCCCAAACACAAACAACGGCGCTTTTCCCTGGAAAACAAAACTCGCCTGCCAACGTTTTGATGGCAGATTGCAGGAGCCACTTGGTACTATCAAACCAGCCCAACTTGGCACTGGTGCCACCATGGGTCTTGTCACCATCCTGCCTATCGTAGCTTTCAGGAGCCAGCCGGTCACTGCCTGCCATAGGCCCCGAGACACAAACCTCGGCCCGTTTCCCTGGCAAACAAAAGTAAGCTGCCCCGCTTCTGGATGGCAGATTGCAGGAGCCACTTGGTACTATCAAACCAGCCCGACTTGGCACTGGTGCCACTTCTGGTCTGGGAACCATCCTGCGTATCGTGGATTTTATGGAGCCAGCCGGTCAGTCCCAGCCATAGGCCCCCAAACACAAACAACGATCCGTTTCCCTGGCAAAAAAAGTAAGCTGCCCCGCTTCTGGATGGCAGATTGCAGGAACCACTTGGTAGTATCAAACCAGCCCAACTTGGCACTGGTGCCACCTCTGGTCTGGGAACCATGCTGCGTATCGTGGTTTCTAAGGAGCCAGCCGGCCACTCCCAACCATAGACCCCCAGACACAAACCTCGGCCCGTTTCCCTGGAAAACAAAAGTAAGCTACCCCGATTCTGGATGGCAGATTGCAGGAGCCACTTGGTACTATCAAATCAGCCCAACTTGGCACTGGTGCCACCATGGGTCTGGTAAACATCCTGCCTATCGTAGCTTTTCAGGAGCCAGCCGGCCACTCTCAGCCATATGCCCCCAAAAACAAACCACGGCCCTTTTCTCTGGCAAACAAAACTCAACTGCCCCTCTTCTGGATGGCAAATTTTAGGACGCACTTTGTACTACGAAAACCGCCCGACGTGGCACTGGTGCCACCTTGTGTCAGGGAACCATCCTGCATATCGAGCTTTTTAAGGAGCCAGCCGGCCACGCCCAGCCATAAACCCCCAAAAACAAACCACGGACCATTTCTCTTGGAAACAAAAATCCGCTGCCCCGCGTCTGTATGGCAGATTGCAGGAGCCACTTTGCACCATCAAACCAGCCCGACTTGGCACTGGTGCCACCTTGGGTCTGGGAACAATCCTGCATATCGTGGATTCTAAGGAGCCAGCCGGCCACTCCCAGCCACAGGCCCCCAAACACAAACAACGGCGCTTTTCCCTGGAAAACAAAATTCGCCTGCCAACTTTTTGATGGCAGATTGCAGGAGCCACTTGGTACTATCAAATCATCCCAACTTGGCACTGGTGCCACTATGGGTCTGGGAACCATCCTGCCTATTGTAGCATTTCAGGAGCCAGCCGGTCACTCCCAGCCATAGGCCCCCAGACACAAACCTCGGACCGTTTCCCTGGCAAACAAAATTAAGCTGCCCCGATTCTGGATGGCAGATTGCAGGAGCCACTTGCTTGTGTCAAACCAGCCCGACTTGGCACTGGTGCCACCTTGGGTCTGGGAACCATCCTGCGTATCGTGGATTCTAAGCAGCCACCCGGCCACTCTGAGCCACAGGCCCCCAAACAAAAACTACGGCGCTTTTCCCTGGAAAACAAAACTCGCCTGCCAACTTTTTGATGGCAGATTGCAGGAGCCACTTGGTACTATCAAACCAGCCCAACTTGGCACTGGTGCCACGTCTGGTCTGGGAACCATCCTGCCTATCGTAGCTTTTCAGGAGCCAGCCGGTCACTCCCAGCCATAGACCCCCAGACACAAACCTCGGCCCGTTTCCCTGGCAAACAAAAGTAAGCTGCCCCGCTTTTGGATGGCAGATTGCAGGAGCCACGTTGCACCATCAAACCAGCCCCACGTGGCACTGGTGCCACCTTGGGTCTGGGAACAAGTTGGGCTGGTTTGATAGTACCAAGTGGCTCCTGCAATCTGCCAACCAGAAGCGGGACAGCTTACTTTTTTTTCCCAGGGAAACGGGCCGAGGTATTTGTCTGGGGGCCTATGGCTGGGAGTGACCGGCTGACTACTGAAAAGCGACGATAGGCAGGATGGTTACCAGACTCATGGTGCCACCAGTGCCAAGTCGGGCTGCTTTGATAATACTAAATAGCTCCTGCAATCTGCCATCCAGACGCGGGGCAGCGGATTTTTGTTTGCTGGAGAAAAGTTCCGTGGTTTTTTTTTTGGGGGTATATGACTGGACGTGGCCGGCTGGCTCCTTAAAAAGCTCTATACGCAGGATTGTTCCCTGACCCAAGGTGGCATCAGTGCCAAGTCGGGCTGTTTTCGTAGTACCAAGTGCGTCCTGCAATTTGCCATCCAGAAGCGGGGCAGCCTACTTTTGTTTGCCAGGGAAACGTGCCGAGGTATTTGTCTGGGGGCCTATGGGTGGGAGTGAGCGGCTGGCTCCTGAAAAGCTACGATAGGCAGGATGGTGACCAGACCCATGGTGGCACCAGTGCCAAGTTGGGCTGGTTTGATAGTACCAAGTGGCTCCTGCAATCTGCCATCAAGAAGTTGGCAGGCGAGTTTTGTTTTCCAGGGAAAAGCGCCGTTGTTTTTGTTTAGAGGCCTGTGGCTGGGAGTGGCCGCCTGTCCTCGTAGAATCTACGTTACGCAGCATGGTTCCCAGAGACAAGGTGGCACCAGGGCCAAGTCGGGCTGGTTTGTAAGTACCAAGTGCATCCTGCAATCTGCCATCCAAAAGCGGGGCAGCTTACTTTTGTTTGCCAGGGAAACGGGCCGAGGTTTTTGTCCGGGGGCCTATGGCAGGGAGTGACCGGCTGGCTCCTGAAAAGCTACGATAGGCAGGATGTTTACCAGACCCATGGTGGCACCAGTGCCAAGTTGGGCTGATTTGATAGTACCAAGTGGCTCCTGCAATCTGCCATCCAGAATCGGGGTAACTTACTTTTGTTTTCCAGGGAAACGGGCCGAGGTTTGTGTCTGGGGGTCTATGGCTGGGAGTGACCGGCTGGCTCCTGAAAAGCTACGATAGGCAGGATGGTTCCCAGACCAGACGTGGCACCAGTGCCAAGTTGGGCTGGTTTGATAGTACCAAGTGGCTCCTGCAATCTGCCATCAAATTTGGCAGGCGAGTTTTGTTTTCCAGGGAAAAGCGCCGTTGTTTGTGTTTGGGGGCCTGTGGCTCAGAGTGGCCGGGTGGCTGCTTAGAATCCACGTTACGCAGGATGGTTCCCAGACCCAAGGTGGCACCAGTGCCAAGTCGGGCTGGTTTGACACAACCAAGTGGCTCCTGCAATCTGCCATCCAGAATCGGGGCAGCTTAATTTTGTTTGCCAGGGAAACGGTCCGAGGTTTGTGTCTGGGGGCCTATGGCTGGGAGTGACCGGCTGGCTCCTGAAATGCTACAATAGGCAGGATGGTTCCCAGACCCATAGTGGCACCAGTGCCAAGTTGGGATGATTTGATAGTACCAAGTGGCTCCTGCAATCTGCCATCAAAAAGCTGGCAGGCGAATTTTGTTTTCCAGGGAAAAGCGCCGTTGTTTGTGTTTGGGGGCCTGTGGCAGGGAGTGGCCGGCTGGCTCCTTAGAATCCACGATATGCAGGATTGTTCCCAGACCCAAGGTGGCACCAGTGCCAAGTCGGGCTGGTTTGATGGTGCAAAGTGGCTCCTGCAATCTGCCATACAGACGCGGGGCAGCGGATTTTTGTTTCCAAGAGAAATGGTCCGTGGTTTGTTTTTGGGGGTATATGGCTGGGCGTGGCCGGCTGGCTCCTTAAAAAGCTCGATATGCAGGATGGTTCCCTGACACAAGGTGCCACCAGTGCCACGTCGGGCGGTTTTCGTAGTACAAAGTGCGTCCTAAAATTTGCCATCCAGAAGAGGGGCAGTTGAGTTTTGTTTGCCAGAGAAAAGGGCCGTGGTTTGTTTTTGGGGCATATGGCTGAGAGTGGCCGGCTGGCCCCTGAAAATCCACGATAGGCAGGATGGTTCCCAGACCAGAGGTGTCACCAGTGCCAAGTCGGGCTGGTTTGATAGTACTAAGTAGCTCCTGCAATCTGCCATGCAGAAGCGGGGCAGCTTACTTTTGTTTGCCAGGGAAACGGGCCGAGGTTTGTGTCTGGGGGCCTATGGCTGGGAGTGACCGGCTGGCTCCTGAAAAGCTACAATAGGCAGGATGGTGACCAGACCCATGGTGGCAGCAGTGCCAAGTTGGGCTGGTTTGATAGTACCAAGTGGCTCCTGCAATCTGCCATCAAAAAGTTGGCAGGCGAGTTTTGTTTTCCAGGGAAAAGCGCCGTTGTTTGTGTTTGGGGGCCTGTGGCTGGGAGTGGCCAGCTGGCTCCTTAGAACCCACGATACGCAGGATGGTTCCCAGACCTGAGTTGGCACCAGTGCCAAGTTGGGCTGGTTTGATAGTACCAAGTGGCTCCTGCAATCTGCCATCCAGAAGCGGGGCAGCTTACTTTTGTTTGCCAGGGAAACGGGCCGAAATATTTGTCTGGGGGCCTCTGGCTGGGGGTGGCTGGCTGGCTCCTGAAAAGCTACGATAGGCAGGATGGTGACCAGACCCATGGTGGCACCAGTGCCAAGTTGGGCTGGTTTGATAATACCAAGTGGCTCCTGCAATCTGCCATCAAATGTTTGGCAGGCGAGTTTTGTTTTCCAGGGAAAAGCACCGTTGTGTGTGTTTTGGGGCCTGTGGCTGGGAGTGGCCAGCTGGCTCCTTTGAATCCACGATACGCAGGATGGTTCCCAGACCCAAGGTGGCATCAGTGCCAAGTCGGGCTGTTTTGTTAGTACCAAGTGGTTCCTGCAATCTGCCATCCAGAAGCGGGGCAGCTGAATTTTGTTTGCCAGAGAAAAAGGCTGTTGTTTGTGTTTCGGGGCCTGTGGCTGGCAGTGGCCGGCTGGCTCCTGAAAATCCATGATACGCAGCATGGTTCCCAGACCCAAGGTGGCATCAGTGCCAAGTAGGGCTGGTTTCATAGTACCCAGTGGCTCCTGCAATCTGCCATCCAGAAGAGGGGCAGTTGAGTTTTGTTTTCCAGAGAAAAGGGCCGTGGTTTGTGTTTGGGGCCTATGGCTGAGAGTGACCGGCTGGCCCCTGAAAATCCACGATAGGAAGGATGGTTCCCAGATCCAAGGTGGCAGCAGTGCCATGTTGTGCTGGTGTGATAGTCCCAAGTGGCTCCTGCAATCTGCCATCCAGAAGCGGGGCAGCTGAATTTTGTTTGCCAGACAAAAAGTCTGTGGTTTGTGTTTGGGGGCCTGTGGCTGGGAGTGGCCGGCTGGCTCCTGAAAATCCATGATACGCAGCATGGTTCCCAGACCCAAGGTGGCACCAGTGCCAAGTGGGGCTGGTTTCACAGTGTCAAGTGCCTCCTGCAATCTCCCATCCAGAAGCGGGGCAGCTGAGTTTTGTTTGCCTGTGAAACGGGCCGTTGTTTTTAATTGGGGTCTGTGGCCGAGAGTGTTCGGCTGGCTCCTGACAACCCACAATACGCAGGATGGTTCCCAGACCCAAGGTGGCACCAGTGCCAAGTCGGGCTGGTTTGATAGTACCAAGTGGCTCCTGCAATCTGCCATCCAGAAGCGGTGCAGTTGAGTTTTGTTTGCCAGAGAAAAGGGCCGTGGGTTGTGTTTGGGGGCATATGGCTGGGAGCGGCCGGCTGTCTCATTAAAAAGATCGATACGCAGGATGGTTCCCAGACCCAAGGGGGCACCAGTGCCAAGTCGGGCTGTTTTTATAGTACCAAGTGCGTCCTGCAATTTGCCATCCAGAAGAGGGGCAGTGGAGTTTTGTTTGCCAGAGAATAGCGCCGTTGTTTGTGTTTGGGGGCTTGTGGCTCGTAGTGGCCGACTGGCGCCTTAGAATCTGTGTTACGCAGCATGGTTCCCAGACCCAAGGTGGCACCAGTGCCAAGTTGGGCTGGTTTGATAGTACCAAGTGGCTCCTGCAATCTGCCATCCAGAAGCGGGGTAGCTTACTTTTGTTTGCCAGGGAAACGGGCCGAGGTTTGTGACTGGGGACCTATGGCTGGGAGTGACCGGCTGGCTCCTGGAAAGCTACAATAGGCAGGATGGTTACCAGACCCATGGTGGCACCAGTGCCAAGTTGGGCTGGTTTGATAGTACCAAGTGGCTCCTGCAATCTGCCATCAAAAAGTTGGCAGGCGAGTTTTGTTTTCCAGGGAAAAGCGCCGTTGTTTGTGTTTGGGGGCCTGTGGCTGGGAGTGGCCAGCTGGCTCCTTAGAACCCACGATACGCAGGATGGTTCCCAGACCTGAGTTGGCACCAGTGCCAAGTTGGGCTGGTTTGATGGTGCAAAGTGGCTCCTGCAATCTGCCATCCAGAAGCGGGGCAGCTTACTTTTGTTTGCCAGGGAAACGGGCCGAAATATTTGTCTGGGGGCCTCTGGCTGGGGGTGGCTGGCTGGCTCCTGAAAAGCTACGATAGGCAGGATGGTGACCAGACCCATGGTGGCACCAGTGCCAAGTTGGGCTGGTTTGATAATACCAAGTGGCTCCTGCAATCTGCCATCAAAAGTTTGGCAGGCGAGTTTTGTTTTCCAGGGAAAAGCACCGTTGTGTGTGTTTTGGGGCCTGTGGCTGGGAGTGGCCAGCTGGCTCCTTTGAATCCACGATACGCAGGATGGTTCCCAGACCCAAGGTGGCATCAGTGCCAAGTCGGGCTGGTTTGTTAGTACCAAGTGGTTCCTGCAATCTGCCATCCAGAAGCGGGGCAGCTGAATTTTGTTTGCCAGAGAAAAAGGCTGTTGTTTGTGTTTCGGGGCCTGTGGCTGGCAGTGGCCGGCTGGCTCCTGAAAATCCATGATACGCAGCATGGTTCCCAGACCCAAGGTGGCATCAATGCCAAGTAGGGCTGGTTTCATAGTACCCAGTGGCTCCTGCAATCTGCCATCCAGAAGAGGGGCAGTTGAGTTTTGTTTTCCAGAGAAAAGGGCCGTGGTTTGTGTTTGGGGCCTATGGCTGAGAGTGACCGGCTGGCCCCTGAAAATCCACGATAGGAAGGATGGTTCCCAGACCCAAGGTGGCACCAGTGCCAAGTTTTGCTGGTTTGATACTACCAAGTGCGTCCTGCAATCTGCCATCCAGAAGCGGGGCAGCTTAATTTTGTTTGCCAGGGAAACGGGCCGTGGGTTTTGTTTGGGGGCATATAGCTGAGAGTGGCCGGCTGGCTCCTGAAAATCCACGCTAGGCAGCATGGTTCCCAGATGCAATGTGGCACCAGTGCCAAGTCGGGCTGGTTTGATGGTGCAAAGTGGCTCCTGCAATCTGCCATCCAGAAGCGAGGCAGCTGATTTTTGTTTGCCAGAGGAAAATTCCGTGGATTGTTTTTGGGGGCATATTGCTGGGAGTGGCCGGCTGGCTCCTTAAAATGCTCGATACGCATGATGGTTCCCAGGCCCAAGGTGTCACCACTACCAAGTCGGCCTGCGGTTTTAGTATCAAGTTCATCCTGCAATTTGCCATCCAGAAGAGGGGCAGTTGAGTTTTGTTTGCCAGAGAAACGGGCCGAGGTTTCTGTTTGGGGACATATGGCTGAGAGTGGCCGGCTGGCCCCTGAATATCCACGATACAGAGCATGGTTCCCAGATCCAAGGTGGCACCAGTGCCAAGTCGGGCTGGTTTGATAGTACCAAGTGTCTCCTGCAATCTGCCATCCAGAAGCAGGGCAGCTTACTTTTGCTTGCCAGAGAAATAGGCCTAGGTTTTTGTTTGGGGGCCTGTGGCTAGGAGTGGCCGGCTGGCTCCTTAGAATCCACGATACGCAGGATGGTTCCCAGACCCAAGGTGGCACCAGTGCCAAGTCGGGCTGGTTTGATTACACCAAGTGCCTCCTGCAATCTCCCATCCAGAAGCGGGGCAGCTGAGTTTTGTTTGCCTGTGAAACGGGCCGTTGTTTTTAATTGGGGTCTGTGGCCGAGAGTGTTCGGCTGGCTCCTGACAACCCACAATACGCAGGATGGTTCCCAGACCCAAGGTGGCACCAGTGCCAAGTCGGGCTGGTTTGATAGTACCAAGTGGCTCCTGCAATCTGCCATCCAGAAGCGGTGCAGTTGAGTTTTGTTTGCCAGAGAAAAGGGCCGTGGGTTGTGTTTGGGGGCATATGGCTGGGAGTGGCCGGCTGTCTCAGTAAAAAGATCGATACGCAGGATGGTTCCCAGACCCAAGGGGGCACCAGTGCCAAGTCGGGCTGTTTTTATAGTACCAAGTGCGTCCTGCAATTTGCCATCCAGAAGAGGGGCAGTTGAGTTTTGTTTTCCAGAGAATAGCGCCGTTGTTTGTGTTTGGGGGCTTGTGGCTCGTAGTGGCCGACTGGCGCCTTAGAATCTGTGTTACGCAGCATGGTTCCCAGACCCAAGGTGGCACCAGTGCCAAGTTGGGCTGGTTTGATAGTACCAAGTGGCTCCTGCAATCTGCCATCCAGAAGCGGGGTAGCTTACTTTTGTTTGCCAGGGAAACGGGCCGAGGTTTGTGACTGGGGACCTATGGCTGGGAGTGACCGGCTGGCTCCTGGAAAGCTACAATAGGCAGGATGGTTACCAGACCCATGGTGGCACCAGTGCCAAGTTGGGCTGGTTTGATAGTACCAAGTGGCTCCTGCAATCTGCCATCAAAAAGTTGGCAGGCGAGTTTTGTTTTCCAGGGAAAAGCGACATTGTTTGTATTTGGGGGCCTGTGGCTGGGAGTGACCGGCTGGCTCCTTTGAACCCACGATACGCAGGATGGTTCCCAGACCCAAGGTGGCACCAGTGCCAAGTTTTGCTGGTTTGATACTACCAAGTGCGTCCTGCAATCTGCCATCCAGAAGCGGGGCAGCTTAGTTTTGTTTGCCAGGGAAACGGGCCGTGGGTTTTGTTTGGGGGTATATAGCTGAGAGTGGCCGGCTGGCTCCTGAAAATCCACGCTAGGCAGCATGGTTCCCAGATGCAATGTGGCACCAGTGCCAAGTCGGGCTGGTTTGATGGTGCAAAGTGGCTCCTGCAATCTGCCATCCAGAAGCGAGGCAGCTGATTTTTGTTTGCCAGAGGAAAATTCCGTGGATTGTTTTTGGGGGCATATTGCTGGGAGTGGCCGGCTGGCTCCTTAAAATGCTTGATACGCATGATGGTTCCCAGGCCCAAGGTGTCACCACTACCAAGTCGGCCTGCGGTTTTAGTATCAAGTTCATCCTGCAATTTGCCATCCAGAAGAGGGGCAGTTGAGTTTTGTTTGCCAGAGAAACGGGCCGAGGTTTCTGTTTGGGGACATATGGCTGAGAGTGGCCGGCTGGCCCCTGAATATCCACGATACAGAGCATGGTTCCCAGATCCAAGGTGGCACCAGTGCCAAGTCGGGCTGGTTTGATAGTACCAAGTGTCTCCTGCAATCTGCCATCCAGAAGCAGGGCAGCTTACTTTTGTTTGCCAGAGAAATAGGCCTAGGTTTTTGTTTGGGGGCCTGTGGCTAGGAGTGGCCGGCTGGCTCCTTAGAATCCACGATACGCAGGATGGTTCCCAGACCCAAGGTGGCACCAGTGCCAAGTCGGGCTGGTTTGATTACACCAAGTGGCTCCTGCAATCTGCCATCCAGAAGCGGGGCAGCTGAGTTTTGTTTGCCTGTGAAACGGGCCGTTGTTTTTAATTGGGGTCTGTGGCCGAGAGTGTTCGGCTGGCTCCTGACAACCCACAATACGCAGGATGGTTCCCAGACCCAAGGTGGCACCAGTGCCAAGTCGGGCTGGTTTGATAGTACCAAGTGGCTCCTGCAATCTGCCATCCAGAAGCGGTGCAGTTGAGTTTTGTTTGCCAGAGAAAAGGGCCGTGGGTTGTGTTTGGGGGCATATGGCTGGGAGTGGCCGGCTGTCTCATTAAAAAGATCGATACGCAGGATGGTTCCCAGACCCAAGGGGGCACCAGTGCCAAGTCGGGCTGTTTTTATAGTACCAAGTGCGTCCTGCAATTTGCCATCCAGAAGAGGGGCAGTTGAGTTTTGTTTGCCAGAGAATAGCGCCGTTGTTTGTGTTTGGGGGCTTGTGGCTCGTAGTGGCCGACTGGCGCCTTAGAATCTGTGTTACGCAGCATGGTTCCCAGACCCAAGGTGGCACCAGTGCCAAGTTGGGCTGGTTTGATAGTACCAAGTGGCTCCTGCAATCTGCCATCCAGAAGCGGGGTAGCTTACTTTTGTTTGCCAGGGAAACGGGCCGAGGTTTGTGACTGGGGACCTATGGCTGGGAGTGACCGGCTGGCTCCTGGAAAGCTACAATAGGCAGGATGGTGACCAGACCCATGGTGGCACCAGTGCCAAGTTGGGCTGGTTTGATAGTACCAAGTGGCTCCTGCAATCTGCCATCAAAAAGTTGGCAGGCGAGATTTGTTTTCCAGGGAAAAGCGACATTGTTTGTATTTGGGGGCCTGTGGCTGGGAGTGACCGGCTGGCTCCTTTGAACCCACGATACGCAGGATGGTTCCCAGACCCAAGGTGGCACCAGTGCCAAGTTTTGCTGGTTTGATACTACCAAGTGCGTCCTGCAATCTGCCATCCAGAAGCGGGGCAGCTTAATTTTGTTTGCCAGGGAAACGGGCCGTGGGTTTTGTTTGGGGGCATATAGCTGAGAGTGGCCGGCTGGCTCCTGAAAATCCACGCTAGGCAGCATGGTTCCCAGATGCAATGTGGCACCAGTGCCAAGTCGGGCTGGTTTGATGGTGCAAAGTGGCTCCTGCAATCTGCCATCCAGAAGCGAGGCAGCTGATTTTTGTTTGCCAGAGGAAAATTCCGTGGATTGTTTTTGGGGGCATATTGCTGGGAGTGGCCGGCTGGCTCCTTAAAATGCTCGATACGCATGATGGTTCCCAGGCCCAAGGTGTCACCACTACCAAGTCGGCCTGCGGTTTTAGTATCAAGTTCATCCTGCAATTTGCCATCCAGAAGAGGGGCAGTTGAGTTTTGTTTGCCAGAGAAACGGGCCGAGGTTTCTGTTTGGGGACATATGGCTGAGAGTGGCCGGCTGGCCCCTGAATATCCACGATACAGAGCATGGTTCCCAGATCCAAGGTGGCACCAGTGCCAAGTCGGGCTGGTTTGATAGTACCAAGTGTCTCCTGCAATCTGCCATCCAGAAGCAGGGCAGCTTACTTTTGTTTGCCAGAGAAATAGGCCTAGGTTTTTGTTTGGGGGCCTGTGGCTAGGAGTGGCCGGCTGGCTCCTTAGAATCCACGATACGCAGGATGGTTCCCAGACCCAAGGTGGCACCAGTGCCAAGTCGGGCTGGTTTGATTACACCAAGTGCCTCCTGCAATCTCCCATCCAGAAGCGGGGCAGCTGAGTTTTGTTTGCCTGTGAAACGGGCCGTTGTTTTTAATTGGGGTCTGTGGCCGAGAGTGTTCGGCTGGCTCCTGACAACCCACAATACGCAGGATGGTTCCCAGACCCAAGGTG
The DNA here is from genome assembly GCF_035770615.1 of Melospiza melodia melodia. Classification (NCBI taxonomy): domain Eukaryota; kingdom Metazoa; phylum Chordata; class Aves; order Passeriformes; family Passerellidae; genus Melospiza; species Melospiza melodia. The sequence continues at coordinate 75,469,917 of NC_086196.1, read as the reverse complement.
GCACCAGTGCCAAGTCGGGCTGGTTTGATAGTACCAAGTGGCTCCTGCAATCTGCCATCCAGAAGCGGTGCAGTTGAGTTTTGTTTGCCAGAGAAAAGGGCCGTGGGTTGTGTTTGGGGGCATATGGCTGGGAGTGGCCGGCTGTCTCATTAAAAAGATCGATACGCAGGATGGTTCCCAGACCCAAGGGGGCACCAGTGCCAAGTCGGGCTGTTTTTATAGTACCAAGTGCGTCCTGCAATTTGCCATCCAGAAGAGGGGCAGTTGAGTTTTGTTTGCCAGAGAATAGCGCCGTTGTTTGTGTTTGGGGGCTTGTGGCTCGTAGTGGCCGACTGGCGCCTTAGAATCTGTGTTACGCAGCATGGTTCCCAGACCCAAGGTGGCACCAGTGCCAAGTTGGGCTGGTTTGATAGTACCAAGTGGCTCCTGCAATCTGCCATCCAGAAGCGGGGTAGCTTACTTTTGTTTGCCAGGGAAACGGGCCGAGGTTTGTGACTGGGGACCTATGGCTGGGAGTGACCGGCTGGCTCCTGGAAAGCTACAATAGGCAGGATGGTGACCAGACCCATGGTGGCACCAGTGCCAAGTTGGGCTGGTTTGATAGTACCAAGTGGCTCCTGCAATCTGCCATCAAAAAGTTGGCAGGCGAGATTTGTTTTCCAGGGAAAAGCGACATTGTTTGTATTTGGGGGCCTGTGGCTGGGAGTGACCGGCTGGCTCCTTTGAACCCACGATACGCAGGATGGTTCCCAGACCCAAGGTGGCACCAGTGCCAAGTTTTGCTGGTTTGATACTACCAAGTGCGTCCTGCAATCTGCCATCCAGAAGCGGGGCAGCTTAATTTTGTTTGCCAGGGAAACGGGCCGTGGGTTTTGTTTGGGGGCATATAGCTGAGAGTGGCCGGCTGGCTCCTGAAAATCCACGCTAGGCAGCATGGTTCCCAGATGCAATGTGGCACCAGTGCCAAGTCGGGCTGGTTTGATGGTGCAAAGTGGCTCCTGCAATCTGCCATCCAGAAGCGAGGCAGCTGATTTTTGTTTGCCAGAGGAAAATTCCGTGGATTGTTTTTGGGGGCATATTGCTGGGAGTGGCCGGCTGGCTCCTTAAAATGCTCGATACGCATGATGGTTCCCAGGCCCAAGGTGTCACCACTACCAAGTCGGCCTGCGGTTTTAGTATCAAGTTCATCCTGCAATTTGCCATCCAGAAGAGGGGCAGTTGAGTTTTGTTTGCCAGAGAAACGGGCCGAGGTTTCTGTTTGGGGACATATGGCTGAGAGTGGCCGGCTGGCCCCTGAATATCCACGATACAGAGCATGGTTCCCAGATCCAAGGTGGCACCAGTGCCAAGTCGGGCTGGTTTGATAGTACCAAGTGTCTCCTGCAATCTGCCATCCAGAAGCAGGGCAGCTTACTTTTGTTTGCCAGAGAAATAGGCCTAGGTTTTTGTTTGGGGGCCTGTGGCTAGGAGTGGCCGGCTGGCTCCTTAGAATCCACGATACGCAGGATGGTTCCCAGACCCAAGGTGGCACCAGTGCCAAGTCGGGCTGGTTTGATTACACCAAGTGCCTCCTGCAATCTCCCATCCAGAAGCGGGGCAGCTGAGTTTTGTTTGCCTGTGAAACGGGCCGTTGTTTTTAATTGGGGTCTGTGGCCGAGAGTGTTCGGCTGGCTCCTGACAACCCACAATACGCAGGATGGTTCCCAGACCCAAGGTGGCACCAGTGCCAAGTCGGGCTGGTTTGATAGTACCAAGTGGCTCCTGCAATCTGCCATCCAGAAGCGGTGCAGTTGAGTTTTGTTTGCCAGAGAAAAGGGCCGTGGGTTGTGTTTGGGGGCATATGGCTGGGAGTGGCCGGCTGTCTCAGTAAAAAGATCGATACGCAGGATGGTTCCCAGACCCAAGGGGGCACCAGTGCCAAGTCGGGCTGTTTTTATAGTACCAAGTGCGTCCTGCAATTTGCCATCCAGAAGAGGGGCAGTTGAGTTTTGTTTGCCAGAGAATAGCGCCGTTGTTTGTGTTTGGGGGCTTGTGGCTCGTAGTGGCCGACTGGCGCCTTAGAATCTGTGTTACGCAGCATGGTTCCCAGACCCAAGGTGGCACCAGTGCCAAGTTGGGCTGGTTTGATAGTACCAAGTGGCTCCTGCAATCTGCCATCCAGAAGCGGGGTAGCTTACTTTTGTTTGCCAGGGAAACGGGCCGAGGTTTGTGACTGGGGACCTATGGCTGGGAGTGACCGGCTGGCTCCTGGAAAGCTACAATAGGCAGGATGGTGACCAGACCCATGGTGGCACCAGTGCCAAGTTGGGCTGGTTTGATAGTACCAAGTGGCTCCTGCAATCTGCCATCAAAAAGTTGGCAGGCGAGATTTGTTTTCCAGGGAAAAGCGACATTGTTTGTATTTGGGGGCCTGTGGCTGGGAGTGACCGGCTGGCTCCTTTGAACCCACGATACGCAGGATGGTTCCCAGACCCAAGGTGGCACCAGTGCCAAGTTTTGCTGGTTTGATACTACCAAGTGCGTCCTGCAATCTGCCATCCAGAAGCGGGGCAGCTTAATTTTGTTTGCCAGGGAAACGGGCCGTGGGTTTTGTTTGGGGGCATATAGCTGAGAGTGGCCGGCTGGCTCCTGAAAATCCACGCTAGGCAGCATGGTTCCCAGATGCAATGTGGCACCAGTGCCAAGTCGGGCTGGTTTGATGGTGCAAAGTGGCTCCTGCAATCTGCCATCCAGAAGCGAGGCAGCTGATTTTTGTTTGCCAGAGGAAAATTCCGTGGATTGTTTTTGGGGGCATATTGCTGGGAGTGGCCGGCTGGCTCCTTAAAATGCTCGATACGCATGATGGTTCCCAGGCCCAAGGTGTCACCACTACCAAGTCGGCCTGCGGTTTTAGTATCAAGTTCATCCTGCAATTTGCCATCCAGAAGAGGGGCAGTTGAGTTTTGTTTGCCAGAGAAACGGGCCGAGGTTTCTGTTTGGGGACATATGGCTGAGAGTGGCCGGCTGGCCCCTGAATATCCACGATACAGAGCATGGTTCCCAGATCCAAGGTGGCACCAGTGCCAAGTCGGGCTGGTTTGATAGTACCAAGTGTCTCCTGCAATCTGCCATCCAGAAGCAGGGCAGCTTACTTTTGTTTGCCAGAGAAATAGGCCTAGGTTTTTGTTTGGGGGCCTGTGGCTAGGAGTGGCCGGCTGGCTCCTTAGAATCCACGATACGCAGGATGGTTCCCAGACCCAAGGTGGCACCAGTGCCAAGTCGGGCTGGTTTGATTACACCAAGTGCCTCCTGCAATCTCCCATCCAGAAGCGGGGCAGCTGAGTTTTGTTTGCCTGTGAAACGGGCCGTTGTTTTTAATTGGGGTCTGTGGCCGAGAGTGTTCGGCTGGCTCCTGACAACCCACAATACGCAGGATGGTTCCCAGACCCAAGGTGGCACCAGTGCCAAGTCGGGCTGGTTTGATAGTACCAAGTGGCTCCTGCAATCTGCCATCCAGAAGCGGTGCAGTTGAGTTTTGTTTGCCAGAGAAAAGGGCCGTGGGTTGTGTTTGGGGGCATATGGCTGGGAGTGGCCGGCTGTCTCATTAAAAAGATCGATACGCAGGATGGTTCCCAGACCCAAGGGGGCACCAGTGCCAAGTCGGGCTGTTTTTATAGTACCAAGTGCGTCCTGCAATTTGCCATCCAGAAGAGGGGCAGTTGAGTTTTGTTTGCAAGAGAATAGCGCCGTTGTTTGTGTTTGGGGGCTTGTGGCTCGTAGTGGCCGACTGGCGCCTTAGAATCTGTGTTACGCAGCATGGTTCCCAGACCCAAGGTGGCACCAGTGCCAAGTTGGGCTGGTTTGATAGTACCAAGTGGCTCCTGCAATCTGCCATCCAGAAGCGGGGTAGCTTACTTTTGTTTGCCAGGGAAACGGGCCGAGGTTTGTGACTGGGGACCTATGGCTGGGAGTGACCGGCTGGCTCCTGGAAAGCTACAATAGGCAGGATGGTTACCAGACCCATGGTGGCACCAGTGCCAAGTTGGGCTGGTTTGATAGTACCAAGTGGCTCCTGCAATCTGCCATCAAAAAGTTGGCAGGCGAGTTTTGTTTTCCAGGGAAAAGCGACATTGTTTGTATTTGGGGGCCTGTGGCTGGGAGTGACCGGCTGGCTCCTTTGAACCCACGATACGCAGGATGGTTCCCAGACCCAAGGTGGCACCAGTGCCAAGTTTTGCTGGTTTGATACTACCAAGTGCGTCCTGCAATCTGCCATCCAGAAGCGGGGCAGCTTAATTTTGTTTGCCAGGGAAACGGGCCGTGGGTTTTGTTTGGGGGTATATAGCTGAGAGTGGCCGGCTGGCTCCTGAAAATCCACGCTAGGCAGCATGGTTCCCAGATGCAATGTGGCACCAGTGCCAAGTCGGGCTGGTTTGATGGTGCAAAGTGGCTCCTGCAATCTGCCATCCAGAAGCGAGGCAGCTGATTTTTGTTTGCCAGAGGAAAATTCCGTGGATTGTTTTTGGGGGCATATTGCTGGGAGTGGCCAGCTGGCTCCTTAAAATGCTCGATACGCATGATGGTTCCCAGGCCCAAGGTGTCACCACTACCAAGTCGGCCTGCGGTTTTAGTATCAAGTTCATCCTGCAATTTGCCATCCAGAAGAGGGGCAGTTGAGTTTTGTTTGCCAGAGAAACGGGCCGAGGTTTCTGTTTGGGGACATATGGCTGAGAGTGGCCGGCTGGCCCCTGAATATCCACGATACAGAGCATGGTTCCCAGATCCAAGGTCGCACCAGTGCCAAGTCGGGCTGGTTTGATAGTACCAAGTGTCTCCTGCAATCTGCCATCCAGAAGCAGGGCAGCTTACTTTTGTTTGCCAGAGAAATAGGCCTAGGTTTTGGTTTGGGGGCCTATGGCTGAGAGTGGCCGGCTGGCCCCTGAAAATCAACGATAGGCAGGATGGTTCCCAGATCCAAGGTGGCACCAGTGCCAAGTAAGGCTGGTTGTATGGTTCAAAGTAACTCCTGCAATCTGCCATCCAGAAGCGGGACAGCTGAGTTTTTTTTGCCAGAGAAAAGGTCCATGGTTTCTTTTTGGGGCATACGGCTGGGAATTGCCGGCTGGCTCCTTAAAATGCTCGATACGCAGGATGGTTCCCAGAGCCAAGGTGGCACCACTGCCAAGTCGGGCTCTTTTTGTAGTACCAAGTGCGTCCTGCAATTTGCCATCCAGAAGAGGGGCAGTTGAGTTTTGTTTGCCAGAGAAAAGGGCCGTTGTTTGTGTTTGGGGGCCTGTGGCTGGGAGTGTTCGGCTGGTTCCTGAATATGTACAATACGCAGGATTGTTCCCAGATCCAAGGTGGCAGCAGTGCCATGTTGTGCTGGTGTGATAGTCCCAAGTGTCTCCTGCAATCTGCCATCCAGAAGTGGGGCAGCTGATTTTTGTTTGCCAGAGAAAAGGTCCGTGGTTTGTTTTTGGGGGCATGTGGCTGAGAGTGGCCGGCTGGCCCCTGAAAATCCACGATACACAGGATGGTTCCCAGATCCAAGGTGGCACCTGTGCCAAGTCGGGCTGATTTGATAGTACTAAGTAGCTCCTGCAATCTGCCATGCAGAAGCGGGGCAGCTTACTTTTGTTTGCCAGGGAAACGGGCCGAGGTTTGTGTTTGGGGGCCTATGGCTGAGAGTGACCGGCTGGCTCCTGAAAAGCTACAATAGGCAGGATGGTGACCAGACCCATGGTGGCACCAGTGCCAAGTTGGGCTGGTTTGATAGTACCAAGTGGTTCCTGCAATCTGCCATCCAGAAGCAGGGCAGCTGAGTTTTGTTTGCCAGAGAAAAGGGCCTTGGTTTGTGTTTGGGGGCATATGGCTGGGTGTGGCCAGCTGGCTCCTTAAAATGCACGATATGCAACATGGCTCCCAGACCCAAGGTGGCACAAGTGCCAAGTTGGGCTGGTTTGATAGTACCAAGTGGCTCCTGCAATCTTCCATGATCACGTGGAGAAATACTTTCTGGTTTCAGCCTCATGCTCTTTCTTCTCTCCCTCAACTTCTCTATCACCTCTCATCTGGTTCACATGCGCTGTCTTCAAGGTCCACAGGCTACTTTTCACAGAATCTTCTGGCCTGATGAAGTAAGGATGATGAATAGAACAGAGCTGGGATCTATTTTCCAGTTTGGATAAAATGCATTCTGCACACAAATCCAAGGAGAACGGGCTGCCCCGATGCCCAGAAAATCTTTCACTCCTGCTAGTGTTCTACGTCAACCGCAACTTAGTCTGAAAGAAAAGCTTTTTCTCTGAGAGCATCTGAGAGGTTTGCATGAAGCACTGATATCTGACATATGCAATTTTGAATAGGAGAGGAAAAAGAAAATGGCAAGGAGTTTTTAATTTTAGTGGTTTCAATTTTAATTTCCGTGCACTTTTTCAAAACTTGTCAGCTCAAATGCCCATCAACATCTTTTAGTCATCTGTAAGTCAGTATTCATATAAAATGTGCTTCAAATCCAAAGAATTTCAAATTTGCACTCCAAGCTTCTATGCCTAGATTTATGATTTCCTACACATATTAGATGAAAGGAAGGCCTTTTTTACTGTGGGAGTGCTGGAACACTGGAACAGGTTGCCCAGAGAAGTTGTGGGTGTCCCATCCCTGAAAGTATTCAAGGTCACCTTGGACGGGGCTTGGAGCAGCAACAAAGGAGAAGCTTGATGGTAGAGAAACAAAGTTGGACTATAGAAGAAACTCGGATTGAAGTATAGGATCAAGTTTTCTCTCAGCTCTTGGGGTAAATTCAAAGTTGTACAAAATGACATTTATCTGTGCTATTCACTACTGTAACAGAAAGTTTCATGAAAACTGTACAGAAGATAGTAAATTTTAAAAGAGATAAGAATTACAGCATAAAATCCATGGGATAGGTTACAACATGAGACACTCTCTAAGAGAAAATCTCTGTGTTTCAGCACTTCATCGGGGTAAGATTTCATGAAGTGCCAAAGAAGGCGGCAAAATATCATTCGGGACATTATTTACTGGAATTCAGCCTGGCCATTAGTAGGAACTGCCTTTGAACATATCATGTAGATATACCACACACACTTTCCCTTCACTGAAAAATTACTGTTTACAACAAATAAGCAATTGACGATCAAAATTGATTGAAAGCATCTTAAACATGTCAAGTATTTCATTGTAGATGATCTGTGATCCAAATGCTTCTTCCACCTTCGAGAGGGACAGAAGAATTCTTCCATATCATGATGGTTTAAAATTGTATCAACCAATGTTTTCTGCTGAAAAGATATCATCTATTTTTTTCTATTTTTGGAAGAAAATATTCCTAGACATACAACAGGTGAGAACTAAGTAATTTTAAAGAAACAAATGAAATGAAAATATTCTGTAAATAGAATGAAATGAAAAGCTGTGTTTTAAATAGGAGCTAAATATTAAACAGAATTTTTGTACCAGGCATTTGAATTACTGCACCAGCTCTTTTGCCCATCAAGAGAGGCATTTAGCATTTCAGTCTTTTCCAAGGTGTTCATGATCTGCTATGCTGATCTCTGTGTGTGCCTAGGTGTGTGTGGAGGGGGGGGCATATGAAGGGGAGTGTGTATGTTTGCTTTACAATTGTTGTGGCAGATTCATGCCTCAGCTCCACATTTTGTTTTAAAAAGGTCACACCGAGTGGATATGAAGTTTACTATCAACAAGAGATCGATTCCCAAATCATCCATTTGACTCTCCCTTATAAATCATGTGCTTTGTTGCATATTTTATCAAATATACTTTCAAGCCAGATGGAGGAAGGAGGATGTGGGAATCCCTCCACCATCTTGCAACTTTTATGTAAGTAGGTTTTCAAGAAAATCATCATTTCTCTTTTAAATATGTCTGGAACAGGCATGATGGTAGTGTCAACCTGTTGGAGTTTTTGTTGCTGGAAGAAGTTGTACAAAAGGATTGGTTTTTACATTGACCAGTTACTGAATCAAGCGCAGGAATACATTGGAAATTTAGCTGGGGGTTCCTTTTCCCAGCAGACTACTTCTAGAACGAGCTTGTACACTGAAGCTGACTCTTTTGCTCTCTTTTTGTTTCTTTCCTATTTTCTTGGCTTCTTTGCCACTATCTAGACAATTTTGGAACTTTGTTCCCAACTAAAATGGTTTCAATAGTCTGATTGTGATCATACATTTTTACAAGGAATTTTTAAAATCTTTCCTCGAGTCCAGAAAGTCAAGGACTTAGATCTTTTTCTTCCCTTATCAATATTGCCATGAAATTGATAAATAAAGACCAACTCTTTATTTTTGTTTTTAACCCACGTAGATAATTCCCATCCATTAATCCATTTTGTGGACCAATAACTGCCATTCTGATGGAAGCTGTCACTTCTTAACAATAGGCATTCTGTGACTATGTTGACAGCACTTTGGGTGAAGATCCTAACTGGTCTTAGATATACATAGGGAGAAATTTGCTCAGCCAGTGTCAGTCTTAAGCATGCGTATCAGAAGATCTTTCTAGAGCTGGGAATTTTCCCATGAAAGGGATTCAGTTAGGGAAGAGACACTTGTGCCAGAGTTTTACATTCTTCTTGAACACTGCTTAAGGAACTTAGATGCCATGTCCATTTGGATCTCTGTCTGCACAGAACTTTGTCATGCCAGTGCTTTGAAATGCATCTTGAAGAGAATTCACTAGCACAGAATGAAAGAGAGTGGAAGGGGTTGGTGGGGCTAACCAGGCCCAACCCCCCTGCCTAAACCAGGATACCTAGAGCCTCTTGCCCAGGATTCTATCTGGGTGTACTTTTAATGTCTTCAAAGATCCAGGCTCCACAATCTTTCTGGGCAGTCTGTGCCGTGGTTCAGTCACCCTGACAGTAAAGAAACATTTACTGATGTTCAAAGGCAATCTCCTGTATTTCAGTGTGTGCCCACTGCCTCTTGTCTTTTCCCTCAGCATCACTGAAAAGACACTGATTCCCTCCCCTTTGCACTATTGCTTCCATATATATGTGTGATGCCATGTAGAGGTATGTCAAAAACCTCCCTGAAGCCCAGGCAGATAATATTCCCTTCATCTACCAGTCAAGTTGATTCATCAGAGGAGTTTAAAGTGATGTTCAGCATGAAATTCCCCTGAAAAATCATGCTAACTACATTATTTGGTCATCTGTCATGTGCCTGGCAAGGATTTCCAGGAAGAGCTGCTTCATCAACTTCCTGGGGATAAAAAAGAGGCTGGCTGGTTTGTACTATGGCGAGTCCTCTTAATTGCCTTTTTTGAAGATGGGTGTCATTTGCTAACATCCACTCTTTAGCCTCTCTTGTCGTCTACATCTTAGCAAAACGCTTTTCCACTATGTCTGGCTAGGAAAAACTGTGCCAGCACAGAAAACATCTCCCATCGTGTTCTAGAAGTTGCACGGATGTCTGCCAAGTGTTTGGCAGGAAGAAAAGAAAAGTTGTCCAAAACAGCTTCCAATCGAATGTTCCTGTGATTGGAAAAGTCAGGAGAGTGCAAAGGTACTGTTTTCTATCAGTTGGCAAGGTGCGCACACAATCCCAGTGTTGTACAGCTTGCTTCTTCACCTTCCCGAAGCTGCCGCTCTCGCCGGCTGCCGGAGCCCAAGAAGCGGCTTCTTCGCGCAAAGACGATTGTGCCGCTCACAGGGCTCTCCTTAGCGCGGCTTCTGCCGAAAGACGCCCGGCAGCGGCTCTTACCTCCGGAGAGCATCCTACCTTCGTCTTTAGCTCCTCTTCTCATCTACACCTCGGCAAAAAGCTTCTCCACTATGTCTGGCTAGGAAAAACTGTGCCAGCACAGAAAACATCTCCCATCGTGTTCTAGAAGTTGCACGGATGTCTGCCAAGTGTTTGGCAGGAAGAAAAGAAAAGTTGTCCAAAACAGCTTCCAATCGAATGTTCCTGTGATTGGAAAAGTCAGGAGAGTGCAAAGGTACTGTTTTCTATCAGTTGGCAAGGTGCGCACACAATCCCAGTGTTGTACAGCTTGCTTCTTCACCTTCCCGAAGCTGCCGCTCTCGCCGGCTGCCGGAGCCCAAGAAGCGGCTTCTTCGCGCAAAGACGATTGTGCCGCTCACAGGGCTCTCCTTAGCGCGGCTTCTGCCGAAAGACGCCCGGCAGCGGCTCTTACCTCCGGAGAGCATCCTACCTTCGTCTTTCGCGTCTTTTGTAGTCTACATCTTAGCAAAACGCTTTTCCACTATGTCTGGCTAGGAAAAACTGTGCCAGCACAGAAAACATCTCCCATCGTGTTCTAGAAGTTGCACGGATGTCTGCCAAGTGTTTGGCAGGAAGAAAAGAAAAGTTGTCCAAAACAGCTTCCAATCGAATGTTCCTGTGATTGGAAAAGTCAGGAGAGTGCAAAGGTACTGTTTTCTATCAGTTGGCAAGGTGCGCACACAATCCCAGTGTTGTACAGCTTGCTTCTTCACCTTCCCGAAGCTGCCGCTCTCGCCGGCTGCCGGAGCCCAAGAAGCGGCTTCTTCGCGCAAAGACGATTGTGCCGCTCACAGTGCTCTCCTTAGCGCGGCTTCTGCCGAAAGACGCCCGGCAGCGGCTCTTACCTCCGGAGAGCATCCTACCTTCGTCTTTCGCGTCTTTTGTAGTCTACATCTTAGCAAAACGCTTTTCCACTATGTCTGGCTAGGAAAAACTGTGCCAGCACAGAAAACATCTCCCATCGTGTTCTAGAAGTTGCACGGATGTCTGCCAAGTGTTTGGCAGGAAGAAAAGAAAAGTTGTCCAAAACAGCTTCCAATCGAATGTTCCTGTGATTGGAAAAGTCAGGAGAGTGCAAAGGTACTGTTTTCTATCAGTTGGCAAGGTGCGCACACAATCCCAGTGTTGTACAGCTTGCTTCTTCACCTTCCCGAAGCTGCCGCTCTCGCCGGCTGCCGGAGCCCAAGAAGCGGCTTCTTCGCGCAAAGACGATTGTGCCGCTCACAGTGCTCTCCTTAGCGCGGCTTCTGCCGAAAGACGCCCGGCAGCGGCTCTTACCTCCGGAGAGCATCCTACCTTCGTCTTTCGCGTCTTTTGTAGTCTACATCTTAGCAAAACGCTTCTCCACTATGTCTGGCTAGGAAAAACTGTGCCAGCACAGAAAACATCTCCCATCGTGTTCTAGAAGTTGCACGGATGTCTGCCAAGTGTTTGGCAGGAAGAAAAGAAAAGTTGTCCAAAACAGCTTCCAATCGAATGTTCCTGTGATTGGAAAAGTCAGGAGAGTGCAAAGGTACTGTTTTCTATCAGTTGGCAAGGTGCGCACACAATCCCAGTGTTGTACAGCTTGCTTCTTCACCTTCCCGAAGCTGCCGCTCTCGCCGGCTGCCGGAGCCCAAGAAGCGGCTTCTTCGCGCAAAGACGATTGTGCCGCTCACAGGGCTCTCCTTAGCGCGGCTTCTGCCGAAAGACGCCCGGCAGCGGCTCTTACCTCCGGAGAGCATCCTACCTTCGTCTTTCGCGTCTTTTGTAGTCTACATCTTAGCAAAACGCTTTTCCACTATGTCTGGCTAGGAAAAACTGTGCCAGCACAGAAAACATCTCCCATCGTGTTCTAGAAGTTGCACGGATGTCTGCCAAGTGTTTGGCAGGAAGAAAAGAAAAGTTGTCCAAAACAGCTTCCAATCGAATGTTCCTGTGATTGGAAAAGTCAGGAGAGTGCAAAGGTACTGTTTTCTATCAGTTGGCAAGGTGCGCACACAATCCCAGTGTTGTACAGCTTGCTTCTTCACCTTCCCGAAGCTGCCGCTCTCGCCGACTGCCGGAGCCGATGAATCGGCTTCTTCGCGCAAAGACGATTGTGCCGCTCACAGTGCTCTCCTTAGCGCGGCTTCTGCCGAAAGACGCCCGGCAGCGGCTCTTACCTCCGGAGAGCATCCTACCTTCGTCTTTCGCGTCTTTTGTAGTCTACATCTTAGCAAAACGCTTTTCCACTATGTCTGGCTAGGAAAAACTGTGCCAGCACAGAAAACATCTCCCATCGTGTTCTAGAAGTTGCACGGATGTCTGCCAAGTGTTTGGGAGGAAGAAAAGAAAAGTTGTCCAAAACAGCTTCCAATCGAATGTTCATGTGATTGGAAAAGTCAGGAGAGTGCAAAGGTACTGTTTTCTATCAGTTGGCAAGGTGCGCACACAATCCCAGTGTTGTACAGCTTGCTTCTTCACCTTCCCGAAGCTGCCGCTCTCGCCGGCTGCCGGAGCCCAAGAAGCGGCTTCTTCGCGCAAAGACGATTGTGCCGCTCACAGTGCTCTCCTTAGCGCGGCTTCTGCCGAAAGACGCCCGGCAGCGGCTCTTACCTCCGGAGAGCATCCTACCTTCGTCTTTCGCGTCTTTTGTAGTCTACATCTTAGCAAAACGCTTTTCCACTATGTCTGGCTAGGAAAAACTGTGCCAGCACAGAAAACATCTCCCATCGTGTTCTAGAAGTTGCACGGATGTCTGCCAAGTGTTTGGCAGGAAGAAAAGAAAAGTTGTCCAAAACAGCTTCCAATCGAATGTTCCTGTGATTGGAAAAGTCAGGAGAGTGCAAAGGTACTGTTTTCTATCAGTTGGCAAGGTGCGCACACAATCCCAGTGTTGTACAGCTTGCTTCTTCACCTTCCCGAAGCTGCCGCTCTCGCCGGCTGCCGGAGCCCAAGAAGCGGCTTCTTCGCGCAAAGACGATTGTGCCGCTCACAGTGCTCTCCTTAGCGCGGCTTCTGCCGAAAGACGCCCGGCAGCGGCTCTTACCTCCGGAGAGCATCCTACCTTCGTCTTTAGCTCCTCTTCTCATCTACACCTCGGCAAAAAGCTTTTCCACTATGTCTGGCTAGGAAAAACTGTGCCAGCACAGAAAACATCTCCCATCGTGTTCTAGAAGTTGCACGGATGTCTGCCAAGTGTTTGGCAGGAAGAAAAGAAAAGTTGTCCAAAACAGCTTCCAATCGAATGTTCCTGTGATTGGAAAAGTCAGGAGAGTGCAAAGATACTGTTTTCTATCAGTTGGCAAGGTGCGCACACAATCCCAGTGTTTAACAGCTTGCTTCTTCACCTTCCCGAAGCTGCCGCTCTCGCCGGCTGCCGGAGCCGAAGAAGCGGCTTCTTCGCGCAAAGACGATTGTGCCGCTCACAGTGCTCTCCTTAGCGCGGCTTCTGCCGAAAGACGCCCGGCAGCGGCTCTTACCTCCGGAGAGCATCCTACCTTCGTCTTTCGCGTCTTTTGTAGTCTACATCTTAGCAAAACGCTTTTCCACTATGTCTGGCTAGGAAAAACTGTGCCAGCACAGAAAACATCTCCCATCGTGTTCTAGAAGTTGCACGGATGTCTGCCAAGTGTTTGGCAGGAAGAAAAGAAAAGTTGTCCAAAACAGCTTCCAATCGAATGTTCCTGTGATTGGAAAAGTCAGGAGAGTGCAAAGGTACTGTTTTCTATCAGTTGGCAAGGTGCGCACACAATCCCAGTGTTGTACAGCTTGCTTCTTCACCTTCCCGAAGCTGCCGCTCTCGCCGGCTGCCGGAGCCCAAGAAGCGGCTTCTTCGCGCAAAGACGATTGTGCCGTTCACAGTGCTCTCCTTAGCGCGGCTTCTGCCGAAAGACGCCCGGCAGCGGCTCTTACCTCCGGAGAGCATCCTACCTTCGTCTTTCGCGTCTTTTGTAGTCTACATCTTAGCAAAACGCTTTTCCACTATGTCTGGCTAGGAAAACCCGTGCCAGCACAGAAAACATCTCCCATCGTGTTCTAGAAGTTGCACGGATGTCTGCCAAGTGTTTGGGAGGAAGAAAAGAAAAGTTGTCCAAAACAGCTTCCAATCGAATGTTCATGTGATTGGAAAAGTCAGGAGAGTGCAAAGGTACTGTTTTCTATCAGTTGGCAAGGTGCGCACACAATCCCAGTGTTGTACAGCTTGCTTCTTCACCTTCCCGAAGCTGCCGCTCTCGCCGACTGCCGGAGCCGATGAATCGGCTTCTTCGCGCAAAGACGATTGTGCCGCTCACAGTGCTCTCCTTAGCGCGGCTTCTGCCGAAAGACGCCCGGCAGCGGCTCTTACCTCCGGAGAGCATCCTACCTTCGTCTTTCTCGTCTTTTGTAGTCTACATCTTAGCAAAACGCTTTTCCACTATGTCTGGCTAGGAAAAACTGTGCCAGCACAGAAAACATCTCCCATCGTGTTCTAGAAGTTGCACGGATGTCTGCCAAGTGTTTGGCAGGAAGAAAAGAAAAGTTGTCCAAAACAGCTTCCAATCGAATGTTCCTGTGATTGGAAAAGTCAGGAGAGTGCAAAGGTACTGTTTTCTATCAGTTGGCAAGGTGCGCACACAATCCCAGTGTTGTACAGCTTGCTTCTTCACCTTCCCGAAGCTGCCGCTCTCGCCGGCTGCCGGAGCCCAAGAAGCGGCTTCTTCGCGCAAAGACGATTGTGCCGCTCACAGTGCTCTCCTTAGCGCGGCTTCTGCCGAAAGACGCCCGGCAGCGGCTCTTACCTCCGGAGAGCATCCTACCTTCGTCTTTCGCGTCTTTTGTAGTCTACATCTTAGCAAAACGCTTTTCCACTATGTCTGGCTAGGAAAAACTGTGCCAGCACAGAAAACATCTCCCATCGTGTTCTAGAAGTTGCACGGATGTCTGCCAAGTGTTTGGCAGGAAGAAAAGAAAAGTTGTCCAAAACAGCTTCCAATCGAATGTTCCTGTGATTGGAAAAGTCAGGAGAGTGCAAAGGTACTGTTTTCTATCAGTTGGCAAGGTGCGCACACAATCCCAGTGTTGTACAGCTTGCTTCTTCACCTTCCCGAAGCTGCCGCTCTCGCCGGCTGCCGGAGCCCAAGAAGCGGCTTCTTCGCGCAAAGACGATTGTGCCGCTCACAGGGCTCTCCTTAGCGCGGCTTCTGCCGAAAGACGCCCGGCAGCGGCTCTTACCTCCGGAGAGCATCCTACCTTCGTCTTTCGCGTCTTTTGTAGTCTACATCTTAGCAAAACGCTTTTCCACTATGTCTGGCTAGGAAAAACTGTGCCAGCACAGAAAACATCTCCCATCGTGTTCTAGAAGTTGCACGGATGTCTGCCAAGTGTTTGGCAGGAAGAAAAGAAAAGTTGTCCAAAACAGCTTCCAATCGAATGTTCCTGTGATTGGAAAAGTCAGGAGAGTGCAAAGGTACTGTTTTCTATCAGTTGGCAAGGTGCGCACACAATCCCAGTGTTGTACAGCTTGCTTCTTCACCTTCCCGAAGCTGCCGCTCTCGCCGACTGCCGGAGCCGATGAATCGGCTTCTTCGCGCAAAGACGATTGTGCCGCTCACAGTGCTCTCCTTAGCGCGGCTTCTGCCGAAAGACGCCCGGCAGCGGCTCTTACCTCCGGAGAGCATCCTACCTTCGTCTTTCGCGTCTTTTGTAGTCTACATCTTAGCAAAACGCTTTTCCACTATGTCTGGCTAGGAAAAACTGTGCCAGCACAGAAAACATCTCCCATCGTGTTCTAGAAGTTGCACGGATGTCTGCCAAGTGTTTGGGAGGAAGAAAAGAAAAGTTGTCCAAAACAGCTTCCAATCGAATGTTCATGTGATTGGAAAAGTCAGGAGAGTGCAAAGGTACTGTTTTCTATCAGTTGGCAAGGTGCGCACACAATCCCAGTGTTGTACAGCTTGCTTCTTCACCTTCCCGAAGCTGCCGCTCTCGCCGGCTGCCGGAGCCCAAGAAGCGGCTTCTTCGCGCAAAGACGATTGTGCCGCTCACAGTGCTCTCCTTAGCGCGGCTTCTGCCGAAAGACGCCCGGCAGCGGCTCTTACCTCCGGAGAGCATCCTACCTTCGTCTTTCGCGTCTTTTGTAGTCTACATCTTAGCAAAACGCTTTTCCACTATGTCTGGCTAGGAAAAACTGTGCCAGCACAGAAAACATCTCCCATCGTGTTCTAGAAGTTGCACGGATGTCTGCCAAGTGTTTGGCAGGAAGAAAAGAAAAGTTGTCCAAAACAGCTTCCAATCGAATGTTCCTGTGATTGGAAAAGTCAGGAGAGTGCAAAGGTACTGTTTTCTATCAGTTGGCAAGGTGCGCACACAATCCCAGTGTTGTACAGCTTGCTTCTTCACCTTCCCGAAGCTGCCGCTCTCGCCGGCTGCCGGAGCCCAAGAAGCGGCTTCTTCGCGCAAAGACGATTGTGCCGCTCACAGTGCTCTCCTTAGCGCGGCTTCTGCCGAAAGACGCCCGGCAGCGGCTCTTACCTCCGGAGAGCATCCTACCTTCGTCTTTAGCTCCTCTTCTCATCTACACCTCGGCAAAAAGCTTTTCCACTATGTCTGGCTAGGAAAAACTGTGCCAGCACAGAAAACATCTCCCATCGTGTTCTAGAAGTTGCACGGATGTCTGCCAAGTGTTTGGCAGGAAGAAAAGAAAAGTTGTCCAAAACAGCTTCCAATCGAATGTTCCTGTGATTGGAAAAGTCAGGAGAGTGCAAAGATACTGTTTTCTATCAGTTGGCAAGGTGCGCACACAATCCCAGTGTTTAACAGCTTGCTTCTTCACCTTCCCGAAGCTGCCGCTCTCGCCGGCTGCCGGAGCCGAAGAAGCGGCTTCTTCGCGCAAAGACGATTGTGCCGCTCACAGTGCTCTCCTTAGCGCGGCTTCTGCCGAAAGACGCCCGGCAGCGGCTCTTACCTCCGGAGAGCATCCTACCTTCGTCTTTCGCGTCTTTTGTAGTCTACATCTTAGCAAAACGCTTTTCCACTATGTCTGGCTAGGAAAAACTGTGCCAGCACAGAAAACATCTCCCATCGTGTTCTAGAAGTTGCACGGATGTCTGCCAAGTGTTTGGCAGGAAGAAAAGAAAAGTTGTCCAAAACAGCTTCCAATCGAATGTTCCTGTGATTGGAAAAGTCAGGAGAGTGCAAAGGTACTGTTTTCTATCAGTTGGCAAGGTGCGCACACAATCCCAGTGTTGTACAGCTTGCTTCTTCACCTTCCCGAAGCTGCCGCTCTCGCCGGCTGCCGGAGCCCAAGAAGCGGCTTCTTCGCGCAAAGACGATTGTGCCGTTCACAGTGCTCTCCTTAGCGCGGCTTCTGCCGAAAGACGCCCGGCAGCGGCTCTTACCTCCGGAGAGCATCCTACCTTCGTCTTTCGCGTCTTTTGTAGTCTACATCTTAGCAAAACGCTTTTCCACTATGTCTGGCTAGGAAAACCCGTGCCAGCACAGAAAACATCTCCCATCGTGTTCTAGAAGTTGCACGGATGTCTGCCAAGTGTTTGGGAGGAAGAAAAGAAAAGTTGTCCAAAACAGCTTCCAATCGAATGTTCATGTGATTGGAAAAGTCAGGAGAGTGCAAAGGTACTGTTTTCTATCAGTTGGCAAGGTGCGCACACAATCCCAGTGTTGTACAGCTTGCTTCTTCACCTTCCCGAAGCTGCCGCTCTCGCCGACTGCCGGAGCCGATGAATCGGCTTCTTCGCGCAAAGACGATTGTGCCGCTCACAGTGCTCTCCTTAGCGCGGCTTCTGCCGAAAGACGCCCGGCAGCGGCTCTTACCTCCGGAGAGCATCCTACCTTCGTCTTTCTCGTCTTTTGTAGTCTACATCTTAGCAAAACGCTTTTCCACTATGTCTGGCTAGGAAAAACTGTGCCAGCACAGAAAACATCTCCCATCGTGTTCTAGAAGTTGCACGGATGTCTGCCAAGTGTTTGGCAGGAAGAAAAGAAAAGTTGTCCAAAACAGCTTCCAATCGAATGTTCCTGTGATTGGAAAAGTCAGGAGAGTGCAAAGGTACTGTTTTCTATCAGTTGGCAAGGTGCGCACACAATCCCAGTGTTGTACAGCTTGCTTCTTCACCTTCCCGAAGCTGCCGCTCTCGCCGGCTGCCGGAGCCCAAGAAGCGGCTTCTTCGCGCAAAGACGATTGTGCCGCTCACAGTGCTCTCCTTAGCGCGGCTTCTGCCGAAAGACGCCCGGCAGCGGCTCTTACCTCCGGAGAGCATCCTACCTTCGTCTTTCGCGTCTTTTGTAGTCTACATCTTAGCAAAACGCTTTTCCACTATGTCTGGCTAGGAAAAACTGTGCCAGCACAGAAAACATCTCCCATCGTGTTCTAGAAGTTGCACGGATGTCTGCCAAGTGTTTGGCAGGAAGAAAAGAAAAGTTGTCCAAAACAGCTTCCAATCGAATGTTCCTGTGATTGGAAAAGTCAGGAGAGTGCAAAGGTACTGTTTTCTATCAGTTGGCAAGGTGCGCACACAATCCCAGTGTTGTACAGCTTGCTTCTTCACCTTCCCGAAGCTGCCGCTCTCGCCGGCTGCCGGAGCCCAAGAAGCGGCTTCTTCGCGCAAAGACGATTGTGCCGCTCACAGGGCTCTCCTTAGCGCGGCTTCTGCCGAAAGACGCCCGGCAGCGGCTCTTACCTCCGGAGAGCATCCTACCTTCGTCTTTCGCGTCTTTTGTAGTCTACATCTTAGCAAAACGCTTTTCCACTATGTCTGGCTAGGAAAAACTGTGCCAGCACAGAAAACATCTCCCATCGTGTTCTAGAAGTTGCACGGATGTCTGCCAAGTGTTTGGCAGGAAGAAAAGAAAAGTTGTCCAAAACAGCTTCCAATCGAATGTTCCTGTGATTGGAAAAGTCAGGAGAGTGCAAAGGTACTGTTTTCTATCAGTTGGCAAGGTGCGCACACAATCCCAGTGTTGTACAGCTTGCTTCTTCACCTTCCCGAAGCAGCCGCTTTCGCCGGCTGCCGGAGCCCAAGAAGCGGCTTCTTCGCGCAAAGACGATTGTGCCGCTCACAGTGCTCTCCTTAGCGCAGCTTCTGCCGAAAGACGCCCGGCAGCGGCTCTTACCTCCTGAGAGTGGCAGCTTCGGGAAGATGAAGAAGCAAGCTGTACAACACTGGGATTGTGTGCGCACCTTGCCAACTGATAGAAAACAGTACCTTTGCACTCTCCTGACTTTTCCAATCACATGAACATTCGATTGGAAGCTGTTTTGGACAACTTTTCTTTTCTTCCTCCCAAACACTTGGCAGACATCCGTGCAACTTCTAGAACACGATGGGAGATGTTTTCTGTGCTGGCACGGGTTTTCCTAGCCAGACATAGTGGAAAAGCGTTTTGCTAAGATGTAGACTACAAAAGACGCGAAAGACGAAGGTAGGATGCTCTCCGGAGGTAAGAGCCGCTGCCGGGCGTCTTTCGGCAGAAGCCGCGCTAAGGAGAGCACTGTGAACGGCACAATCGTCTTTGCGCGAAGAAGCCGCTTCTTGGGCTCCGGCAGCCGGCGAGAGCGGCAGCTTCGGGAAGGTGAAGAAGCAAGCTGTACAACACTGGGATTGTGTGCGCACCTTGCCAACTGATAGAAAACAGTACCTTTGCACTCTCCTGACTTTTCCAATCACAGGAACATTCGATTGGAAGCTGTTTTGGACAACTTTTCTTTTCTTCCTGCCAAACACTTGGCAGACATCCGTGCAACTTCTAGAACACGATGGGAGATGTTTTCTGTGCTGGCACAGTTTTTCCTAGCCAGACATAGTGGAAAAGCGTTTTGCTAAGATGTAGACTACAAAAGACGCGAAAGACGAAGGTAGGATGCTCTCCGGAGGTAAGAGCCGCTGCCGGGCGTCTTTCGGCAGAAGCCGCGCTAAGGAGAGCACTGTGAGCGGCACAATCGTCTTTGCGCGAAGAAGCCGCTTCTTCGGCTCCGGCAGCCGGCGAGAGCGGCAGCTTCGGGAAGGTGAAGAAGCAAGCTGTACAACACTGGGATTGTGTGCGCACCTTGCCAACTGATAGAAAACAGTATCTTTGCACTCTCCTGACTTTTCCAATCACAGGAACATTCGATTGGAAGCTGTTTTGGACAACTTTTCTTTTCTTCCTGCCAAACACTTGGCAGACATCCGTGCAACTTCTAGAACACGATGGGAGATGTTTTCTGTGCTGGCACAGTTTTTCCTAGCCAGACATAGTGGAAAAGCTTTTTGCCGAGGTGTAGATGAGAAGAGGAGCTAAAGACGAAGGTAGGATGCTCTCCGGAGGTAAGAGCCGCTGCCGGGCGTCTTTCGGCAGAAGCCGCGCTAAGGAGAGCACTGTGAGCGGCACAATCGTCTTTGCGCGAAGAAGCCGCTTCTTGGGCTCCGGCAGCCGGCGAGAGCGGCAGCTTCGGGAAGGTGAAGAAGCAAGCTGTACAACACTGGGATTGTGTGCGCACCTTGCCAACTGATAGAAAACAGTACCTTTGCACTCTCCTGACTTTTCCAATCACAGGAACATTCGATTGGAAGCTGTTTTGGACAACTTTTCTTTTCTTCCTGCCAAACACTTGGCAGACATCCGTGCAACTTCTAGAACACGATGGGAGATGTTTTCTGTGCTGGCACAGTTTTTCCTAGCCAGACATAGTGGAAAAGCGTTTTGCTAAGATGTAGACTACAAAAAACGCGAAAGACGAAGGTAGGATGCTCTCCGGAGGTAAGAGCCGCTGCCGGGCGTCTTTCGGCAGAAGCCGCGCTAAGGAGAGCACTGTGAGCGGCACAATCGTCTTTGCGCGAAGAAGCCGCTTCTTGGGCTCCGGCAGCCGGCGAGAGCGGCAGCTTCGGGAAGGTGAAGAAGCAAGCTGTACAACACTGGGATTGTGTGCGCACCTTGCCAACTGATAGAAAACAGTACCTTTGCACTCTCCTGACTTTTCCAATCACAGGAACATTCGATTGGAAGCTGTTTTGGACAACTTTTCTTTTCTTCCTGCCAAACACTTGGCAGACATCCGTGCAACTTCTAGAACACGATGGGAGATGTTTTCTGTGCTGGCACAGTTTTTCCTAGCCAGACATAGTGGAGAAGCTTTTGCCGAGGTGTAGATGAGAAGAGGAGCTAAAGACGAAGGTAGGGTGCTCTCCGGAGGTAAGAGCCGCTGCCGGGCGTCTTTCGGCAGAAGCCGCGCTAAGGAGAGCCCTGTGAGCGGCACAATCGTCTTTGCGCGAAGAAGCCGCTTCTTGGGCTCCGGCAGCCGGCGAGAGCGGCAGCTTCGGGAAGGTGAAGAAGCAAGCTGTACAACACTGGGATTGTGTGCGCACCTTGCCAACTGATAGAAAACAGTACCTTTGCACTCTCCTGACTTTTCCAATCACAGGAACATTCGATTGGAAGCTGTTTTGGACAACTTTTCTTTTCTTCCTGCCAAACACTTGGCAGACATCCGTGCAACTTCTAGAACACGATGGGAGATGTTTTCTGTGCTGGCACAGTTTTTCCTAGCCAGACATAGTGGAAAAGCGTTTTGCTAAGATGTAGACGACAAGAGAGGCTAAAGAGTGGATGTTAGCATATGACACCCATCTTCAAAAAAGGCAATTAAGAGGACTCGCCATAGTACAAACCAGCCAGCCTCTTTTTTATCCCCAGGAAGTTGATGAAGCAGCTCTTCCTGGAAATCCTTGCCAGGCACATGACAGATGACCAAATAATGTAGTTAGCATGATTTTTCAGGGGAATTTCATGCTGAACATCACTTTAAACTCCTCTGATGAATCAACTTGACTGGTAGATGAAGGGAATATTATCTGCCTGGGCTTCAGGGAGGTTTTTGACATACCTCTACATGGCATCACACATACATATGGAAGCAATAGTGCAAAGGGGAGGGAATCAGTGTCTTTTCAGTGATGCTGAGGGTAAAGACAAGAGGCAGTGGGCACACACTGAAATACAGGAGATTGCCTTTGAACATCAGTAAATGTTTCTTTACTGTCAGGGTGACTGAACCACGGCACAGACTGCCCAGAAAGATTGTGGAGCCTGGATCTTTGAAGACATTAAAAGTACACCCAGATAGAATCCTGGGCAAGAGGCTCTAGGTATCCTGGTTTAGGCAGGGGGGTTGGGCCTGGTTAGCCCCACCAACCCCTTCCACTCTCTTTCATTCTGTGCTAGTGAATTCTCTTCAAGATGCATTTCAAAGCACTGGCATGACAAAGTTCTGTGCAGACAGAGATCCAAATGGACATGGCATCTAAGTTCCTTAAGCAGTGTTCAAGAAGAATGTAAAACTCTGGCACAAGTGTCTCTTCCCTAACTGAATCCCTTTCATGGGAAAATTCCCAGCTCTAGAAAGATCTTCTGATACGCATGCTTAAGACTGACACTGGCTGAGCAAATTTCTCCCTATGTATATCTAAGACCAGTTAGGATCTTCACCCAAAGTGCTGTCAACATAGTCACAGAATGCCTATTGTTAAGAAGTGACAGCTTCCATCAGAATGGCAGCTATTGGTCCACAAAATGGATTAATGGATGGGAATTATCTACGTGGGTTAAAAACAAAAATAAAGAGTTGGTCTTTATTTATCAATTTCATGGCAATATTGATAAGGGAAGAAAAAGATCTAAGTCCTTGACTTTCTGGACTCGAGGAAAGATTTTAAAAATTCCTTGTAAAAATGTATGATCACAATCAGACTATTGAAACCATTTTAGTTGGGAACAAAGTTCCAAAATTGTCTAGATAGTGGCAAAGAAGCCAAGAAAATAGGAAAGAAACAAAAAGAGAGCAAAAGAGTCAGCTTCAGTGTACAAGCTCGTTCTAGAAGTAGTCTGCTGGGAAAAGGAACCCCCAGCTAAATTTCCAATGTATTCCTGCGCTTGATTCAGTAACTGGTCAATGTAAAAACCAATCCTTTTGTACAACTTCTTCCAGCAACAAAAACTCCAACAGGTTGACACTACCATCATGCCTGTTCCAGACATATTTAAAAGAGAAATGATGATTTTCTTGAAAACCTACTTACATAAAAGTTGCAAGATGGTGGAGGGATTCCCACATCCTCCTTCCTCCATCTGGCTTGAAAGTATATTTGATAAAATATGCAACAAAGCACATGATTTATAAGGGAGAGTCAAATGGATGATTTGGGAATCGATCTCTTGTTGATAGTAAACTTCATATCCACTCGGTGTGACCTTTTTAAAACAAAATGTGGAGCTGAGGCATGAATCTGCCACAACAATTGTAAAGCAAACATACACACTCCCCTTCATATGCCCCCCCCTCCACACACACCTAGGCACACACAGAGATCAGCATAGCAGATCATGAACACCTTGGAAAAGACTGAAATGCTAAATGCCTCTCTTGATGGGCAAAAGAGCTGGTGCAGTAATTCAAATGCCTGGTACAAAAATTCTGTTTAATATTTAGCTCCTATTTAAAACACAGCTTTTCATTTCATTCTATTTACAGAATATTTTCATTTCATTTGTTTCTTTAAAATTACTTAGTTCTCACCTGTTGTATGTCTAGGAATATTTTCTTCCAAAAATAGAAAAAAATAGATGATATCTTTTCAGCAGAAAACATTGGTTGATACAATTTTAAACCATCATGATATGGAAGAATTCTTCTGTCCCACTCGAAGGTGGAAGAAGCATTTGGATCACAGATCATCTACAATGAAATACTTGACATGTTTAAGATGCTTTCAATCAATTTTGATCGTCAATTGCTTATTTGTTGTAAACAGTAATTTTTCAGTGAAGGGAAAGTGTGTGTGGTATATCTACATGATATGTTCAAAGGCAGTTCCTACTAATGGCCAGGCTGAATTCCAGTAAATAATGTCCCGAATGATATTTTGCCGCCTTCTTTGGCACTTCATGAAATCTTACCCCGATGAAGTGCTGAAACACAGAGATTTTCTCTTAGAGAGTGTCTCATGTTGTAACCTATCCCATGGATTTTATGCTGTAATTCTTATCTCTTTTAAAATTTACTATCTTCTGTACAGTTTTCATGAAACTTTCTGTTACAGTAGTGAATAGCACAGATAAATGTCATTTTGTACAACTTTGAATTTACCCCAAGAGCTGAGAGAAAACTTGATCCTATACTTCAATCCGAGTTTCTTCTATAGTCCAACTTTGTTTCTCTACCATCAAGCTTCTCCTTTGTTGCTGCTCCAAGCCCCGTCCAAGGTGACCTTGAATACTTTCAGGGATGGGACACCCACAACTTCTCTGGGCAACCTGTTCCAGTGTTCCAGCACTCCCACAGTAAAAAAGGCCTTCCTTTCATCTAATATGTGTAGGAAATCATAAATCTAGGCATAGAAGCTTGGAGTGCAAATTTGAAATTCTTTGGATTTGAAGCACATTTTATATGAATACTGACTTACAGATGACTAAAAGATGTTGATGGGCATTTGAGCTGACAAGTTTTGAAAAAGTGCACGGAAATTAAAATTGAAACCACTAAAATTAAAAACTCCTTGCCATTTTCTTTTTCCTCTCCTATTCAAAATTGCATATGTCAGATATCAGTGCTTCATGCAAACCTCTCAGATGCTCTCAGAGAAAAAGCTTTTCTTTCAGACTAAGTTGCGGTTGACGTAGAACACTAGCAGGAGTGAAAGATTTTCTGGGCATCGGGGCAGCCCGTTCTCCTTGGATTTGTGTGCAGAATGCATTTTATCCAAACTGGAAAATAGATCCCAGCTCTGTTCTATTCATCATCCTTACTTCATCAGGCCAGAAGATTCTGTGAAAAGTAGCCTGTGGACCTTGAAGACAGCGCATGTGAACCAGATGAGAGGTGATAGAGAAGTTGAGGGAGAGAAGAAAGAGCATGAGGCTGAAACCAGAAAGTATTTCTCCACGTGATCATGGAAGATTGCAGGAGCCACTTGGTACTATCAAACCAGCCCAACTTGGCACTGGTGCCACCTTGGGTCTGGGAGCCATGTTGCATATCGTGCATTTTAAGGAGCCAGCTGGCCACACCCAGCCATATGCCCCCAAACACAAACCAAGGCCCTTTTCTCTGGCAAACAAAACTCAGCTGCCCTGCTTCTGGATGGCAGATTGCAGGAACCACTTGGTACTATCAAACCAGCCCAACTTGGCACTGGTGCCACCATGGGTCTGGTCACCATCCTGCCTATTGTAGCTTTTCAGGAGCCAGCCGGTCACTCTCAGCCATAGGCCCCCAAACACAAACCTCGGCCCGTTTCCCTGGCAAACAAAAGTAAGCTGCCCCGCTTCTGCATGGCAGATTGCAGGAGCTACTTAGTACTATCAAATCAGCCCGACTTGGCACAGGTGCCACCTTGGATCTGGGAACCATCCTGTGTATCGTGGATTTTCAGGGGCCAGCCGGCCACTCTCAGCCATATGCCCCCAAAAACAAACCACGGACCTTTTCTCTGGCAAACAAAAATCAGCTGCCCCACTTCTGGATGGCAGATTGCAGGAGCCACTTGGGACTATCACACCAGCACAACATGGCACTGCTGCCACCTTGGATCTGGGAACAATCCTGCGTATCGTACATATTCAGGAACCAGCCGAACACTCCCAGCCACAGGCCCCCAAACACAAACAACGGCCCATTGCCCTGGCAAACAAAACTCAGCTGCCCCGCTTCTGGATGGCAGTTTGCAGGAGCCACTTGGGACTATCAAACCAGCCCGACTTGGTAATGGTACCACCTTGGATCTGGGAACCATCCTTCCTATCGTGGATTTTCAGGGGCCAGCCGGTCATTCCCAGCCATATGCCCCCAAACACAAACCTCGGCCCTTTCCTCTGGCAAACAAAACTCAACTGCCCCTCTTCTGGATGGCAAATTGCAGGACGCACTTGGTACTACAAAAAGAGCCCGACTTGGCAGTGGTGCCACCTTGGCTCTGGGAACCATCCTGCGTATCGAGCATTTTAAGGAGCCAGCCGGCAATTCCCAGCCGTATGCCCCAAAAAGAGACCATGGACATTTTCTCTGGCAAAAAAAACTCAGCTGTCCCGCTTCTGGATGGCAGATTGCAGGAGTCACTTTGAACCATACAACCAGCCTTACTTGGCACTGGTGCCACCTTGGATCTGGGAACCATCCTGCCTATCGTTGATTTTCAGGGGCCAGCCGGCCACTCTCAGCCATAGGCCCCCAAACACAAACCACAGCCCTTTTCTCTAGCAAACAAAATTCAACTGCCCCGCTTCTGGATGGCAAATTGCAGGAGCCACTGGGTACTACAAAAACAGCCTGACTTGGCACTGGTGCCACCTTGCGTCTGGTTACCATGCGGCGTATCGTGCATTTTAAGGAGCCAGGTGGCCACTCCCAGCCATATGCCCCCAAACACAACCCACGGCCCTTTTCTCTGGCAAACAAAACTCAGCTGCCCCGCTTCTGGATGGCAGATTGCAGGAGACACTTGGTACTATCAAACCAGCCCGACTTGGCACTGGTGCCACCTTGGGTCTGGGAACCATCCTGCGTATTGTGGATTGTCCGGAGACAGCCGACCACTCTCGGCCACAGAGCCCAATCAAAAACAAAGGTCCGTTTCCCTGGCAAAAAAAACTCAGCTGCCCCGCTTCTGGATGGGAGATTGCAGGAGGCACTTGACACTGTCAAACGAGCCCCACTTGGCACTGGTGCCACCTTGGGTCTGGGAACCATGCTGCGTATCGTGGATTTTCAGGAGCCAGCCGGCCACTGCCAGCCACAGGCCCCCAAACACAAACCACAGCCTTTTTCTCTGGCAAACAAAACTCAGCTGCCCCGCTTCTGGATGGCAGATTGCAGGAGCCACTTGGTACTATCAAACCAGCCCGACTTGGCACTGGTGCCACCTTGGGTCTGGGAACCATCCTGCCTATCGTGGATTTTAAGGAGCCAGCCGGCTACTCCCAGCCACAGGCCCCCAACAAAAACCACGGCCCTTTTTTCTCGCAAACAAAACTTAGCTGCCTCACTTCTGGATGGCAGATTGCAGGAGCCACTTGGTGTAATCAAACCAGCCCGACTTGGCACTGGTGCCACCTTGGGTCTGGGAACCATCCTGCGTATCGTGGATTCTAAGGAGCCAGCCGGCCACTCCCAGCCACAGGCCCCCAAACAAAATCAACGGCGCTGTTCCCTGGAAAACAAAACACGCCTGCCAACTTTTTGATGGAGTTTGCAGGAGCCACTTGGTACTATCAAACCAGCCCGACTTGGCACTGGTGCCACCTTGGGTCTGGGAAACATCCTGCGTATCGTGGATTCTTAGGAGCCAGCCGGCCACTCCTAGCCACAGACCCCCAAACAAAAACCTAGGCCTATTTCTCTGGCAAACAAAAGTAAGCTGCCCTGCTTCTGGATGGCAGATTGCAGGAGACACTTGGTACTATCAAACCAGCCCGACTTGGCACTGGTGCCACCTTGGATCTGGGAACCATGCTGTGTATCGTGGATATTCAGGGGCCAGCTGGCCACTCTCAGCCATATGTCCCCAAACAGAAACCTCGGCCCGTTTCTCTGGCAAACAAAACTCAACTGCCCCTCTTCTGGATGGCAAATTGCAGGATGAACTTGATACTAAAACCACAGGCCGACTTGGTAGTGGTGACACCTTGGGCCTGGGAACCATCATGCGTATCGAGCATTTTAAGGAGCCAGCCGGCCACTCCCAGCAATATGCCCCCAAAAACAATCCACGGAATTTTTCTCTGGCAAACAAAAATCAGCTGCCCCGCTTCTGGATGGCAGATTGCAGGAGCCACTTTGCACCATCAAACCAGCCCGACTTGGCACTGGTGCCACCTTGCATCTGGGAACCATGCTGCCTAGCGTGGATTTTCAGGAGCCAGCCGGCCACTCTCAGCTATATGCCCCCAAACAAAACCCACGGCCCGTTTCCCTGGCAAACATAATTAAGCTGCCCCGCTTCTGGATGGCAGATTGCAGGACGCACTTGGTAGTATCAAACCAGCCCGACTTGGCACTGGTGCCACCTTGGGTCTGGGAACCATCCTGCGTATCGTGGGTTCAAAGGAGCCAGCCGGCCACTCCCAGCCACAGGCCCCCAAATACAAACAATGGCGCTTTTCCCTGGAAAACAAAACTCGCCTGCCAACTTTTTGATGGCAGATTGCAGGAGCCACTTGGTACTATCAAATCAGCCCAACTTGGCACTGCTGCCACCATGGGTCTGGTAACCATCCTGCCTATTGTAGCTTTTCAGGAGCCAGCCGGTCACTCCCAGCCATAGGTCCCCAGTCACAAACCTCGGCCCGTTTCCCTGGCAAACAAAAGTAAGCTGCCCCGCTTCTGGATGGCAGATTGCAGGAGCCACTTGGTACTATCAAACCAGCCCAACTTGGCACTGGTGCCACCTTGGGTCTGGGAACCATGCTGCGTAACACAGATTCTAAGGAGCCAGTCGGCCACTCCCAGCCACAAGCCCCCAAACACAAACAACGGCGCTATTCTCTGGCAAACAAAACTCAACTGCCCCTCTTCTGGATGGCAAATTGCAGGACGCACTTGGTACTATAAAAACAGCCCGACTTGGCACTGGTGCCACCTTGGGTCTGGGAACCATCCTGCGTATTGTGGGTTGTCAGGAGCCAGCCGAACACTCTCGGCCAGAGACCCCAATTAAAAACAACGGCCCGTTTCACAGCCAAACAAAACTCAGCTGCCCCGCTTCTGGATGGGAGATTGCAGGAGGCACTTGACACTGTGAAACCAGCCCCACTTGGCACTGGTGCCACCTTGGGTCTGGGAACCATGCTGCGTATCATGGATTTTCAGGAGCCAGCCGGTCACTCTCAGCCATAGGCCCCCAAACACAAACCTCGGCCCGTTTCCCTGGCAAACAAAAGTAAGCTGCCCCGCTTCTGCATGGCAGATTGCAGGAGCTACTTAGTACTATCAAATCAGCCCGACTTGGCACAGGTGCCACCTTGGATCTGGGAACCATCCTGTGTATCGTGGATTTTCAGGGGCCAGCCGGCCACTCTCAGCCATATGCCCCCAAAAACAAACCACGGACCTTTTCTCTGGCAAACAAAAATCAGCTGCCCCACTTCTGGATGGCAGATTGCAGGAGCCACTTGGGACTATCACACCAGCACAACATGGCACTGCTGCCACCTTGGATCTGGGAACAATCCTGCGTATCGTACATATTCAGGAACCAGCCGAACACTCCCAGCCACAGGCCCCCAAACACAAACAACGGCCCATTTCCCTGGCAAACAAAACTCAGCTGCCCCGCTTCTGGATGGCAGTTTGCAGGAGCCACTTGGGACTATCAAACCAGCCCGACTTGGTAATGGTACCACCTTGGATCTGGGAACCATCCTTCCTATCGTGGATTTTCAGGGGCCAGCCGGTCATTCCCAGCCATATGCCCCCAAACACAAACCTCGGCCCTTTCCTCTGGCAAACAAAACTCAACTGCCCCTCTTCTGGATGGCAAATTGCAGGACGCACTTGGTACTACAAAAAGAGCCCGACTTGGCAGTGGTGCCACCTTGGCTCTGGGAACCATCCTGCGTATCGAGCATTTTAAGGAGCCAGCCGGCAATTCCCAGCCGTATGCCCCAAAAAGAGACCATGGACATTTTCTCTGGCAAAAAAAACTCAGCTGTCCCGCTTCTGGATGGCAGATTGCAGGAGTCACTTTGAACCATACAACCAGCCTTACTTGGCACTGGTGCCACCTTGGATCTGGGAACCATCCTGCCTATCGTTGATTTTCAGGGGCCAGCCGGCCACTCTCAGCCATAGGCCCCCAAACACAAACCACAGCCCTTTTCTCTAGCAAACAAAATTCAACTGCCCCGCTTCTGGATGGCAAATTGCAGGAGCCACTGGGTACTACAAAAACAGCCTGACTTGGCACTGGTGCCACCTTGCGTCTGGTTACCATGCGGCGTATCGTGCATTTTAAGGAGCCAGGTGGCCACTCCCAGCCATATGCCCCCAAACACAACCCACGGCCCTTTTCTCTTGCAAACAAAACTCAGCTGCCCCGCTTCTGGATGGCAGATTGCAGGAGACACTTGGTACTATCAAACCAGCCCGACTTGGCACTGGTGCCACCTTGGGTCTGGGAACCATCCTGCGTATTGTGGATTGTCCGGAGACAGCCGACCACTCTCGGCCACAGAGCCCAATCAAAAACAAAGGTCCGTTTCCCTGGCAAAAAAAACTCAGCTGCCCCGCTTCTGGATGGGAGATTGCAGGAGGCACTTGACACTGTCAAACGAGCCCCACTTGGCACTGGTGCCACCTTGGGTCTGGGAACCATGCTGCGTATCGTGGATTTTCAGGAGCCAGCCGGCCACTGCCAGCCACAGGCCCCCAAACACAAACCACAGCCTTTTCCTCTGGCAAACAAAACTCAGCTGCCCCGCTTCTGGATGGCAGATTGCAGGAGCCACTTGGTACTATCAAACCAGCCCGACTTGGCACTGGTGCCACCTTGGGTCTGGGAACCATCCTGCCTATCGTGGATTTTAAGGAGCCAGCCGGCTACTCCCAGCCACAGGCCCCCAACAAAAACCACGGCCCTTTTTTCTCGCAAACAAAACTTAGCTGCCTCACTTCTGGATGGCAGATTGCAGGAGCCACTTGGTGTAATCAAACCAGCCCGACTTGGCACTGGTGCCACCTTGGGTCTGGGAACCATCCTGCGTATCGTGGATTCTAAGGAGCCAGCCGGCCACTCCCAGCCACAGGCCCCCAAACAAAATCAACGGCGCTGTTCCCTGGAAAACAAAACACGCCTGCCAACTTTTTGATGGAGTTTGCAGGAGCCACTTGGTACTATCAAACCAGCCCGACTTGGCACTGGTGCCACCTTGGGTCTGGGAAACATCCTGCGTATCGTGGATTCTTAGGAGCCAGCCGGCCACTCCTAGCCACAGACCCCCAAACAAAAACCTAGGCCTATTTCTCTGGCAAACAAAAGTAAGCTGCCCTGCTTCTGGATGGCAGATTGCAGGAGACACTTGGTACTATCAAACCAGCCCGACTTGGCACTGGTGCCACCTTGGATCTGGGAACCATGCTGTGTATCGTGGATATTCAGGGGCCAGCTGGCCACTCTCAGCCATATGTCCCCAAACAGAAACCTCGGCCCGTTTCTCTGGCAAACAAAACTCAACTGCCCCTCTTCTGGATGGCAAATTGCAGGATGAACTTGATACTAAAACCGCAGGCCGACTTGGTAGTGGTGACACCTTGGGCCTGGGAACCATCATGCGTATCGAGCATTTTAAGGAGCCAGCCGGCCACTCCCAGCAATATGCCCCCAAAAACAATCCACGGAATTTTTCTCTGGCAAACAAAAATCAGCTGCCCCGCTTCTGGATGGCAGATTGCAGGAGCCACTTTGCACCATCAAACCAGCCCGACTTGGCACTGGTGCCACCTTGCATCTGGGAACCATGCTGCCTAGCGTGGATTTTCAGGAGCCAGCCGGCCACTCTCAGCTATATGCCCCCAAACAAAACCCACGGCCCGTTTCCCTGGCAAACAAAATTAAGCTGCCCCGCTTCTGGATGGCAGATTGCAGGACGCACTTGGTAGTATCAAACCAGCCCGACTTGGCACTGGTGCCACCTTGGGTCTGGGAACCATCCTGCGTATCGTGGGTTCAAAGGAGCCAGCCGGCCACTCCCAGCCACAGGCCCCCAAATACAAACAATGGCGCTTTTCCCTGGAAAACAAAACTCGCCTGCCAACTTTTTGATGGCAGATTGCAGGAGCCACTTGGTACTATCAAATCAGCCCAACTTGGCACTGCTGCCACCATGGGTCTGGTAACCATCCTGCCTATTGTAGCTTTTCAGGAGCCAGCCGGTCACTCCCAGCCATAGGTCCCCAGTCACAAACCTCGGCCCGTTTCCCTGGCAAACAAAAGTAAGCTGCCCCGCTTCTGGATGGCAGATTGCAGGAGCCACTTGGTACTATCAAACCAGCCCAACTTGGCACTGGTGCCACCTTGGGTCTGGGAACCATGCTGCGTAACACAGATTCTAAGGAGCCAGTCGGCCACTCCCAGCCACAAGCCCCCAAACACAAACAACGGCGCTATTCTCTGGCAAACAAAACTCAACTGCCCCTCTTCTGGATGGCAAATTGCAGGACGCACTTGGTACTATAAAAACAGCCCGACTTGGCACTGGTGCCACCTTGGGTCTGGGAACCATCCTGCGTATTGTGGGTTGTCAGGAGCCAGCCGAACACTCTCGGCCACAGACCCCAATTAAAAACAACGGCCCGTTTCACAGGCAAACAAAACTCAGCTGCCCCGCTTCTGGATGGGAGATTGCAGGAGGCACTTGACACTGTGAAACCAGCCCCACTTGGCACTGGTGCCACCTTGGGTCTGGGAACCATGCTGCGTATCATGGATTTTCAGGAGCCAGCCGGTCACTCTCAGCCATAGGCCCCCAAACACAAACCTCGGCCCGTTTCCCTGGCAAACAAAAGTAAGCTGCCCCGCTTCTGCATGGCAGATTGCAGGAGCTACTTAGTACTATCAAATCAGCCCGACTTGGCACAGGTGCCACCTTGGATCTGGGAACCATCCTGTGTATCGTGGATTTTCAGGGGCCAGCCGGCCACTCTCAGCCATATGCCCCCAAAAACAAACCACGGACCTTTTCTCTGGCAAACAAAAATCAGCTGCCCCACTTCTGGATGGCAGATTGCAGGAGCCACTTGGGACTATCACACCAGCACAACATGGCACTGCTGCCACCTTGGATCTGGGAACAATCCTGCGTATCGTACATATTCAGGAACCAGCCGAACACTCCCAGCCACAGGCACCCAAACACAAACAACGGCCCATTTCCCTGGCAAACAAAAGTAAGCTGCCCCGCTTCTGGATGGCAGTTTGCAGGAGCCACTTGGGACTATCAAACCAGCCCGACTTGGTAATGGTACCACCTTGGATCTGGGAACCATCCGGCGTATCGTGGATTTTCAGGGGCCAGCCGGTCATTCCCAGCCATATGCCCCCAAACACAAACCTCGGCCCTTTTCTCTGGCAAACAAAACTCAACTGCCCCTCTTCTGGATGGCAAATTGCAGGACGCACTTGGTACTACAAAAAGAGCCCGACTTGGCAGTGGTGCCACCTTGGCTCTGGGAACCATCCTGCGTATCGAGCATTTTAAGGAGCCAGCCGGCAATTCCATGCCGTATGCCCCAAAAAGAAACCATGGACCTTTTCTCTGGCAAAAAAAACTCAGCTGTCCCGCTTCTGGATGGCAGATTGCAGGAGTCACTTTGAACCATACAACCAGCCTTACTTGGCACTGGTGCCACCTTGGATCTGGGAACCATCCTGCCTATCGTTGATTTTCAGGGGCCAGCCGGCCACTCTCAGCCATAGGCCCCCAAACACAAACCACAGCCCTTTTCTCTAGCAAACAAAATTCAACTGCCCCGCTTGTGGATGGCAAATTGCAGGAGCCACTGGGTACTACAAAAACAGCCTGACTTGGCACTGGTGCCACCTTGCGTCTGGTTACCATGCGGCGTATCGTGCATTTTAAGGAGCCAGGTGGCCACTCCCAGCCATATGCCCCCAAACACAAACCACGGCCCTTTTCTCTGGCAAACAAAACTCAGCTGCCCCGCTTCTGGATGGCAGATTGCAGGAGACACTTGGTACTATCAAACCAGCCCGACTTGGCACTGGTGCCACCTTGGGTCTGGGAACCATCCTGCGTATTGTGGATTGTCAGGAGACAGCCGACCACTCTCGGCCACAGAGCCCAATCAAAAACAAAGGTCCGTTTCCCTGGCAAAAAAAACTCAGCCGCCCCGCTTCTGGATGGGAGATTGCAGGAGGCACTTGACACTGTCAAACGAGCCCCACTTGGCACTGGTGCCACCTTGGGTCTGGGAACCATGCTGCGTATCATGGATTTTCAGGAGCCAGCCGGCCACTGCCAGCCACAGGCCCCCAAACACAAACCACAGCCTTTTTCTCTGGCAAACAAAACTCAGCTGCCCCGCTTCTGGATGGCACATTGCAGGAGCCACTTGGTACTATCAAACCAGCCCGACTTGGCACTGGTGCCACCTTGGGTCTGGGAACCATCCTGCCTATCGTGGATTTTAAGGAGCCAGCCGGCTACTCCCAGCCACAGGCCCCCAACAAAAACCACGGCCCTTTTTTCTCGCAAACAAAACTTAGCTGCCTCACTTCTGGATGGCAGATTGCAGGAGCCACTTGGTGTAATCAAACCAGCCCGACTTGGCACTGGTGCCACCTTGGGTCTGGGAACCATCCTGCGTATCGTGGATTCTAAGGAGCCAGCCGGCCACTCCCAGCCACAGGCCCCCAAACAAAATCAACGGCGCTGTTCCCTGGAAAACAAAACACGCCTGCCAACTTTTTGATGGAGTTTGCAGGAGCCACTTGGTACTATCAAACCAGCCCGACTTGGCACTGGTGCCACCTTGGGTCTGGGAAACATCCTGCGTATCGTGGATTCTTAGGAGCCAGCCGGCCACTCCTAGCCACAGGCCCCCAAACAAAAACCTAGGCCTATTTCTCTGGCAAACAAAAGTAAGCTGCCCTGCTTCTGGATGGCAGATTGCAGGAGACACTTGGTACTATCAAACCAGCCCGACTTGGCACTGGTGCCACCTTGGATCTGGGAACCATGCTCTGTATCGTGGATATTCAGGGGCCAGCCGGCCACTCTCAGCCATATGTCCCCAAACAGAAACCTCGGCCCGTTTCTCTGGCAAACAAAACTCAACTGCCCCTCTTCTGGATGGCAAATTGCAGGATGAACTTGATACTAAAACCGCAGGCCGACTTGGTAGTGGTGACACCTTGGGCCTGGGAACCATCATGCGTATCGAGCATTTTAAGGAGCCAGCCGGCCACTCCCAGCAATATGCCCCCAAAAACAATCCACGGAATTTTTCTCTGGCAAACAAAAATCAGCTGCCCCGCTTCTGGATGGCAGATTGCAGGAGACACTTTGCACCATCAAACCAGCCCGACTTGGCACTGGTGCCACCTTGCATCTGGGAACCATGCTGCCTAGCGTGGATTTTCAGGAGCCAGCCGGCCACTCTCAGCCATAGGTCCCCAGTCACAAACCTCGGCCCGTTTCCCTGGCAAACAAAAGTAAGCTGCCCCGCTTCTGGATGGCAGATTGCAGGAGCCACTTGGTAGTATCAAACCAGCCCGACTTGGCACTGGTGCCACCTTGGGTCTGGGAACCATGCTGCGTAACACAGATTCTAAGGAGCCAGTCGGCCACTCCCAGCCACAGGCCCCCAAATACAAACAACGGCGCTTTTCCCTGGCAAACAAAACTCAACTGCCCCTCTTCTGGATGGCAAATTGCAGGACGCACTTGGTACTATAAAAACAGCCCAACTTGGCACTGGTGCCACCATGGGTCTGGGAACCATCCTGCGTATTGTGGGTTGTCAGGAGCCAGCCGAACACTCCCAGCCACAGGCCCCCAAATACAAACCAAAGCCTTTTTCTCTGGCAAACAAAACTCAGCTGCCCCGCTTCTGGATGGCAGATTGCAGGAGCCACTTGGGACTATCACACCAGAACAACATGGCACTGCTGCCACCTTGGATCTGGGAACCATCCTTCCTATCGTGGATTTTCAGGGGCCAGCCGGTCACTCTCAGCCATAGGCCCCAAACACAAACCACGGCCCTTTTCTCTGGAAAACAAAACTCAACTGCCCCTCTTCTGGATGGCAGATTGCAGGAGCCACTGGGTACTATGAAACCAGCCCTACTTGGCACTGATGCCACCTTGGGTCTGGGAACCATGCTGCGTATCATGGATTTTCAGGAGCCAGCCGGCCACTGCCAGCCACAGGCCCCGAAACACAAACAACAGCCTTTTTCTCTGGCAAACAAAATTCAGCTGCCCCGCTTCTGGATGGCAGATTGCAGGAACCACTTGGTACTAACAAACCAGCCCGACTTGGCCCTGGTGCCACCTTGGGTTTGGGAACCATCCTGCGTATCGTGGATTCTAAGGAGCCAGCTGGCCACTCCCAGCCACAGGCCCCAAAACACGCACAACGGTGCTTTTCCCTGGAAAACAAAACTCGCCTGCCAAACTTTTGATGGCAGATTGCAGGAGCCACTTGGTACTATCAAACCAGCCCAACTTGGCACTGGTGCCACCATGGGTCTGGTCACCATCCTGCCTATCGTAGCTTTTCAGGAGCCAGCCAGCCACCCCAATCCAGAGGCCCCCAGACAAATATTTCGGCCCGTTTCCCTGGCAAACAAAAGTAAGCTGCCCCGCTTCTGCATGGCAGATTGCAGGAGCCACTTTGCACCATCAAACCAGCCCAACTTGGCACTGGTGCCACCTCAGGTCTGGGAACCATCCTGCGTATCGTGGGTTCTAAGGAGCCAGCCGGCCACTCCCAGCCACAGGCCCCCAAACACAAACAACGGCGCTTTTCCCTGGAAAACACAACTCGCCTGCCAACTTTTTGATGGCAGATTGCAGGAGCCACTTGGTACTATCAAACCAGCCCAACTTGGCACTGGTGCCACCATGGGTCTGGTCACCATCCTGCCTATCGTAGCTTTTCAGGAGCCAGCCAGCCACCCCCAGCCAGAGGCCCCTAGACACAAACCTCGGCCCGTTTCCCTGGCAAACAAAAGTAAGCTGCCCCGCTTCTGCATGGCAGATTGCAGGAGCTGCTTAGTACTATCAAACCAGCCCGACTTGGCACCGGTGCCACCTCAGGTCTGGGAACCATCCTGCCTATCGTGGATTTTCAGGGGCCAGCCGGCCACTCTCAGCCATATGCCCCCAAAAACAAACCACGGCCCTTTTCTCTGGCAAACAAAACTCAACTGCCCCTCTTCTGGATGGCAAATTTTAGGACGCCCTTAGTACTACGAACACCGCCCGACGTGGCCCTGGTGCCACCTTGTGTCAGGGAACCATCCTGCATATCGAGCTTTTTAAGGAGCCAGACGGCCACGCCCAGCCATAAACCCCCAAAAACAAACCACGGACTATTTCTCTTGGAAACAAAAATCCGCTGCCCCGCGTCTGGATGGCAGATTGCAGGAGCCACTTTGCACCATCAAACCAGCCCGACTTGGCACTGGTGCCACCTTGGGTCTGGGAACAATCCTGCATATCGTGGATTCTAAGGAGCCAGCCGGCCACTCCCAGCCACAGGCCCCCAAACACAAACAACGGCGCTTTTCCCTGGAAAACAAAATTCGCCTGCCAAATTTTTGATGGCAGATTGCAGGAGCCACTTGGTACTATCAAACCAGCCCAACTTGGCACTGGTGCCACGTCTGGTCTGGGAACCATCCTGCCTATCGTAGCTTTTCAGGAGCCAGCCGGTCACTCCCAGCCATAGACCCCCAGACACAAACCTCGGCCCGTTTCCCTGGAAAACAAAAGTAAGCTACCCCAATTCTGGATGGCAGATTGCAGGAGCCACTTGGTACTATCAAATCAGCCCAACTTGGCACTGGTGCCACCATGGGTCTGGTAAACATCCTGCCTATCGTAGCTTTTCAGGAGCCAGCCGGTCACTCCCTGCCATAGGCCCCTGGACACAAACCTCGGCCCGTTTCCCTGGCAAACAAAAGTAAGCTGCCCCGCTTTTGGATGGCAGATTGCAGGATGCACTTGGTACTTACAAACCAGCCCGACTTGGCCCTGGTGCCACCTTGGCTCTGGGAACCATGCTGCGTAACGTAGATTCTACGAGGACAGGCGGCCACTCCCAGCCACAGGCCTCTAAACAAAAACAACGGCGCTTTTCCCTGGAAAACAAAACTCGCCTGCCAACTTCTTGATGGCAGATTGCAGGAGCCACTTGGTACTATCAAACCAGCCCAACTTGGCACTGGTGCCACCATGGGTCTGGTCACCATCCTGCCTATCGTAGCTTTTTAGGAGCCAGCAGCTCACTCCCAGCCATAGGCCTCCAGACAAATACCTCGGCACGTTTCCCTGGCAAACAAAAGTAGGCTGCCCCGCTTCTGGATGGCAAATTGCAGGAGCCACTTGGTACTACGAAAACAGCCCGACTCGGCACTGATGCCACCTTGGGTCAGGGAACAATCCTGCGTATAGAGCTTTTTAAGGAGCCAGCCGGCCACGTCCAGTCATATACCCCCAAAAAAAAAACCACGGAACATTTCTCCAGCAAACAAAAATCCGCTGCCCCGCGTCTGGATGGCAGATTGCAGGAGCTATTTAGTATTATCAAACCAGCCCGACTTGGCACTGGTGGCACCTTGGATCTGGGAACCATGCTCTGTATCGTGGATATTCAGGGGCCAGCCGGCCACTCTCAGCCATATGTCCCCAAACAGAAACCTCGGCCCGTTTCTCTGGCAAACAAAACTCAACTGCCCCTCTTCTGGATGGCAAATTGCAGGATGAACTTGATACTAAAACCGCAGGCCGACTTGGTAGTGGTGACACCTTGGGCCTGGGAACCATCATGCGTATCGAGCATTTTAAGGAGCCAGCCGGCCACTCCCAGCAATATGCCCCCAAAAACAATCCACGGAATTTTTCTCTGGCAAACAAAAATCAGCTGCCCCGCTTCTGGATGGCAGATTGCAGGAGACACTTTGCACCATCAAACCAGCCCGACTTGGCACTGGTGCCACCTTGCATCTGGGAACCATGCTGCCTAGCGTGGATTTTCAGGAGCCAGCCGGCCACTCTCAGCCATAGGTCCCCAGTCACAAACCTCGGCCCGTTTCCCTGGCAAACAAAAGTAAGCTGCCCCGCTTCTGGATGGCAGATTGCAG
Organism: Melospiza melodia melodia; assembly: GCF_035770615.1. Taxonomy (NCBI): domain Eukaryota; kingdom Metazoa; phylum Chordata; class Aves; order Passeriformes; family Passerellidae; genus Melospiza; species Melospiza melodia. The sequence continues at coordinate 75,431,355 of NC_086196.1, read as the reverse complement.
GAGCCACTTGGTAGTATCAAACCAGCCCGACTTGGCACTGGTGCCACCTTGGGTCTGGGAACCATGCTGCGTAACACAGATTCTAAGGAGCCAGTCGGCCACTCCCAGCCACAGGCCCCCAAATACAAACAACGGCGCTTTTCCCTGGCAAACAAAACTCAACTGCCCCTCTTCTGGATGGCAAATTGCAGGACGCACTTGGTACTATAAAAACAGCCCAACTTGGCACTGGTGCCACCATGGGTCTGGGAACCATCCTGCGTATTGTGGGTTGTCAGGAGCCAGCCGAACACTCCCAGCCACAGGCCCCCAAATACAAACCAAAGCCTTTTTCTCTGGCAAACAAAACTCAGCTGCCCCGCTTCTGGATGGCAGATTGCAGGAGCCACTTGGGACTATCACACCAGAACAACATGGCACTGCTGCCACCTTGGATCTGGGAACCATCCTTCCTATCGTGGATTTTCAGGGGCCAGCCGGTCACTCTCAGCCATAGGCCCCAAACACAAACCACGGCCCTTTTCTCTGGAAAACAAAACTCAACTGCCCCTCTTCTGGATGGCAGATTGCAGGAGCCACTGGGTACTATGAAACCAGCCCTACTTGGCACTGATGCCACCTTGGGTCTGGGAACCATGCTGCGTATCATGGATTTTCAGGAGCCAGCCGGCCACTGCCAGCCACAGGCCCCGAAACACAAACAACAGCCTTTTTCTCTGGCAAACAAAATTCAGCTGCCCCGCTTCTGGATGGCAGATTGCAGGAACCACTTGGTACTAACAAACCAGCCCGACTTGGCCCTGGTGCCACCTTGGGTTTGGGAACCATCCTGCGTATCGTGGATTCTAAGGAGCCAGCTGGCCACTCCCAGCCACAGGCCCCAAAACACGCACAACGGTGCTTTTCCCTGGAAAACAAAACTCGCCTGCCAAACTTTTGATGGCAGATTGCAGGAGCCACTTGGTACTATCAAACCAGCCCAACTTGGCACTGGTGCCACCATGGGTCTGGTCACCATCCTGCCTATCGTAGCTTTTCAGGAGCCAGCCAGCCACCCCAATCCAGAGGCCCCCAGACAAATATTTCGGCCCGTTTCCCTGGCAAACAAAAGTAAGCTGCCCCGCTTCTGCATGGCAGATTGCAGGAGCCACTTTGCACCATCAAACCAGCCCAACTTGGCACTGGTGCCACCTCAGGTCTGGGAACCATCCTGCGTATCGTGGGTTCTAAGGAGCCAGCCGGCCACTCCCAGCCACAGGCCCCCAAACACAAACAACGGCGCTTTTCCCTGGAAAACACAACTCGCCTGCCAACTTTTTGATGGCAGATTGCAGGAGCCACTTGGTACTATCAAACCAGCCCAACTTGGCACTGGTGCCACCATGGGTCTGGTCACCATCCTGCCTATCGTAGCTTTTCAGGAGCCAGCCAGCCACCCCCAGCCAGAGGCCCCTAGACACAAACCTCGGCCCGTTTCCCTGGCAAACAAAAGTAAGCTGCCCCGCTTCTGCATGGCAGATTGCAGGAGCTGCTTAGTACTATCAAACCAGCCCGACTTGGCACCGGTGCCACCTCAGGTCTGGGAACCATCCTGCCTATCGTGGATTTTCAGGGGCCAGCCGGCCACTCTCAGCCATATGCCCCCAAAAACAAACCACGGCCCTTTTCTCTGGCAAACAAAACTCAACTGCCCCTCTTCTGGATGGCAAATTTTAGGACGCCCTTAGTACTACGAACACCGCCCGACGTGGCCCTGGTGCCACCTTGTGTCAGGGAACCATCCTGCATATCGAGCTTTTTAAGGAGCCAGACGGCCACGCCCAGCCATAAACCCCCAAAAACAAACCACGGACTATTTCTCTTGGAAACAAAAATCCGCTGCCCCGCGTCTGGATGGCAGATTGCAGGAGCCACTTTGCACCATCAAACCAGCCCGACTTGGCACTGGTGCCACCTTGGGTCTGGGAACAATCCTGCATATCGTGGATTCTAAGGAGCCAGCCGGCCACTCCCAGCCACAGGCCCCCAAACACAAACAACGGCGCTTTTCCCTGGAAAACAAAATTCGCCTGCCAAATTTTTGATGGCAGATTGCAGGAGCCACTTGGTACTATCAAACCAGCCCAACTTGGCACTGGTGCCACGTCTGGTCTGGGAACCATCCTGCCTATCGTAGCTTTTCAGGAGCCAGCCGGTCACTCCCAGCCATAGACCCCCAGACACAAACCTCGGCCCGTTTCCCTGGAAAACAAAAGTAAGCTACCCCAATTCTGGATGGCAGATTGCAGGAGCCACTTGGTACTATCAAATCAGCCCAACTTGGCACTGGTGCCACCATGGGTCTGGTAAACATCCTGCCTATCGTAGCTTTTCAGGAGCCAGCCGGTCACTCCCTGCCATAGGCCCCTGGACACAAACCTCGGCCCGTTTCCCTGGCAAACAAAAGTAAGCTGCCCCGCTTTTGGATGGCAGATTGCAGGATGCACTTGGTACTTACAAACCAGCCCGACTTGGCCCTGGTGCCACCTTGGCTCTGGGAACCATGCTGCGTAACGTAGATTCTACGAGGACAGGCGGCCACTCCCAGCCACAGGCCTCTAAACAAAAACAACGGCGCTTTTCCCTGGAAAACAAAACTCGCCTGCCAACTTCTTGATGGCAGATTGCAGGAGCCACTTGGTACTATCAAACCAGCCCAACTTGGCACTGGTGCCACCATGGGTCTGGTCACCATCCTGCCTATCGTAGCTTTTTAGGAGCCAGCAGCTCACTCCCAGCCATAGGCCTCCAGACAAATACCTCGGCACGTTTCCCTGGCAAACAAAAGTAGGCTGCCCCGCTTCTGGATGGCAAATTGCAGGAGCCACTTGGTACTACGAAAACAGCCCGACTCGGCACTGATGCCACCTTGGGTCAGGGAACAATCCTGCGTATAGAGCTTTTTAAGGAGCCAGCCGGCCACGTCCAGTCATATACCCCCAAAAAAAAAACCACGGAACATTTCTCCAGCAAACAAAAATCCGCTGCCCCGCGTCTGGATGGCAGATTGCAGGAGCTATTTAGTATTATCAAACCAGCCCGACTTGGCACTGGTGGCACCATGAGTCTGGTAACCATCCTGCCTATCGTAGCTTTTCAGTAGCCAGCCGGTCACTCCCAGCCATAGGCCCCCAGACAAATACCTCGGCCCGTTTCCCTGGGAAACAAAAGTAAGCTGTCCCGCTTCTGGATGGAAGATTGCAGGAGCCACTTGGTACTCTCAAACCAGCCCAACTTGTTCCCAGACCCAAGGTGGCACCAGTGCCAAGTCGGGCTGGTTTGATGGTGCAACGTGGCTCCTGCAATCTGCCATCCAAAAGCGGGGCAGCTTACTTTTGTTTGCCAGGGAAACGGGCCGAGGTTTGTGTCTGGGGGCCTATGGCAGGGAGTGACCGGCTGGCTCCTCAAAAGCAACGATAGGCAGGATGTTTACCAGACCCATGGTGGCACCAGTGCCAAGTTGGGCTGATTTGATAGTACCAAGTGGCTCCTGCAATCTGCGATCCAGAATCGGGGTAGCTTACTTTTGTTTTCCAGGGAAACGGGCCGAGGTTTGTGTCTGGGGGTCTATGGCTGGGAGTGACCGGCTGGCTCCCGAAAAGCTACGATAGGCAGGATGGTTCCCAGACCAGAGGTGGCACCAGTGCCAAGTTGGGCTGGTTTGATAGTACCAAGTGGCTCCTGCAATCTGCCATCAAAAAGTTGGCAGGCGAATTTTGTTTTCCAGGGAAAAGCGCCGTTGTTTGTGTTTGGGGGCCTGTGGCTGGGAGTGGCCGGCTGGCTCCTTAGAATCCACGATATGCAGGATTGTTCCCAGACCCAAGGTGGCACCAGTGCCAAGTCGGGCTGGTTTGATGGTGCAAAGTGGCTCCTGCAATCTGCCATCCAGACGCGGGGCAGCGGATTTTTGTTTCCAAGAGAAATGGTCCGTGGTTTGTTTTTGGGTGTTTATGGCTGGGCGTGGCCGGCTGGCTCCTTAAAAAGCTCGATATGCAGGATGGTTCCCTGACACAAGGTGGCACCAGTGCCACGTCGGGCGGTTTTCGTAGTACAAAGTGCGTCCTAAAATTTGCCATCCAGAAGAGGGGCAGTTGAGTTTTGTTTGCCAGAGAAAAGGGCCGTGGTTTGTTTTTGGGGGCATATGGCTGAGAGTGGCCGGCTGGCTCCTGAAAAGCTACGATAGGCAGGATGTTTACCAGACCCATGGTGGCACCGGTGCCAAGTTGGGCTGATTTGATAGTACCAAGTGGCTCCTGCAATCTGCCATCCAGAATCGGGGTAGCTTACTTTTGTTTTCCAGGGAAACGGGCCGAGCTTTGTGTCTGGGGGTCTATGGTTGGGAGTGGCCGGCTGGCTCCTTAGAAACCACGATACGCAGCATGGTTCCCAGACAAGAGGTGCCACCAGTGCCAAGTTGGGCTGGTTTGATACTACCAAGTGGTTCCTGCAATCTGCCATCCAGAAGCGGGGCAGCTTACTTTTGTTTGCCAGGGAAACGGACCGTTGTTTGTGTTTGGGGGCCTATGGCTGGGACAACCGGCTGGCTCCTTAAAATCTACGATACGCAGGATGGTTCCCAGACCAGAGGTGGCACCAGTGCCAAGTTGGGCTGGTTTGATAGTACCAAGTGGCTTCTGCAATCTGCCATCCAGAAGCGGGGCAGCTTACTTTTGTTTGCCAGGGAAACGGGCCGAGCTTTGTGTCTCGGGGCCTATGGCTGTGAGTGACCGGCTGGCTCCTGAAAAGCTTCGATAGGCAGGATGGTGACCAGACCCATGGTGGCACCAGTGCCAAGTTGGGCTGGTTTGATAGTACCAAGTGGCTCCTGCAATCTGCCATCAAAATGTTGTCAGGCGAGTTTTGTTTTCCAGGGAAAAGCGTCGTTGTTTGTGTTTGGGGGCCTGTGGCTGGGAGTGGCCGGCTGGCTCCTTAGAAACCACGATACGCAGCATGGTTCCCAGACAAGAGGTGCCACCAGTGCCAAGTTGGGCTGGTTTGATAGTACCAAGTGGTTCCTGCAATCTGCCATCCAGAAGCGGGGCAGCTTACTTTTGTTTGCCACGGAAACGGGCCGTTGTTTGTGTTTGGGGGCCTGTGGCTGGGAGTGGCCGACTGGCTCCTTAGAATCCACGATACGCAGGATGGTTCCCAGACCAGAGGTGGCACCAGTGCCAAGTTGGGCTGGTTTGATAATACCAAGTGGCTCCTGCAATCTGCCATCCAGAAGCGGGGCAGCTTAATTTTGTTTGCCAGGGAAACGGGCCAAGGTTTGTGTCTGGGGGCCTATGGCTGTGAGTGACCGGCTAGGTCCTGAAAAGCTACGAGAGGCATGATGGTGACCAGACCCATGGTGGCACCAGTGCCAAGTTGGGCTGGTTTGATAGTACCAAGTGGCTCCTGCAATCTGCCATCAAAAATCGGCAAGCGAGTGTTGATTTCCAGGGAAAAGCGTCGTTGTTTGTGTTTGGGGGCCTGTGGCTGGGAGTGGCCGGCTGGCTCCTTAGAATCCACGATACGCAGCATGGTTCCCAGACCCAAGGTGGCACCAGTGCCAAGTCGGGCTGGCTTGATAATACCAAGTGGTTCCTGCAATCGGCCATCAAAATGTTCGCAGGCGAGTTTTGTTTTCCAGGGAAAAGCGCCGTTGTTTGTGCCTGGGGCCCTATGGCCTGGAGTGGACGGATGGCTAATTAGAATCCACGATACACAGGATGGTTCCCAGACCCATGGTGGCACCAGTGCCAAGTTGGGCTGGTTTGATAGTAACAAGTGGTTCCTGCAATCTGCCATCCAGAAGCGGGGCAGCTTACTTTTGTTTGCCAGGGAAACGGTCCGAGGTTTGTGTCTGGGGGCCTATGGCTGGGAGTGACCGGCTGGCTCCTGAAAAGCTACGATAGGCAGGATGGTGACCAGACCCATGGTGGCACCAGTGCCAAGTTGGGCTGGCTTGATAATACCAAGTGGTTCCTGCAATCGGCCATCAAAAAGTTGGCAGGCGAGTTTTGTTTTCCAGGGAAAAGCGCCGTTGTTTGTGCCTGGGGCCCTATGGCCTGGAGTGGACGGATGCCTAATTAGAACCCACGATACGCAGGATGGTTCCCAGACCTGAGGTGGCACCAGTGCCAAGTTGGGCTGGTTTGACGGTGCAAAGTGGCTCCTGCAATCTGCCATGCAGAAGCGGGGCAGCTTACTTTTGTTTGCCAGGGAAACGGGCCGAAATATTTGTCTGGGGGCCTCTGGCTGGGGGTGGCTGGCTGGCTCCTGAAAAGCTACGATAGGCAGGATGGTGACCAGACCCATGGTGGCACCAGTGCCAAGTTGGGCTGGTTTGATAGTACCAAGTGGCTCCTGCAAT